>NW_024884833.1:12452253-12452956 GCF_019232065.1 Centrocercus urophasianus | reverse complement strand
AAAAAAAAAAAAAAAAAAAAAAAAAAAAAAAAAAAAAAAAAAAAAGAATTCCTCAGTCCTCAAAGTTGGAAAGCAGATAAGCTACATCAGTGCGTACCCAGTAGCAAAAAATTGAGCTCAATGGATCGTGCCAGCATATGCTGAGATTTAGCAGCCATCACTACACCCTCAACAGAAATAAAAGAGATTCTGTGTGCCCCCTAAAGTACTAGCACTCCTCTCACATCACCAGACTTCTGTAAAATGATATGTTCATTCATTTCCATTTGTGTTCATTTGATTCTTTTCCTCTGCGTGTTTCCACATTTTGATTTAAAATGATAGTAATTTGGCGAATACTACTTACTGTTTCTTCTAAGCTAAGTATCACAGCTCAGACTCAGTTGCTTTTTTTTTTTTTAACTCTGTCATTTTTTCTTCCCAGCAGGACTGATGTGTGTGACAAATCTTTCTGACTCTGTGATTCCCAGAAGAACTGAAAAATAGATACATTGGTTACTACAACTTATGTTTGGAAGCTGCTGTATGGCCCAGCCCAAAAGCTCTCCTTTTTCCAGCTAGATTCATCAGCAGTGCAAAATAATAAATAGTCACTGAACACTGCTTATTATGGCCAAACAAGAAGGGAAGAGAGGAAGAGAAAAAGGAAGAGAGAGAGAAAGAGAGAGAAAGAGAGAAAGACAGTGAGAAAGAGAATGGGGGG
>NW_024884833.1:12179602-12334340 GCF_019232065.1 Centrocercus urophasianus | reverse complement strand
TAAGAGCAGGATCCAGATGCGGGGCTAGATCCCAGTACAGTGACTGAAATTCACTTCTAAAAGCAGCTGTTGGCTGGCAGAGATGTGGAAATTGCCAAAGCAAACATAATTTGCCTTTTTTGTGCTCAGACCAGCTTCTTAACATTGTAAGCAAACCTTGCCACAAAGCTTTAACTAAACATACCTAATTTTCCTTCTTGATTTCTTCTGGTTAGAGCCACAGGGTGGGGCTTTGCTCACATGAAGAGAAAACTAGCATGTTAATTTTCTTTGCATCTACATGTATTTTTCACAGAATCACAGAATTGTAGGGGTTGGACAGGACCTTCAGAGATCACCTAGTCCAATTATTCCAGTGCTTGACTACGCTCTCACTGAAGTGTTTTTTTTTCCTGATATCTAGCCTTCTATTTTATGCCCACTTTACTTTTCTTCCTAGCAAGCATGGCTCCCACAAAAAAAAAGGAAATTGCTAGTGGTGCTTTCAGAGCAATGATCGCTGGAACTGTTGCCTGTTTCATGACAGCGTGCATTGCAGGTACTGTACATGAGTTTGGTACATTTGGTGAAAGTGCCACAGGGCGGCAGCACATCAATGTGATAATTACAGGGGGGAAGTTCCTGCTACTTGAAACTTCATGAGATTAAAAGTCAACGTTGTATTAAAAGCTGCTGAAAAGTGGAGTATATGAAATATCTATTTCTTTAGTTTAAACTTTTTTGTTAGTCTTTGTGTAATACCCCACAAGAAAAAATGATGTTGGCAAGTTATATTTAGGATAAAATCTCTTCTTTACACTGCTGCCTATTGCAATAAAGAAGTAATTACAAAGCAGAAACAGTGAATTAGATGGGAAATAGAATGCAAGAGAGAAGTGAGAGAAGCTACAAAATTTTTATCTTAGTGCTAAAAGAATGCTTGAGGCTAATAGTATTCCCACTGGACGTTTAATTTAAACAAACTGTCGTAAGGTGGGACTCAACAGGAGATCCTTGTTTGCAAGTTCTCACATTCATAGTGAGTGAAGAATCACAATGAAGCATCCAGTTAAGGGAGGAAATGAAAAAGAACATGTAAGTCTCCTGGGAGGTATTCCCAGGTATAATTCAGCAGACAGAACTCACCCCTAGTATTTAACAGTGCATTTCACAGCTTTCTTTTTGGGGCATGTGATAAACACTGGTATTTATCCAGTGAAGAATTGTTGAAATTGTTTCTTCATTAAGTTGAAAAAGAAATCTGTCTATAGGAACCACAGCTTTCTTGTCCCTTTGTGATCACAGCAGCAGCAATACCATACATGCTGTAAGGATAATTCTGCTGTGTTTTCTGAAGGTTATAGAAGTAAAGTACCTGAAATTTCATTAGGCACACTGTGCCCATAATGTCTTAATGCATGAAACTACTTAGTATAACTGAGGAATCAGGAAGTCTTACTAAATGTTGTCATTTCACAAACTTGGCCTTAAGAATAAAGTTGTGAACAGGTACTGGGTAATCTTTCCAAAACAACAAAATCTACAATGGAAAGAAAATTACATTCTTGCCTCTTCTGGAATGGGAGATGCTTTCATTTTACATTAAATGAAATGTTTTCATTTACACAGAAGGCGAAAGAGACATAGAATTTCTACTATCCCATGTGAGATAACATATTAAAAATGTGACCATGTTTCACAGCACTAAGTAGAAGGAAGAGCTGTTATTTTCACATTTTTGTGTCTGCATCTACATTGGATGTTAATATTTGTAATTTTGGAGAACACCAAAACAGGTAGATAAAACATACACATTCTTTTAAAAGAAAGGCTTGCATGTATACTTGTTCTGCTGTAAATGCAGCATAGCTCCATTTTATTTATTGAAAGCGCACTGGCCCAGCACTAGCATACATTTTTAGAAGCATGAAAAGGCATAAAAAGCCCAGATGTTCTTAATGCAATGGGTCACCACAGTTTAATTTCTGTAGGTAAAACATATGTGATTCCTTAATCCAGTTCTGTAAAAATTTTGAAAACGTCTAAGATTTTTGAGGATTTTAAACTTGCAGCATTTTATGGAACTATTTCAAGGGATGATTTCAAATCAGCCAGAACATTGTATCCAACCTTGCTCCAATAACTGACGCCCCCTAATCTTAAAATTACCAAAATTGTTCCTTTTTTAACAGGAATGCTGGCCATCCCTGATGTGGAAGTTCCATGCCACATTTTGTTACAAACTGCCTTCAACTCTACAAGTTCCCCTGCCAACATCACAGAGCTGGTCGAATGCTGCCAGCAGACCTTCACCAGGTAATGAGGGCCTGAGTATCCTCCACAAGTAGTGCAGGCTCTGCTGCAGGCGTTCCTCACCCTATTTCAGTCCCACACCAGTGGGAGGGAGCACATGGGCAGAGGGCTGGACCAGTCCCTCCTGCCAGCACGCCCTGGCCCCTTCCTCAGACCATTCCCATCTCCCAGCCATCAGCATGGTGGAGTTGAGCTTGGGAGAAAGCTACAGGCAGAAGGAGCAGATGGTGATGACACCCTCTGTCCCAGTACAAAGGCCCAGTAGGGCAAGGGTCTCATTCAGCAGCTCTGCACCTAGTAACAAGGAGCTCTTTATCTTTCTAGCAGCCCTTTTTTTTTTTTTTTTTTTTTTAATTCTGTTTTCTTTTTTACCTCCTTTCTGTGAACTTTTAAAACTTCTGAGTCATGATAATTTTAACAGTTTAATAGTCAGTTTTTAAACATTACGTGTTTGTGTGTATACGTGTGTGTGTACACAAACACAAAAGAGGAGTAAATCTGATTTCCGTTTTTTCCTTCTTCTCTAGTGCAAACAGTTCTCAGGAGAGCTTCTCTGGAGGAAACTACACCCTGAGCTTCTGGAAAAAATGTTGCCAAATACTGAATCAAACAACTTTTAATTGCACATGAATTAAGCTTTAATCTGGAGTGGGATATTCATAACTAAGAGCCATGTTTGTTGGCAGAAAGGCAGTAAAAAGCTTCCTTTTCCACAACTGTGAATAATATGGACCTTTATTTCCTATCTCCTGCAAGTCTACTTCTTATGACATGCATAAAATTAATTTTCAAATTTAAACTGGGATGAAAGCAAGAGACCTTCTGCTACAAATCTGTTCTCCTGTTACACGTCAGAAAAGAAGAACATTTCTGATTTCATTTCTACTGTGAAACTGATGAATCTGTAGCATAAAGCTACTATTGGCAAGAAGAAAATCATGCTCAGGGGATCTGACTTGCAATTACAGAAAGTTGTGTACTCCAAATAATATTTTTAGAATTATCATCCTTTCTGCTCCTTTTTGATACTTTAGAAGTGGTTTCACTGCAGGTAAAAGCCTCTGTTCTCAGAAATCTCTGTACACTTCTTCTGGTAACTATGGCTACATGTGAACTGAGCTTCTAGCATGGGATGCACCTCATCCCCTTGGCCACCAAAGTACTCAAACCAAGGGACTAGCCACTGTGTGCCCCAGCTCCCATCTTTCTGCCCTCAGCAGAAGGTAGGAGGCATCCTGTCTGTATCTGAATTCAGGAGGCTGATTCGTGCTTAGAGGTAACTCACATGACTTGGAAAGGTCCAAATCCCAAAGGGGGTTTCCCACATCAATTTGTCCCAAACTTTGTTGCTGAAGGTCGATCCCATGGTCACCAAGTGGGTACTCACTGTCATATTCCCAGCAGAATCAACAGAGCATCAACAAAATGTGGATAAGATCAAGTCAGAATCCAGCTCTCTGTGAAAGCAACACTGATGGATCCCAAATACCAGGCTCTAAATGGAAGAATGTGCTATCAAATAAAATATGTCAAACAAAAAACCTGATTTTATTTCCTCTGGTTTTGTTTTCTACACCATTGTAGAGGGTGCAGGATTATTTCCAAATTTCAGTGAGACAAGTCTTGTAATAAATTGAATAATAGAATAGATGTTTTAATAAGATGGGGACAACAAACAAACAAACAAAAAAAACAACCAGGAATTTTGGTAGTGAGTAAATCTGACATCCCTTTAGATGCCAGAAATCCTGGTTTCATGCAGGACTGACTTTTCCCATAGTGATCTGTGCAGTTCTTAACCATGGAGAAGTCCTTCATGGGTCTGTTTGATGCTGCCTAAAAGCAAGGTTTCCAGCACATAAAGGAACATAAGATTTATTTGTTATATTCCTTTTTTTTTATTCTAGGATGTAAGATTTACTTGTTATGTTCCTTTGTTATTGTCTTCAAACAGTTGTACTGCCTGCTTTAGCTCTCCCCATGCAGAACACTTTGTTTATGTGTGTAAATATAATAGAAAAAATTACCTATGTTCAGGTAAACAAATACGAGTTTTCATAATAAAATTACTGTATGTTTTTGAGAATGTGCCAAAAGTGAAGAATTTATGTTAAAAAAGGATGTCTGTTATGTTTTTAAGTTCTGCTCTTTTCATGGGCTAAAGAGCGGAAAAGTTTTGTTTTGCAAACGCCAGTGGTAGAGCATAACTCATACAGATAGAAATGAGTCTATCGACTCTGACAAAACAGTAAGCATTAACTTCTCATCTTTCCATTAATTATTGCAGAGTCTGCTCTGGGAAAACCAGATTAATAAACATAAACAGCTGCCAATACAGCTGTTTTCAGTGGGCTTTGATTTGGATTTACCCTGAAAGGTCCAAGTTTCCTGTAAAATTCAGTTTTTTGACTCAATTCTCCAAAATTACAAATGCCAATAGTACTACCGCTTCTGAATTTCAATACTGGTTTCCTGTTGTTAGATGTTTTTCTTTGGCCTCATTCTCCAAGATTTAGGAAACTGCACGACAGCCTCTGGTTTCAGAGCTCTTAAAGTGTGTTCCTAATCCTGTTAATTGCAGATCACGCTCAAATGCATGATGCAAATGTGTCTTAAAGATTAAAACTGACTGAGTGCACAGTTCTTAGTGACCATTATCACTGTAGCACAGTGTAGCTTTCAGATAAGTTCTGAGTTAGCTGATGTGAAATACAGAATTTTCAAGAGAAATGAATCAGAAACAATTCTGTCAAACACACTGTCCGATGGTTTTGCTGCTGGCTCAGTCAAAAGGTGATACAAATGGTGCTTTGCATCCTAAATGCAACAAATGAAGCAGAGAGGGCTGGATAGACTGCTGAGTACCACCATGCTTCCAGGTAAATATTTTCCCCCCTTCTTTGTGATGGTGTTATGAACGCAAAAGGGGAGCCACGTATCTCATATGTTTTGAGTTAACCTGGCAGCTTGGGCCCAGGGTTATAAGTGCTCAGGAACACATTTCCAGCAACACAGTTGTCAATAACAATGAACACAGAACACATAGCTACAAAGACATTCTGCTTAATCAAATGCTTGTTAGCACTCCATTCTTGTATAGGTTCTAACTTCACAAACTTTTAGGGTTAAGCAACGGACAAAGCCTGTGTAAGCATATCACAGTTTCAAAGGTCCTACAAAAAAAGGGAGAGCTTTTCCTGCTTTGCAGTTATTGGCCTGAGAGTATACACTGCATTATAACTAAGGCAGATGACTAACTAATGTGCCTCAATCTGTCACCTTCACAAATTATCCCCTGGATGTCACTATTTGTCTGAAAGCCTTGTGAAGCTCTGTACTGAAACATTTACGGTCGCTAAATATCTAGTCACTAAAAATCACTGTTAACAATTCCAGGAAGTGTTTTACATAGGTGTACAACAATTCTAGGAAATATAACATGCAGCCTTTATTATGCTGAAAGCATATAATATCAAATCCTAAATATAATACAGCTTTTCTTTGGCCTCAAACAAAAAAAAACATTGAAATATGCAAATGAGGAAAAATGGTAGGTAACGGGAATATTTCTATTTTAACTGACTGAAAGGAAACTGCTGTTGGAAAAAAAAACACAACACCTTATGAAGAACTTTTTTTTTTCCAATTCCAACATCTCAAAAGAGCCCTTGAAACTTGTATACCTTTGTGATCATATGAATAATTGTTTCAAAGACACAAGTCATGACTGCAGCAAGTAATGGAACTACCAAGTGTTCTCCAAAAGAGGTCCAACATTATCACATCTTTCTAAGAAAGTACGCAAGTAGAGAGAGGGAAGTTTGCTAAAGAGGCAGAATATAAACAGTAATTCTTTTGTTTTGCGGAATGAGATCACCCCCACTAAATTTGTGGATAACACCAAGGTGAGTGGTCCAGCTGATAATTTACTGGGAAAGGAAACCATGCAGAGTGACCTTGATAGGCCTGGGAGGTAGGCTCATGCAAACTTCATGAAGTTCAGCAAGTGCAAGGTCCTTTGTGTGGGCCAAGGCAGTTCTAAACATCAGTACAGACTGACTGACAGATGGATTGACAGCAGCTCTGCGGAGAAGGACTTAGGGATACTAGTGGCTGAGAAACTTGACATGAGCCTGCAGTACATGCATGCAGCCTAGAAGATCCACAGTGTAACTAAGCTGCATCAAAAGAAGTTTGGCCAGCAGATGAGGTTTTTAGTCTCCTTCTCAGCTCTTGTAAAGCCCAATCTGAATCCAGATCTGGGTCTGGAGCCCCCAGCACCACATGCAGAGCTGCTGGGCAGGTCCAGAGGAGGGCCATAAAGATTATCTGAGAGCTGGAGCATCTCTTCTGGCTGAGAGAGTTAGGATTGTTTGGACTGGAGAAGAGAGCTCTCGGGAGACCTTGTAGTGGCTTACCAGTACTTAAAGGAAGCCTATAGGAATGATGAGGGGGTACTTTTTACAAGGGTGTGTAGTGATAGAACGAGGTGTAACAATTTTGATATAGAAAGGGTAGGTCTGTATTAGAAATAATCTATGAGTGTGGAGGTGATACAGTGGTAAAGGCTGCCCAGAGAAGTTGTGCATGCCCCATCCCTGGTGGTGCTCAAGGTTGGATGTGGCCCTGGGCAGCCTGGTCTTTTGGCTTGCTCGTGACACGTTGGCTGATATTGAATGATATTTAAGGTCCCTAACAATTCAAGCCAAATTTTCATTATTCCCTTAAATAGATATTGCTATGCAGACTGCTATGTTAGACTGCTTTTCAGAATGAAGTGCAACAAGTCCATGGTTCCCCCATTATGTCAGTCTGTGGATCAGTGCAAGACCACTTGGCCTTGACCCAGACAGCTTTAAAATCTGTCAAGCAACATGCACTGTTTAGCATGACCTGTTGTCAGTAAGGTGGTTCTGAATCTCAGCCCCATCAGCAGTGGATGAAGACAAAGCTGTGTCCAAAGCAAAAGTTGCTTCCTGTCCTGGGGGGGTGCTTACTACAGAGAGCACAGAGCCCTGCCTGACAGCCAGCAGCACAGACAGATATGCCCAGAGACAGCTGGCTTTTGCCCCCATATTCACTGAGGGCTTAGGGCACTCTTCACACATGCGGCATCATCCTTTCTTTCCAATCAGGCTCACAGAATAAGTAAGGCTGCTAGCATCCTGATTTGAAACAAAAAAGAAATAAGCCTACAAGTATTTAATGTTTGAAATTCTGTATCAAAACATTTTCTCACTTATATCAGTCTAAGCTTGGGGGATGATCTCTGAAATTTGAATTGTCACACATTTAAACCAAGATAACCAAGACAAGAACTCGTTTCCTGGGATTTAATTCTGATTTTGAGCTAGTTTTAATGTCGAATCAGTTCATGAGCTAATGGAAGTATTTTAATTACGACAACATTGTGATAGTGATCAGTTCACAAGTTTTTGGCTTGCTTACTGAAGATCTGAATCTGAAACTTAGAATATTCACAAAAACGCACTGGTAAAAACCAGCTCAAAACTACTTCATGATAGATTAAAGCATTTTCTTGTTGCTATGGCATAGAGATTCACTATAGCAACCAGTGTGTTAACTCAAAAGGCACTGATCAGAATGGATAGGTTGCCATTGTGAAAACATATATTTTCTTTTATGTATATTGATTGCATAGCGATGTTTGGAGTCCCACTGTTTGGGAGAGCAGATCTGTGCATTAAGGAATAAACGTGGATTTGTGTCCAGCTGATAGTTCTTCTGCAGACCCCATGTATCTTTTGAAATTTTCCCTGTGATTCTGTGATGCCTCTGCTTCTGATATGCAAAGAAAAGCAGAAGCCTAGGAATGCTCTTAGCAAACATAGTACAGTAAAAATTGTTCGACAGCAGGAATTGGAGAGACAGGTCTTTGCAGCTGTGGGCCTACACACCCACAACTCCCTCCAGCCTAATTTTGTATTAGGAAGTAATGAGAAATTGTGCATTGACTTGACTATTTTCTGTCAGAGGTTCTTACGTACGGTTCAAAACAACAACACCAACATCCTGACCCTTTTCCTAAACTGAACAGCTCTGGTTAAAGTAAATGAGGAAGTGCAAGAGCTAGGAAAAGAGAAAGAAAGAGAATGAGAGAGGGAGGGGAGGAGAGGATGTTACAGGTGAGGGGAAGGGAGGTGAAGGGAGGTGAAGGGAGGTGAAGGGAGGAGAGGAGAGGAGAGGAGAGGAGAGGAGAGGAGAGGAGAGGAGAGGAGAGGAGAGGAGAGGAGAGGGTGAATAACTCACCTGATGCCAAATGAGGTGTTCTCTGTACTTCCAACATAACCAGAGGATTCCTGAGTTTTATCCTTCTCAGATCCCTAGGTGGCAGAACACAATCAGTGAAAGCCCTTCAGAAATAAATAAATAAATAAAAATTTGTTGGGATAGAAGTATCTTGCATTTTCATTTGGATATATGTGGTATATTTATTGTTTCTTGCACAAAATGGTGGGCTAAATATCTTTATTAGTTGCCTCAGTTTCCACGTAATGTAAGAAAAAGACACTCTTTGGCCAGTACGTTTTGTTTTAATTGAAATACTGCGGGCCCTTTGAATAACTTTGAAAACAATGTTTTCATAAAATGCTACACGCTGATTCCCCCAAATCACATGTTACCTCTATAGATTGTGTTGAAGGGTATTACTGCCTGTTAATAGCAACAATAGCAAAAGTAGTAAAAGAATGAATTATGGGATAACATGCAGGGATGCGTGGCTGATATCCCAGAGTGCTGTGTTACCACGATTAAGAGGGATCTTGACAGTCTGGGGAGACTGGCATGGAGAAACATTTTGACGTACAACAAAGGCAGTACATGGGCCTGTACTTGGGAACGAATGACCGTATGCGTCCGTGCAGGGAGATGATCTCTGGAGAGAACCTGGCTGCACTCTTGTGCGAGCTGGCCGTGAGCCAGCAGTGTCCCCTTGTGGTCGGAAAGGCCAATGGCATCCTGGGGTGTATTAAATAGAGCGCGGCAAACGGGTTGAAGGAGGTGACCCTTCCCCTCTACTCTGCCCTAGTGAGGCCACATTAGGAGTATTGGGTCTATTGTTGGACTGTCCAGCACAAGGCAGGCGTGAGTTCCTGGAGAGGATCCAGTGAAGAGATACTAAAATGATGAAAGGACTGAAGCATCTCTCCTATGAAGAAAGACTGAGGGAACTGAGCTATTTGTGTCGGAGAGGAGAAGGTCTGGAGAGATCTGATAAATGCATACAAGTGTCTGAAGGGAGGATGTCAACAGGACAAATCTAGACTCTTCTCAGTGATGCCCAGTGATAGGACGAGAAGCAACAGGCCCAAAATGAAAGACAGGAAGTCCTGACTCTACACGAGGAAAAATTTCATTCCTTCAAGGATGATGGAGCAATGGAACGGGCTGCTCAGTGAGATCTTCTTTCCTGGAGATATTCAGAAACCACTGGCACACAGTCCTGGGTAATGTGCTCTGTATGTCCCTGCTTGGGCAGGAGGTTGAACATGATAATCTTCAGAGGTCCTTTCCAATCTCAACCATTCTGCAGTTCTGTCAATAAACATAGGCATAGATGTTGCAACAGCCCCACAGGTGTTGTGAGGAGAATGTTGTGCAGACTTCCACAGTAACGCCGCGGTACTTGGCTACAGCTAATACAGGGACTAAAGGCTTTTGAGCGGCTACATAGCTCATGCATAACCCTAAATATCAGCACCAGTAACAGTATCAAAGTCTGTTTTAATTTTATCTCCACCAGGAGCCCACCTCTCAGCATGTCATCTTCCTTGATGCTTGTGAACTGATCTCACATTCTGATAGAGTTTTCCTTAGATGCACTGTAGTGGTGAGAGGTTCTTATGTACGGTTCTTATGTACGGGAACAAGAGAAATCAGCTCACTGCTGTAAAGTGAGTAAAGAAAAAATGTATTAACAATAACATTTTCCATAATTAGAAGCCCTAGAAAATCATGCTCTTGGATAGGAGAGAGAAATGTTATTTTGTGGAGAAAGAAATGATAAGATTCATTCCAAAGAGGTGTAACTCGGGTAGGTGACTGTTTCTGAAGCGTCATTGGTTGCAGAGTCTGGCACACTCTTATTTACAGGGAGTAGGAAAGCACAAAGAGCTTTCCTTGCCTTCCAAATATTAAAAACATTACTGAAGAGTTTAAAACTTACTGCTAAAAATGACCACGTAATCCACTTTGTAGAACAGTAAACTGTTCGCAGTGAATTTACAGAGCCTATATCATATTTTAAAACCTCTTTAAAAGAGACTGGATGGGTAAAGTCTTCGCAAAATCCAAATGAGGATGGTCTCTCCATTATTTTAGATCCAGTTGAGAAATGTTTCATCAAATAACATGAGGCAAAGCACCTGCTACTACCTACTTTGGGCTGTTCTCATCTCTCAGAGCTGTGATTTAACGTGAGCATTCAGGAAAGGCAAAGGAATGTGATCACCCATCCTTCAGAAACCTGAACTGAACAACCCCCAGAACACTCCTGAAAAACCTGAAAGGCACAAAGGTGGAGACAACATGTTGGGACAGGATCAGTTAGATTCTTACTTTCTTACATCAGCTTTTCTTCGTTTTTCCTAATGAGATTCTGCAATGTCTGTAACTCATGTTTATCACCAGTCAACTGAAGTCTTGGAAGGGAATGGAGAAGCTCTCACCAGCTAGGACCTGCATCAGAAAGTCCCTATTTTCTGTAACATTACTCATGAAAGTATTTCCACTTGAACATGAAAGGGAACATATTCTTTAAAGATACTTTCAGACAGTTTCAAAGGTGCATTACCACCATGCAGTCATTAATTGACAGTTTTCACTGGAAAAGTTGCCAAATAAAGACCAACAGGAAAAGAAAAAAAATGTTGATCTAATTCACTATACGTCTTGTCTATATTCTTTTTCTTTCAGGGAAATGCAAGAAAAAATATTTTTTTCCTTCTGTGAAGGTTGTTATGGGGAAGTCTCTGGACTCTCAGGACGCTAGAGACATAACAGCACAGCAGTGTGGTTAAAAGCTATTAGTCCGCTTTATTGTTAAGCACTACTCTCTTTATACATGTTAACAGAGCATTCTGCAAAACACTCTTCAACCGTTCACACAGGCGCTTAGCCAACGATAGTCTGAGATGTCCTTTCTTCTTCTAAAGGTGTCCTTGGTTCTCATGCCGCTTATCTCGCTCCACAGTTGCTGCTCTGAACAGTTTTTTTCTTATGTTCTCACAGTTGTTGTCTAAAGTTCCTTCAAAAATATTAGCATCAAATGGGAGTATTTGCTTCTCCATGTCTGAGCATATGTTGACAACTAGAATAATGTAATTCTTTAGCTAATCACCGCTGTTACACTCATTTCTTCGCAGTTCCTTGAGGATTCAGCAGATTGCTAACATTGTGCAGAACTTTCTCCTGCATTAGGGGTCACCTTCAGAATCTTCTTACTCTTTAAATGGTCCCTACAATAGCAAAAAAAAACCTGCTTTCAGCTACATCTAGTTTTGTTTCTTCTCTAAGACAAGGACGTGAGTCTCTGCAAACATCTTCTGTAATTCCACAAAAGAAAAATCTATTGATGGTGATAATGATAGCAAAAATGCACTTCTGCACTTTGTATATGCTCACATATGTGTGCTTAATTCTCTGACAAAAATATTCTTCAGTGTATTTGATTCCCACTAGAACTGCTTGTGGCACTGACAGAGTGAACTTGATTTCTTTTGTCTTTCGTACTTGTTCACATGTAACTGTTCTAGTTATAGTTCTATGCACATCCAGTCAAGTTAACTTGTTAACCACAGAACAGAGAACCAGCTTCATTCCTAGGACCTATGTGACTTTGCAGCAGTAACAGTGAAGAAAAAAATAAATCTGACAAGTTTGAATCTACCAAAGAAAGTACCAGCTGAGTCTGATCTCCAGCGCTGCTCAAAGCAGGAAAAATGGCAAATCTTTCCCTTGTTTATTTCAAGAGAGGACACTGAGGACACTGTTTTTCAAATGATAAAAAGCCTTCCCTCTGTAGATTGCCTTTACCAATACAGACATTCCAGAGAAACAAGGACAGATCTTGAGATCTTGGTACAGCTGAGCCGGGAACTGTTCTGGTAATTTTCTCTGTTCTTTCTTGAAAAATAATCTCATCTAAGCTTCTTGAAAGCTCTTACATTCATATGCCGCAGAACAAATCACTGTTAGAAGTCTTTTCCTGCATACGACAAAATGACTACCTTACTTGACACACCAGCCGTAGCAAAGCATATTCAGAAACTCAGTAGGTATACTGTGAAAGGCATTATCTCTGTTTTACTCTGTATAGTACAAATAAGTAGGCTAAGCATCTATAGAAGGTTTCTGATTTGTATTTTTTAGGAAATAGAAGAACAACATATTTAGAAATCATGGCAGAAACAGAAACCGTTGCATGGAATAGTAATCAGGGTAGTGCTATTTTGGATAAAATAAAGGCAGTGTGAACTAAGGAGCTGTTAATGATGTAGTATAGAGCAAATCCAAATAAAATCTAGTTATTTTCCTTGACAAGAGTGTAAATGTACTGCACTTCTATTATAGTATAGCATTGCCCTCCACTACACATAAAACAGTGCAAATCAACCAGGTGATCTCTCCCTTTCGCAGCTGTGATCCATGTTCATTATACCATGGGAAGGTCTGGGTTGATTGGTTACACCACTGGACAACAATAGGAGTTGAAATTCTCATTTGTCGTCACAGATGAGCCCATGAGGCTTTGTTTCTGCCACAGGCATCCAACTGCCTCTCAGTGGCTTGGCATCTGAGTTTGTAGAGTTTATAGACTTTTCTGAATGGACTCTTCAATCACTTTAGCATCAATAAAAATGGTTTAGAGAAGCTTTTGTTTTAACTATTGTTAATGTCAGCTTCTTCATCACAAGCTTAGACAGACTAAGACTGAAAATGCATATAACTGGCACTTGAAGTAAAAAGGATAACAATCACAGTTTATTCACAAATGAAAAGTTTGTAAAAACAGCAACTTTGTTAGTTCATATGTCTTGTTTGCCAAGCTTATGAATAGTCAGCTTTATAATGTTCAAGAGTGAAAGAAGATACAAGTTGTGTAGCCTAATCATAGAATCACAGAATCACAAAGAACCTTCACATGCTCAGCAGTAAGCTGTTTGTGTCCTGGTACACATAACCAAAACATCCAGAGAGATCAACATCCAGAACCTTAAACATTTGAAGAATTTGCTTCTTTTCTGATGAAATAGGAAATGAACCCCTTTGAGACTGAATATATACCAGCTACTGGTATGCTCTTCAGATAAGATTCTATGGAATATTTAGGCCTGCAAGCTATGGTGGACTCTGCAGCCAGCATTTCCCTGGGATGAATCATGTTTGACCCAATGAACTTACACACATGCAGGTGGAGCAGCAAATCTCACTGTCTTGGAGTTTATGTTTATAGAATCATGTTATATAAACATGAATTATGTTTATAGAAAAATCCAGCTCTGCGCTCCAGGTGTTCCAGGGCTATGGAAGATAAGAAGTTAAGAAAGAAATAAATGTCTTTGCCTTGATTTGTCCCTGTCTGTGAGGTGACCATCCTCATCAAGTAATAGTCTAATGCTACCTCTGGTGTTCCTTTTGTTGTTAACTCTAAAAGAACTTTCAGTTTGTCCTCCATAGTACTGGCCAGCTTCAATTCTTATTAAACTCTGATCACACAAATCTTCATGTGTCATTCTTAGTTTGCACATCCTGATGTTAAGAATCATAGAATTGCTCCAGTTGGAAAAGACCTTAAAGATCATTGAGTCCAACCATGACCTAACCATACCACCCTAACAATCCCCTGCTAAATCATGTCCCTAATCATGCACCTCAATCAATCCCTAAATCATGCACCTCAATGTCGTTTCTATACCAAGGTGCCCAGAACTGAACACAGCACTTGAGGTGAGGCCTCGCCAATGCAGAGTACAGGGGTAGGGGTAGTTCCCTAGTTCTGCTCACCACACATGCATCACATATCAGATTTAAATTTTAAGGACACTTAACAAGAGTCGTCCATAGAGTAAGGGAAGGTTATCTGTATGTATACAAAGGATAGAACAGGACTGGGAGTTGTTAATAAGGATATGCTGGATAAACCAAACGTTAAAAAATTGGTATGGAATAAGGAGTGGAAGTGAAACTTGTCTGGGATGGTACAGAGTCAATTTTCTTCACAGCAATGTCTATAGTGTTTACTACCTTAGGGGGATCATGAGAACCTACACAGTTCAACAAGGCCAAATGCAAGGTGCACTTGGGTCAGGGCAACCCCTGACATGAATACAGACTGGGAGAAGAACTCATCCCACTGATCAGCTCTGTAGATAAAGACTTGGATGTTCTGGTGGATAAAAACCTGGACATGAGCCATCAGTGTGCACTCATAACGTGGAAGACCAACTGTTTCCCGAGTTGCAGCAAAAGAGGGGTGGCCAGCATGAAGAGGGAGGGTATTGGGCCCCTTTACTCTGCCCTTGTAAGGCGCCATCTGGAGTGCTGTGTCCAAGCCTGGGAACCCCAGTGCAAGAAAGATGTAGAACTCTTGGAGTAGGTTTAGAAGAAGGCCGCAAAGATGATCAAAGGGCTTGAGCTTATCTCATTTGAAGGCTGAAGAAGTTGGGCTTTTTTAGCTTTGAAAAGAGAAAGCTCCAGGAAGACTTTGTTGTGGCCTTCCAGTACTTGAAGGGAGCTTATAAGCAGGAATGGGAGTAACATTTTACACAGTCCAGTAGCGATAGGGCAAGGAGGAATGGCTTCCAGCTAGAATGAGGAGAAAGAAGGTAGATTTAGGTTAGCTTTTAGGAAGAAATTCTTTACTTAAACAGTGGTGAGGCACTGGCATAGACCGCTCAGCGAGGCTGTGGATTCCCCATCCCTGGAGGTGTTCAAGAGCAGACTGGATTGGGCTCTGGGCAGCATGGTCTAGTGTTTGGCAACCCTATTCATGGCAGATAAGCTGGATCTCAATGATCTTTAAGGTTCCTTCCCACCAAAACCAGCTCTACTTTCCTGCAAATACTTAACTATCTGCCCGTCCATGGAAAGTACTTGTGCGTACCTTGTTTGTACATTGTGCATGCCTCTGTTTTACCTTTTCTGTATCTTTATCCACATATCCACTATACCTCTGGGAGGGTGGAAAGTGAGTGGTTCTTAGGGGCTGTGTCTTTTCCTGGGGATCAAAACACAATGCTGATAACTATCAAATTTAATTATTTAAAATTATGGGTTTTCGGTGATGCAAAAGAAAACAATATTTTTATTTTAAAATTAGCTGTCAGGCAGTTTTAATGGTGCGTTTGTAATAAAAAATGCTATAATTCACATAAATGTTGAAAACTTCCTCCATTTCTCATTGTGAATCTCTTATACCTGTATAAATTTAGGTTTGTTGCCTGTCATTTTCCCCAAGTTCTACTGTTGTCTAGTTTCAAAAATATAATTCCTAAGAAAAACAAAGAGACTACTGGGAATGTTCTTCAGAGGTAGAATTCATTTTTCCTCTTTGAACAATTTTATTTTACAAAATTTTCTTTTGGTCTGTCACAACATTTCTTCACACCGCTACTTTGATGAGGAATGCCCTAAAAATGCTTGAGACTGTGAGCTCTATGAGAGTGAACCCTCTTTTTCCTTCCTGGCATTTCACTGTAAACTTTCAGGCTCAGACTCTCTAACCACCAGAGAACTGAAAATGACAACATCTGAGAGAAAGTGACAGTAAGTTAAGTGCACTCATTTTTCATCAGGTAGGTTTGCTGCTGTAATCACTCTTGAACCCAAAGAGAGATGTTACTGAAAACACTCATCACTAGAAAACCACCAGCTTCAACAGCAGCTAAATAGCCTTTCTGACTTGTCTAGACTTTCATAGAAGCTTCTGTAGTCTGTTGTTATCTTGTCTTTTCTGGCTGATTCAAAACTCATCTCCATCTGTTTCACTCTTTGAAAATGATGCAAAATTCACCTACTTTAGAAACTCCTGTCACCTTATGAAACTTCTTTCTTTTTACCTATCTCCTCCTGTCCCACTTCCTGATAAGTTCCAAGTTGTTCCACTTTTGTCCTCTTGCTCACCTAAGTGCTCTTTCTGTGGATTGCTGCTTTTTATTAGCCCACTCGATTCATTGCCTTCTGTTTTCTAGTCCTTCTCACAGTTCAGTTTACAATTCAACCTTTTGGACAATTAAATAGGCATTAGTCCTTCCTCAGCTGACCTTCAGTTTTGCCTCTTTGTGGTGAGTCTTCCTTAGTTCAATGCTGAATTTCCTCTTCTCTCTCCTTTCCTTCTGTTAAATGCTGTTGAATAGGGAGTGTCTGTACAGCTCCCATGTAAATATATGACTGAAAGTTTATGTATCTCCTAGGGGAGGAGAGAAGAGTGCAGATCATACCGAGCATCACTAACTTTAGCAGTCTACTGCTCTGTCAAAGAATCATTGAAAGGTAGAGTTTGTTTCAGAGCCAAGTGGAGTAAAAAGATAAGACCCATCAGTTCTGCCAAGCTTTTGGGTTAAATTTATACTTTGAGCGTGGTGAGTACTTGTAAGATGATGAAGTAATAGTTTTGTAAATGCAGAACATTGATTTACTTGTCTGTCATTTACAATGCCACAAGCACACAGGCAGAAATTGTATAAATTATGAAGATGCTGGAGATGTCATTGTCAGGGAAATCTGAAAGGAACAGATTTACGTGCAACAGGCATAGTATGAGCTTAGATGTCTGACTTGGCCATTTTGAAATCTGTAAAGGGAGATCTTGAAAAACCAACAGTAAATGTGCTTTTAGACAGAACTAAGAAACTAACATTTTCTGTTAATGAAACTGTGTCTAAACTTATGAATAAAATCTTACATTTCTCTTACTTTTTTTCCTGAATACTCAGAAAATGATAACAAACTCAGAAAAACTAGACTTTCAGGGGATAAGTAAGGAGTACTCTCCATCAGTTTTCCAAATGTAACTTTTCGACAGCCAATCATATTTTATTAAAAGATAAAAACTGTCACTGGGAGCTGTGCAATGCAGAAGCATACTGAGGATTTGATGACATGGTAACCAGGAGGGTGACTCTTGAGTGGTGAGCCACACTGTGAAATCCCAAGAGGCTGCTTGTGTTCAGCTAGCATTGCTGGCGGTGCAGTTCATGGATTGGTGACTTCTGTCATGTTTGAATAAGATACACAGGTCCTTCTTCCCTCTAACATATGCTTTATGTATATTCTCTGCAGTCCAAATCAGCTGTTAATGTAATTTGTTTTTGCTCTGCCTGCTTGTATTTTCAGTTTAGTTTGTGAAGTAACCTAAAGGACTTTTTAGGACAAAGAACAGAAAATGTCCTAATGTAATAAGCATGGCATCTTTATCTGTAGAAAAAGGATGCTAACAGAACATTCCTTCTAGAACTGTCAGTAAAAAAAAAAAAAAAAAAAAGAAAAGAAAAAAGAAAGATAATGATACAAATAATTTCCTCCAGGCATCAGAGCTCACAAACAGAAGCAAGCACATAATGCCTGTTCCATGCTATCTGCTGGTTCAGGTTGACCTTGCAGTGCTGGCTTAATTCAGCAGGTAGTTGCAAAGCTTTCTTCATAATCATACTTATTATACTTTTTTCAGCACTTGTATGACATTCATATTCTAGAACACAAATCTTCTTCAAGCAATTTACATTGCTACCTATCAGTACCTATCAGGTACTATTAAAAAGAAAAAATAGCTACAGATAATTAAAAGAAAAACCATATTACAAGTATGTGAAACATACAGACATTCGTCATCTATAATTTTGTTCCTCTTATGATACACTCATTACCAAAGGAGAAAAAATAAATGGCAACAAAAGGATGGTTGCTGTACAGCTTTATATCTTATCAAGAGAGAATTATACAGGAATGTGTGGAGAGAGAAGAAAACTGTGAGCATAAGCACGAAGCAAGAAGTGAGTTTAGAATATACAAGCAGAAAAGTCTGGGACTCTAGGAAGACAAAAGTGACAGGGAGAAATAGAAGGAGATAAAAGAAATGAGGGAAAAGAGAATAAGCAGGAAGAGGGAATGGAAAAGAGAAAGAAAAATCAAAATGGAGCAACAGAAATATTGAAGAAGGATTTTTTCCAATGCATTAATCTCTTGTTGTTGTTATATTTCCATGTGAGGAAAAAAATCAGACAAAAAGAAAGCAGATGATCCAGGATAAGAAAAACCTTGGGATACATATTTCAAGAACAGAAATTTCTTCCTGTTAGTCTCTTGCTATTGGCCATGCATGGATATGGTTTTCAGTCTTTGTAAGAAGATCAGAAGGAGCTGATTGTCCTAGGGTACAAGGAACATGTTTGTAAAAACATAATGGAAAAACATAGTGAAAGGATCTGAGTATTCTGTCCTTCAGTCAGGGAAAATTTGGTTCAGGTTAGTTAGAGCATTTCTGTGGAATGCTTGAACTGTCTATAAAAACTACCACTGTAAGTATCTTGTGTTTTGTACTCTAGAGAAAAACCAAACGCAGCTCTAACCAAAAACAAAAAACAACCACCTGGATTTTGCACTTTGGACAGGTTATTCTGAGGATTTTGAAACTCTCAGACACTTTTCCAAGGACAGGAATTTGTTGAAAGAAATGCTTTTCTAGCAATTTTATTATTATTTTGAGAAATTGCTTTTTAGCACAGAAAGAAAGATACTTTCTTAGGTAGTTCCTATTTCTCTGATCTTTAGGAACACCACTTCCTTTAAAAATACTAATGTGATTTGTTGCTATAGATGTAAAGGCCTATTATCATTATTTAAAATATAAGGCAACAAAATCCTCTATATATTTAATGAGTAACAGTGCTTCCGTTACTTTCTCTGATTAATATGATAAAGCCATAAATAAGTTACTAATAATCAAACAATCTCTTTTGACAAATTTTATCTGAATATGATCTTCTGTAGTGGGAAAATAGACTGAAGTCTCTTGGAAAAGCCTTTTCAAATAATGGAAGTCCTCTGGATATTCGCAGGCTGAAGAAGAGCTCTGCCAGATGCCTTGGCTCTTCACTGTGCTCAAAGGTCATGCTGAATGTTTTGCACAAAATGAACCCCAAGTTCCTTTAAAAGCTTTATAGAATTTATTGGGAAACCATTCAAGCCAGCTGTTTTTCCATTATTCGGAGAATTAATGGCCTCCTCGAAGAATGCTTTTTCTAAGATATCCCTCTGTGCATCTGCGCATTTGGGCATTTGGAGGTTGTTAAGGAATCCATTACTTTTTTATGCGTATCAAGAGTAGTCATTTTCCAAGCGTACATCTTCACTGAGCTGCCTGCAGGCTTTATATTTTTGTATGTTTAAAGTTGCTTTCCATTCCATTCCATTCCATTCCATCCTGAATTTAAATTGAACTTATTTTATTAGTTCTAAGCTATTTTTCCTTGCCTATTACCCATATTCCAGTGTTATTCCCTTAAATTATAACATAAAACTTACTCTGTATCGCAGCTGGGGATCATTTTTTTTTTTCTGTAAGCGCTGTAAAATGGAAGTTTTGTTGCTCTGCCAAAATAATGTGTCTGTCTCAAGGTTTGATTTTTCACAAATTACAATTAGAGATGGACCAATAATTGTTACCATTTCTATAACAACTTGCATCTTAGGAACTAAAAGCACTTAAAAGCAGTACCAGAGCCTGAGAATGCTCTGTAACGTTTAAGTAATTCTGTGGTATGCTGCTTCTCTTACTTGTTCTGCATAAAGACAACACTTTAAAATAAAAGGTATCACTGTCAGCTCCTCATGCTTTGGCTGCAGAACAAGGAGAGAAGTAGGAAGTACTACTGTTGTTGTCACCAGTCCATGCTAAAGAGAAGACTAGAGAGGTCTTCAGTGGGAGCTCTAGGATTAAAGAATGTCAGGATCAGACAGAGGAGACACTGGTTTTGGAACACTGATATTGCTCAACAGTAGCAGGGCAAGGGAAACATACCTGTAGACTCAAAGTCTAGTTTGTTAGAACAATATTACTTTAGCAAAATCCTTTCATGAAGCCTTCCTTGTTATATTTGTTGTACACTAGGGTAATATGTCTGTTTTTGACAAGATCCAGCTCCTTTAGTTTATCTATCTTAAATAAAACTTTAGGTTGCTGCACACTTCTCTTTAGGTTTTTGAGCTCCAGCACTCCCTTTGTCTTGCTACATAAGAGCAACAAATCCCATAGGAGCTTCCAGAAGAGAACTGATCCACATCTCAGAAAAAAAAGGAAAAATGGCTTTGTTGAAAAAAATTGTAAGTAGGATAAAAAACCGCATGTCTTGTTTATTTATTAACATGAAAACAGCTCTTGAAATGAAGAGAAACTGCATCCAAAGACTTTCTTCTCACCAACCTTCTCCTGAATAGTAACAATAATACTTAAATAGGATTAAAAAACAAAGCAAAAAAACAGAAAACACAAAGCGTTTTCTGAGAAGTTGGGAGGTTCAGGAGGTCCTGATTAAGTCTTTTCTTTTTTCATAGTCAGATTTCTTTACCCTGGGAATTCACAGACCAATAAGACAAAGTGTCTGAAGAGCAGCACTGGTCCCTATACTTGGAAAATGAAAAGAAAGACATGGCCTTAAGAAGGAGAGTGACTGTACTTCAAACCAGGTCTGCTGGTAACAGGTTAATTTATCTGCATTCGTTCTGAACGCTATTCTTTGCTGGGCTGAGCTGTGATTAAGTTTGGGAAATCCACACTTCTGCAGCTACATACTCTTGTTTCACCCTAATGCAAACTTTCCACCAACTTTTGTATCTAAGTTTTCTTTATCAATATTTTAAGTAGCCCTTATGCTGAATTTACTTTTTCTCGGTGGGTTTACGTGTGTGCTTCCAACAATTGATACCGATTCCTACACAGATCAGAGAGCAAATCTCCAATTATTTCCTTAGGGCCCAGTGTTTATAAACTCGCTCATTTTTCATATGCTTCTCTAAAGAGTCTCCAGTACCAATACTGACATTGCTCATTGCATTATGAACACTGTGAGACTGACTGTGCATCATTTTTGTATGTGCTCATTTGCCAGAGAGTAGGAGGATTCTTGCTGAAGTCTGAGCACCTCAATGCAAACGTGGCACAAGGGCAGCAGCTGTATTTTAGCAAATTAGACTGAGGTGGGACTGAGAGATGTAGGGATTATTCAGCAAATAACATTGCCCCAAAACAAGGGTGCCTCTTTAAAATACTCCACTGCCAAGGAAAATTCCAGCTTTTGATCACTCTTTGTGTGATAAAATCCAATTAGTGACAAACCCCTGTTTGCTCATTGTTGCTGTATATTCCAAATGGCCAATTGCCAACAGTTTTACTGAGAGTAGGAGCCATCTGATATTTCAGCTCACCGAAAGAAACCATCAGCAGAATGCAGGGGATCAGAGCACCAAATGGCTGGTATGGTTTTCGGTATGGTTTGAGAACGAGCAAAAGTTGTACAAAAAGGTAATTTATACAATAAGCAGCTTTTGTCCAATGGGCTCTTTTTAAGCTCTAAAAATGTAAAGGATGTGCTTATTATTTACAGTTTGTTAAATAAGAGCTTGAACAGTTCCAGTTTGAGTCAGTCTGTCCTTCCAGACAGGAGTGAAAGAGAAGGACCTTTCAGATCTTCCTGACAAAGAAATACAAAGTGGGATTACTTTGTACTGTGTCATAGCCTAATGTCAGTGCTTTCCCTGGTATTATTAAAACATGCTCTTATGCTTCACATTTACTGACTCAGAAATACTTTCTGAGTTCAAACACCTTCAGCTGAACTGGAGGAAAACTTCCCACCTGATTGCATCCCTGCAGTTTATTTTAAACAGGACATTTACTACACTCTTGATATAAATCCTCTTTCTTCCTGTTATTTAGCTAAAGCCTTCTTACTCATCTATCGTGCTATCCAGGACCGCTGAAAATCTTTCAGCCAAATTTTGGATCATTCTGTAAGTCCTGCACTTTGCAGTGAAATTGCAGCCTCAACCACGAGTAGCTGTCTAGTGCCTCCCCTCTCATGCCCAAAGAAATATGCTCATATATGAGGTAGCATGGAGGACTCTCAGAACTTCTGAGGTTATGAAGGCACCAGGACGTATCTGTCTATACATTTAAGCAACATACACCAGCCATCACACTAGCAGCAGGCTCACTCCTTATGCCTTGGTTAGGCTGACCTGCATGCTCAAATTCAAGTGCAAAAGATCTGACTTAACACTGCAGAAAGGATACTCCTTTCAACATTATCATCTAGAATTCCTAAGTTTGCTTCCATCTTAGAAACTTCCACACAGTTCTGCATATCACTGGAGGAAAGTCTTACAGAACGAGTCATGTACTGCAACTCTCCTATAGTTATTACTTGAAAATTATTGTAGTAACATCCTTAAAATCTTCAAAAATAACATGCTACATTTGTAGATTCAGATTGCAAGTATTTATGAGCAACACTGGATGATTTCTATGTAATTAACAGGAAAAAAACAGGATATAGATAGAATCATGCATGATGAGTAACACTGGAGAGCTTAAAGACTGTGTTTCTCATAGCTCATGCCATTATTACTGTATTCCTCTCAGTAATAACAAAAATTTCACCTTTCCAATACCATACATTACTGAATTTCATTGTATCATTATTCCTGGCTGTCAGCTAAACACACACAGCCTGTCATTCACTCTCCTCTCTTTACCTACTTTAATGGAATCAGGGACTAGAAGAGTATAAGCAAAAACCTCTTAAGTCAAGATAAAAAATATTTGAAAACACTAAGGGAAAGTGAAAGAAAAGAGAAAGAAAACATAACAAAACAAGTGATACAAAGGCAATCATTCACCACCTGTCCCAGGTTGTGAGTAGTTAATAAAAATCATCTGCCTGGTTGTGCTCCCTCCCAAACTCTTGCATGCTTCTGTATCTACTCTCTGGAGCAACAGAGTGAGAAACAGGAGGCCTTGATTCTGTACATTCAGTGGCAACTAAAACATTGGTGTATTACACACACTGTTTTGGTCACAAATAAAAAACATACCGCCATGTAGGCTGCTATTAAGAGAATTAACATTACTGGTGGTTGTGTCTACAGTCTCTAGGATGTTTTTTCTTGACTGGATTTCCATAGCTATGAATTCTGTCTGAAAGACAAATGACATCACTTCTTCCATGAGTAAGAGAAAGACAGCAGTACAAATCTGCCTTCATCCTTCCAGAAGTCATGGCACAAGTCCTGGCATGGTCACCACAGGTCCAAGATCCAAAACCATGAAATCCATACTGTGCTCACGCAGGACTACCAGTAGTATCACAGTGGGAGTGCACTGGAGAAACCTCACACAAATACCCTCAGGTAGAACACATCATCTCATCATCCAAACTGAAATGTACTCTGACAAAGTGCGCTGATAATGGTTTCTCCAGATCTAAAAAGGTGTGAATGATCTTTCACTACGTCTTTTTTTGGAGGATACAGACTCCGACTTAAGACAGGCTCTTAAACCAAACATTCTAGGCTGTAAATACATGTACTTTGTATTTAACGTAGTGTCTGTTTTGAGATGCTCCTAAACTGCAAGTGTCAGCACACTTCATTGATGTTAATATTATGGTTATTTTCCAGAGGGGAAAAAAAAAAGAAAAAGAAAAAAACTGAAAGAAATACTGTTCCTAGCTGGAGGCCCTGCAAGGCCATATGTGGAAGTGCATGCAGAAACCTGAGAATAATTCCCCATTGAGACTGGTGTACAAATAAGTTAGCAAGGAAAGACAGTGGTGACCTGACTTCTTCAGACACTGTAGAAGAACATTCAAGGATGGAAATTTTTGCATCAGCATGCTAACCTGTATCCTCACTGTTCTTTGCACTTATTAGACTGGTGATCCATGGAAGGAAGGTGTTCATCTAGCTTATACCCCCATAAGCCTGCAGTATTTTTAGTTCACTTACATTTGAAATGGATAGAGAAATGGTAGCAATGAGTTTGTCCAATTTTGTTCACTTTTATTATGTCTTCATAGATGATTGTGGCTGTTTTTGTTTGTAACCAATTATTATATAATAATAATTGTAGTTCAAGAACTTTTGAACATATACGTTTTAAACAGTGGTTTATCTGATGTAAGAGCAATCATGTATATTTCTTTAATTACAACAACAAAAATATAAGACCATGGCATAATTTTATATTTAAATTATTAAATTTGCATATATATGTTGTGTTGAAAGAGAGATTAACAAAGGGATAAAAATATGTCTCGGCTTAATGACCATTTTCAGATGCTCAAAAAACGCCTGGACTGCCATTGTTTTATCTGCTTATAGGCACCTTTGGGTTTGGTTTCTCTTCCTCTTTACTAAACAAACAGATCAAAGGATGAAAGGAGATGGCAATTTTAGTGTTTCCATTGGTAGATAAAGATAATGTGACTGACAAGGGAAAAATGAGTGTGATTTCTTGAATACATCTAAACAAATACAATTCACTAACAATCAGGCCTTTGAATACAATATGAAGTGCTGCACATTTTATACACACAGCTTTTAGGAATATTACTGGTTGTTAGTATGGTACAAGGCATGCTTTCTAAAAGCAAGTATTAGGGTAATAAAGATGTCTGATTTAAAAAAATAAATTGCTAACATGAGCCATGCCAAATGTTCAAATGGTTTCAGGTGCTGAAAATTACAGTGAGATTTGGGGCTTCAAAATGGCAGAGGGATTTAGCCACAGAACTTCTACTAAATTCAGTGTTAGTTGGCTGGTTAGATGCTTGGTATAATTTTCGAAATTTTTGTCTTCTTAAATCAAATTCTATTACTAAATAATGTTTAGTTTTTCTTGCAAATGTTTGATATCAAAAAAGGAAAACATTAGGGTCTAGTCTTTTGTTCAACTATTTTGCTTCTCCCCTGTTGACTTTTCCTATTTATGCTAATAAATAAAATACTAATATTAGCTTTTAGGAATTAGTATGTTCTTAAGAGCCAAAGCAAGGCCCACTGAGTTTATCTAGCAAAGCCTTTTTTATTTGAAAACACATGTACATGCTACTTAATTGTGAAATAGAAACTGAAAGAAGAATACAGCAACCAAGCAGGTAAGGAGCTGAAGTAGTCTAAAACTCTGTTTAGTCCAAATTAGCAGTGTGGGCAAAAATAGTGTACTATGTTTTCATCCTTAGTTGCATATATTAACAGATTCACATGCAAAACAAATTCCCCATTGTGAAGAATGAATTATGTAAATGTAATTTATATCATCAATTTAGACTTGTAAATTTAATCCACTCAAACATGAAAAGGTTTTCGTGCACTGAATACTCCTGTGGTAGTTTAATATGTTTAAAATAAATGTTCAGCAACTGACAGAAAAACATGCCCTCCATATCACAAAAAAACTGCTTAAAAACCAATAATTTAAGCGCCTAATTAATATTTACTACCCAAGGATTAAACCACTAAATAAATTCTCTTTCTAAAATAGTCACTGTGCAATCTATACAGGTGGCAGGTATTAATGGGAATAGATGGTAAATGGGTAAGCCAAAGGCACATAATAAATGCTACTATATTGAGAAGTCCTTCCATGAAATAAGAGCAGTTGTTAGAAAAGAGAGCCTGACTTTCAGGTCTTCAGCTTATGAAGTGCATTTTCCACCAGCTCGTAAATTTTAAGAGAATACAGGTAATCTAAACTCCCTCAAAAAAAAACTTTTGTTTAAAAGGTTTTATGTTTGTAATGCACCATCAAGTGTTTGTTCACCAAAAGAGAAATGCAGGGAGGCTCAACAACAAATACAAATACACTGCATGGTAGCCATTGGGCTAACCTGCACTTGTGTCTTAATTCAGCCGTTAATTACTATAGCTTTTGAACTAATCTCAGCTTCAGAACTTGTTAAAATCTGCCAAATCAAACTACCTTGACTTTGCTTTTGGTTCTAAAATATAAAATAAGAACTTTTATTGGGAAAAGCAAGGTAAATCTCCCAGATTAAAATGGTATACTCATTTATTTCCTTTTTTTTTAGATTGGGAGGAAGAAAAACCATTTCCTTCCAATCTATGACCATGAGTTCTTTATGATTTCTATCTCTAAGTGCATCTTCATACATCTGTTCCAGGGACTATTACATGATCTTTTGCAAACAGTCTTCTTGCCATGGCATAGCCAAATCCTCCTCCATTAGTGGTCTCACCAATGCAGAGTAGGGAGGATGAGTAGACCTCCTGACAATATTTTGCTTAATTCAGCTCAGGATGTTATCATCCTTCTTTATATCCTTTTTTGCAGCCTTCTTTGCAGCAGTGGAACAAACTTGTTGCCCATGGGGATCCCCAGTGCCTTTCCTGCCAGGCTGCTTTCCAGCTGGGTGACTCCCAGAATGCACTGGTGCCTGGAGCTCTTCTTTTATAGATGCAGGACATTGCAATACTGGTTGAACTGTATGAGTCTCCTGCTTGGCCAAGTTCTCCAGCCTGACCAGGTCCCCCTGGTTGGCAGCATGACTGGCGTATACATAAGTCACTCATTCTCGTTTTGTATCACCTGCAAACTTGCTGAGTGCACTTAGCCTGTTCATCCAGATTTTTAATGAAGATGTTAAACAGGACTGAGTAGTACTGACCCACAGGGTACTCTTCAAGTTACTAGCTTCTAATTAGACTTTGAGGCACTGGCCACCACACTCTATGCCTAGCCATTCAGCCAGTTTTCATCCAATCCCACATTTGGCTATCCAGCCCACACATCAAGAATGTATGTCCAAGAATCTTATGGGAAGAATGTTAAAAGCCTTACTGAAGCCCAGGAAGACAATGTTCGCTGCATTTCTGTCACCCATCAGTTTGATCCACTCAGAGTAGAAGCTTGTTAAATTGATCAAGCATGACTTCCCTTTAGTGAATGCGTGTTTGCTACTGCTTATGATTTTCTTATCATTCATGTGCCTGGATATGGTTTCCAAGTTAGCTTTTCTATTACCTTCCTAATGACTGAGGTAAAGCTAACTAGCATGCAGTTCCCTAGGTCCTCCTTCTTGACCTTCCTGAAGATAGGAGTAGCATTTGTTTTCCCCTGGTCTTCAGGTACTTTTCCTTTTGCCATGATCAAACAAAGATTTCCAAGAGTGGCCTCAAAATGACATCTGCCAGCTACTTCCTGTGGGTGTATTCCATTAGGGCCTGTGAATTTTTTGTATGCCCAGTTCACTTAAGTATTTCTTGACATGATCCTCTTCCATCAAGAGTACGTCTATCTTGCTTCATTTTTTTTCTCCCTATCAATCTGGTATTACTTAAGGCTAGTCCTGATGGCAAGTATAATTGTGTTTGAGGCTTTCAATACCTCTGTCTTATCATTTTCCCATGTAACTAGATATTCTATTTCTTTCAGCAGAGGGCCTGCATTTTTTTTATTCTTCCTTTCATCAACAATGTTCTTGCCTATGCCTTTCTTGATGTCTTTGACATCCCTAGTCATACTGAATTTCACTTGGGCTTTAGCTTTCCTAACTTCATCCCTAGATGATTGGACAATGTCTATATTCCCTCTTCATTACCTGTCTTGCTTCTACTCTCTGTATACCATCTTTTTGTATTTGATTTTTACTTACCTGTTTTACTTACATAGTTTGACAGGCCAAACTCGTAAAACTTACCTAGTCAAACAGGTTTCACTTGTGGTTTGATATTTTAAGTCAAACAGTGGGAAAGGAGTGAGACCCATGTTGGCACAAGGAAAGAGATGTCCCACACCCCCAGGATCTTGTTTAGCAGCTTTCTGGTCAACCGTTAGCATAAAATGGAGATATCTGATGAATGTAATTACTAATTTTAAATGAATATGCAAGTAGCTACATATATACAAAATATTCATCCAAATATGTACTAATTAGAATTCTATATTATACATTCAGACAAAGGTAGGTGCATGTGATGAGTTCATCTGAAAGTGCAATCATCCATCGGTTCTTCATTTCTCTTCTGTAAAAAGAAAGACAAAAATTACCTGCGGGTAGTTATGGTACACTGCAGGAACATTTGTATTTTGTACATAATATGATGTCAGGAGTCCCAGAGTTGATGTTTCACTAACTGTGATGAAGGTGAGACATGGTTTACTTTTCTAGATGAACTGACGTTGAGTAAGTAAATACTAATGACCAACACAGCCTTACTGTTGTTTAACTTTCAATATACACAAATGCAATCCTGGAGCTTTTCTGATTTGTGGGAAAAAAAAAACAAAAACAAAAACAAAACAAAACAGAATCATAGAGCTACACAATACCCTCAGTTGGAAGAGACCTACAAGATTCATTGAGTCCAACGCTTGGCTCCATCCAACACCACCCAAAAATCAGATCGCATAACTGAGAGCACTGTCCTTGAACTCCAGAAGCCTGAGGCTATGAACACAGCTCTGGGGAGACTGTTCCATGTCCACTGCCAATTCAGTGAAGAACCCTTCTGAACTGCTGTTGAACATCTTTCAAGTGGGATTCACACAGTCTTGTTGTATAGCTCACTTAGTATTTAGGAAACCTTTGAAAATTCTAGAAGAAAAAAAAATAGTTTTCAAATTCAGAGTTTTTAATATCCATGAACATTTTATTTTTTCAGTTACTGATATAATGGTTGTATTCTTCCTCTGCATAGACTGAAGCAGGAATAAGGCATGGGAAATATGAGAGAAATTAATTCTAGTGAAGCAGTTCTTTTCAGGAGTGCAATACACATTTTACTGCACTGATCCGTAAAGAATATGTTACTACAGCGGCAACTAAGCATACTGAAGCACTACAAAACAAAGGTTGCCAACTGCCTCTTGCAAGAGTTTCTAGAATATACATTTCCTCATGCCTTCCCCTGCTGTGACCTCTAAGTCAGGTTTTTACAAACAAGATTATACCATGTAGCTCAGACTGTTTCCTGTCCAAACAACATACACAGGCCTTTGTCTGGGAATTAAGAAGACTTTCTTGTCTTTTAATGCTCTTTCTGTAATTGGGAAATAACAACGTAACCATAAAAATGCCTGGCACCTTCTAGGTCCTTTTTAGAAAATTAGGAGATATGATCAGCAGCCATCCACTTGATTATAATACGAAAACAATCCAGGGTTACTTAGTAGGCACCACAGAGGCCATCACATGGAGAGAAAGCTTGAACATCGGATCTCCTTCACAACTGACATCTGAATTTTCTAGACTGCTTCTTCCGGTGCAAGACAGGAGGATAGAGATCACCTAAGTCTATGGCAGCAAAGCATCACCAGCAGCAGGAGTCCCTGATGGCAGAAGAACAGGACACAGTAGTGGAAACTGGAGAGAAAGATCTTGTCACCTAGCTGTAATCTGCCATGGGAGGAGAGATGGTTGGGCATAGGACTAAGGGTAAGTACCAAGTCAGGCACAGACACTAACTGGGGATCGAGCAGCTTGTTGAGGTTGTCTGCCTGTACTATGATCCAGAGAGAGGGACATGTTTGTGGTAAGAATGTATGAAGGGAGGAGGAAGGGATCCTCATTATATTTCCTCCTGTTACTATTATACAATTCACAATCATAAAACTCACAATTTCAATTATATATAAGAAAAGAAGTCACAGAGCATGACTCCTAAGGATTGCAGTGCGTAATCAAGCAAATATTTGATGACATCAGCTTCTCATTTCTTGACAAAAGCCTATCAGCAAGTTTGGTACGTACAACAGTGAGTATAATAAAACCACTTCAGTGTGCCTGTTAAGAACCTTTTCCAGCAAAGCTGAGAAAACTGAGAAAAGAGCCGGGCAGTACCTTGTTTAACTAGTGTCATGGTTTTGTGATTTTTGGTTTTTGGTATTCCACATCATAACATCGTATAGTGCACTGGGAGTTACTGTTAATGCTCAAGTTCCGGGTGCCTGTCCGGAAGAGAAGAAGAACCACATTCCCCAGGGGGTTTGGCGGTCAGAGAGCAGATAGAACTCCTGGCAAGGTCACCTGATGCTCTCTTCTTTCTCTGCTGTTTTTCATCTCCCTGCTGCTCAACTGGACTGCACATCTCACCTCGGCATTGTGGTGAGGCCTATCCACCTTTCAGACATTCTCTCTCATTATATTTGATTTATTAGCTTCAACTCTAATTATACTGCATTATGGTGTGCTATCTTCCATTCCAATACTATATTTAGTAAATTACTTTGCTTCTGCTCAGATTGTTGCCACTGTTTTTAATTCTTTTGAGGTCCCCTGTTTCCCTTTTCCGGAGGCGCAGATTTTGCAAAATCCCTCCACCCTGCCAGTCACGGAACTGGGCTGAACCAGTCCGTAAACCATTGACAACTAGCTGTGTATAGCTCATGATTTTACCTCTTTTTCTGTTTGACTAACTTTATCTTCTTCTGTGACTGGGTGGCCCACCTGGTGGATGATGGAAAGGCTGTTGACATAGCCTACCTAGACTTCAGCAAAGCCTTTGACACTGACTCCCACAGTATTCTCCTGGAGAAACTGGCAGTCCATAGTTTGGACAGCTACAGTCTTTGCTGGGTGAAGAAATACCTCGATGGCCAGCCCAAAGAGTGGTGGTGAATGGAGTTAAATCCAGCTGGCGACCTGTCATGGGTGGTGTTCTCCAGGGGCTGGTTCTGTGGCCTCTCCTGTTTAGCATCTTCATTGATTACCTGGGCGAGGGCATTAAGCTGGGAATAATTATTGATTTTCTTGGGGTAGGAAGACCTTTCAGGTACAGGCTGGGTCTCTAGGTTGATGCCAATGGGGTGAAGGCCAATTGTGACTTTTGGTCGCAACCTCAGGCAAAGCTACAGGTTTGGGAAAGTGGCTGGAAGATTGGAGGAAATGGACCTGAGAGTGTTGGTCAGCACTCCACTGAACATGAGCCAGCAGCGTGCCCAAGTGGCCAAGAAGGCCAATGACATCCTGGCTTGCATCAGAAACAGTGCTGTCAGCAGGAGACAGAGGTGATCCTCTCCCTGTACTCAACTCTGGTGAGGCCACACCTCAAGTACTGTGTTTAGTTTTGGCCCCTCACTACAAGAAAGACATTGAGGCCCTGGAGTGTGTCCAGAGAAGGGCTGGGTGGGGGTCTGGAGCACAAGCCTGATGTGGAGTTGTTGAGAGAGTTTGAGGGAGTTGTTGAGACTGTTTAGCCTGGAGGAATTTCAGGGGCGGACGTTATCATTCTGTAACAAATGCCTGAAAGGAAGTCATGGCGAGGTGAGGGTCAGCCTTCTCTCCTACATAACTAGAGACAGAACTAGAGAGAATGGCCTGAAGTTGTGCCATGGAAGGTTCCAGTCAGATATTAGGAAAAATTTGTTCTCTGAATGAAAGAAGCCTCTGTTCCAGGCTGCATAAGGAGGTTGTGAGTCACCATCTCTGAAGGTGTTCAAGAAACATTTAAATGTGATGCTAAGGAATGTGGATTAGCAGGAAAATATTGGCTGTAGTTGGGTGGTCGGACTAGACATCTTAGAGGACTTCTTCAGTCTTGGTGGTTCTCTGACTCCATGATCCTTGAGCCTCGTTAGATAAAGAGGACTGCTAGATTTCTCCATCCCTACCTGTTTTCACGGCATACACTGATGATATTCCTCTCCAAACAGATCATCCTGTGCATAGAGGCTCTTGGGTCTACCCATACCGTGCAACAAGGATTTCTCTAAAGGAAGTAAAGCAAACAAACGTCTTCAGAAGCTGAAAGCTGTAATGCTGAACTGCATCATTAATGATTTTGACATCAACTGTTCCCAGTTAAACTTTTGTATAACAAATTGCTTTGGAAGGTGAATATTACAATTATTAAGTAAGGTATTTAAATGCAGGTCTTTAAATTGAATTTGAACATTCTCTTTTTATTACCACTAGTGTGTCTGCTAGAATTAAAATTTCTGCCTTGTCTTTCATGTAAAATGCAAATTATTTTTGAAATGCAATAAGAATTACATCTTACTCTTACAAATTCAAACACAGGATAGCCAACTGATTTTGTTTTTGTTTTTTTAAGTTAACAAATAGGTATGTTACATGTAAGAGATACGGAAATTTGAATGTCAGCACAGTGATTTTCCAGCAGGAATCATAATTAGAAATGAGGTCGAATTTTATCTTAAAAAAAAAAAAAAAAAAAAAAAAAAAAGTCTCATGTTTATTGCTAGCAGTATTTAGTAGCTCCATCTTAGTTCATTGTAACAGCGACAGATTTCTTTTTCCCCTGCTTCAGAACACGTTTCAGTGATGCAGTATTGATTTTGAAAAAAAAGTAGAGATAGTTCTGTTACATTACTAATCATTCACACACCAGGGAAGACTTGATAACAGCAGGAAGGAAAAAATCCATAATGCACTTAAGAGATTTTAATATCATTCCTAACACATAAAAATTATAATACTGAAATGTAGGAATCACTAACTCCGGCAGTTATCTGAGCCTGTTGCCAGTAGCCATTTGTTCTACATTTCACAGAGACAGCCTCACTCCCAGCTGGCTGGTGTCAGATAAAGGAGAGACGTGAACCTGAGTGGCCCTTTCAGCGCGGCATGGCTGAGGCTTTGTGGACAGGAAGGCCTATCATCTTTCCTCCACAACTATTCTGTGCAGTTATCTGGGTGTAGGTAGGACTGAAATGTCCCACCCAGAATCCTGCATACTATGCCTGGTAATGCAGAGTGGCACAGAGTGGCACTGGCAAAATTCTCAAGTCTGTATGGATCTCTTGTCACATCCAGCCATGGCATGTGTGGGTCACTGCCCAGATGTTTTGCAGTTCCTCCTCCTGAAATTGTTCAGCTGAAATTAGGGGAAGAGTCATGATTCCTCCAAGCAAAACCTGCTTTGTGTTCGTTAGTAAAAGTACAGATAAATTATCTACTAAAATAAGTATGCTTTAGAGATCTCTGAGAAACAAGCAGTATTGAAGAGAAATCATCTCACTTCTACTTCTCTACCCTTCAAAATGTAAGCATCTGTTTAGAGCCCTGAGGTTCCAAGGACAACAGTGGCCCAGGGGAACAAAAAATTCACCACTTCTTTCCACTGTTGTCAGAAGAGCTTTCCCAGAACAAACTATTTTACTTACAGTAAATATACTGTTCTTGAAACATGCCAGATTGCAAGACTTTTGCAGGAAAGAGTATATGCTTGTGCTCCTCATTTTTTTGGTTCTTGTATTGATCCTGATCATGATACCACTGCACTTTCAGGTGTCACTGGTCCCCTCTAGTACCTGAGCAGCACTGGGCTGTGCTGTGCTGCAGGTACAGTGTTGCCTTTCAAAATGTGCTGTACTGTATGGATCCCACAGCTGCAGAGCAGAGCACCACTCTGCCAGAGGAACCTGCAGCCTGCTCCCACATGGTACCAGCACCTGCATGGCTTTGGATTTATATTAGTGTGCACAAAGAGCTCTTACGAGAATGTCTTTTAGGATCAGAGTAGTTTTATGTAAGGAAGTGATATGCCACCTTACGTAATAAAAAAGGGAGAGTTTCTCTGCATGGACAGGATCTGCTTCTATGCAGATGTATTGTGGGAAAATCCATTAGGGCTCTGTCTGATTCCACATGAACATAGTATTTGAAGGCATGTAAGATTTATTCAATAGCTATATTTCCCTTCTCATTCCATCTTATTAAACAGATCTCCTATTAATGCTTTTGTTGTTGAGCTATTCTTGCTTAGTTTCCTCGTGTTGAGTTCCCTTGCACCAACTTGCTTACTCTCTCATTCTCCTCCAGCCCTGGTACAGAACAATTCTTAGTTTAGATAGCTGATGACAACTCCTGCGATGAATGGCTTGTTACTTCTAAAATGTTCGTTTGTTATGAGAAAACTGCTTTAGACTTTGCCATCAGACAGCCACCCACAACCTAGGCTCCAGATAGCCTGGGCCAAGTCCATCTCACTTACATGAAGATGAGCAGTTCTGCACCCTATCACCAGATGGCTGATCTATCCACTTCTTCCACGCGTAAACATTTGTAAGTGTAAGAAATTGCCTTGGTAACAAAGCCTCCAGATGTATCGTATCCTCACTTTATATCAGAGGGTGATGACACAAGGGGAAAAAACTAGCTCAGAGAGAAATGTCCCATTTTTCTGCGTGCATCTGTATTTGACATCTGTCTTTGGCTCAGTAAATCAATACCCTTCCATAAGTATTCATTTGTACATGTTAGTACCTTGTTCAAACGTTGTGTATTATAAATAATGAAGAGAGCACAGCTCTCAGAAAAAAAGGGACCTGAAAGGAGTATTGTCTCCTATATTTACATGAGTTTTCTTACTTCCCTTGATTTCGACCAGGTTATCTTTATTTATGATGATGTCAGAGAAAGGATCATCAAGCTCTGTAGTCAATTCTGATTCAATTAGTTTGCATGGATAGATACGGACTTTTTTTCCTGAACTGCTGTTTGTTGGCCTGAAATGTCTAAGTGATTACATTACTAATGCTCTTTTTTGAAGCTTTGTAAAGGTAAAAATGTGATTATCCTAGAATTTCCTTGACGTACTATTTTGAAGGTACTAAGCAGGAAGCAGAGCCTATTATTCCTTTCAGATTCTTCTCCAGCTGGTACCAGTTGGTCTTGATAATAAGCAAGAGAGCAGTTCAAGACAAAGCCAAGTGAGCCCATGAAAACCTAATGAGGTTCAACAAGGCCAAGTGGAGGTTGCTGCACTTGGGTCAGGGCAATCCCAGGTATTTATACAGACTGGGAGAAGAACTCCTTGAGAGCAGCCCTGTTTAGAAAGACTTGGAGGTCCTGGCGGATGAGAAGCTGGACACGAGGCAGCAGTGTGTGCTTGCAGCCCGGAAGACCAACTGGGTTGCATTAAAAAAGGGGTGGCCAGCAGGGCCAGGGAGGTGACTGTCCCCCTCTACTCAGCTCTTGTGAGGCCCCATCTGCAGTACTGCGTCCAGGCCCAGGGTCCCCAGCACAGGAAGGACGTAGAGCTGTTGGAATGGGTTCAGTGGAGGTCCACTAAGATGATCAGAGGGCTGGAGCACCTCTCCTGTGAGGAAAGGTTGAGGGACCTGGCTTTGTTTAGCTTGGAAAAGAGAAGGCATATTGTGGCCTTCCCGTATTTGAAGGGAGCATAATAAACAGGAGGGGGAATAGCTGCTTACAGGGTGGATAGTGATGGGAAAAGGGGGAATGGTTTTAAACTAAGACAGAGGAGGTTTAGGTTAGATATTAGGAGGAAGTTTTTCACCCCGAGTGTGGTGACACACTGGAACAGGTTGCCCAAGGCTGTGGATGCTCTCTGGAGGCATTCAAGGCCAGCCTGGATGTGACTCTGGGCAGCCTGATGTAGTGGTTGGTGACCCCCTGTACACAGCTGGGGGCTTGAAACTTGATGATCATTGTGGTCCTTTTCAACCAAGGCCATTCCATGATTCCATGATTCCATGATTCTATGGTTCTGTGATTTTACGGATGTGTTGGATTGTCTTTTCCAAGAAGTGGAGGATAACTGTAAAGCACATACATTACTTCAATACCTCAGGCCTACATCAAACTAGTATAGGAAGGATACACCATGTTTGCTGCAGCTGCTTCAAAATCTGATGAACATTTTTCTTCATAAGTTCATGCTGACTACTCCCAAACATCTTATTCTCCTTTGTACACTTAGAAATGATTTCCAAGATTAGTTCCTCCATCACCTTTCCAGGCACTGCAGTGAGGATCACTGTCCCACAGAACTTGAGTCCACCTCCCTACCGTTTCTGAGAACAGGAATGACATTTGCTCTCTTCCAGTGCCCAGAAACACCTCCCTCTTGCCATAACCTTTGTGCAACCTGATCTGGCATGTTGCAGCCTGGGTTGTGACTAGGAGGTTGAAATAGACAGCCTTTAAAAGTCCCTGCTAGCCCAAGCCACTCTATGACTTTATGAAGTGGACGCATCACGTGAAGCTCTATGGACTTATGCATGTCCAAATTATTAAAATTTTCTATGACTCAGTCTTGCACCAAGGGCTTATCTTCCTTGCTCCAGACTCTATTAAAAGGCTCAGGGGCCTGAGGTCCTTGAAGACCAATTCTATCAGTTAAAATTAAGTTAAAGTTACAGCAGGCCACCAAGCAAGATTTTTAGAAAGGCTAAAGACAAAAAAAAAAAATAAAAAAAAATCTGAAATCTATAGAAGTAGTTAATTCTACATTTTTTCAAATCTTTAGGTCAAGAAATTCTAGTCCCTAGATTTCTGTTGGCAACAAACTCTTAGTACACAGGTGTTTACAAGCAAGTAGGTATCTAAAAATCTAATAGTCCAGGTCCTGTCCTGGTGTCCACTGTCACGATCTGTTTGTTTCTTTAATTTGTTTTAAAAATTCTTTATACTTTTCAAATTTTAAAAGTTAAGGCATTAAATGTACTTCTGAGATCATGCAACATTTAGAGCTTTGTAAAATCACCATTTACCAGTAAAACACAGCCATAAATAAATAAACAATACTATCTTTCCTCATAATTCTGTATTAAATAAAGTGCAGTAAACAGAAAGATAGGCTGAGAATTATGTTATTCTTAAGAGAATAGGTCACACTGACATTAAAAATTAGAATCCAGGGAATACAGTATGCAGGTATCTCTTTTTAAACTGATATTTGCTGATATAACTTGTTTTTTGCAATGTTTTTAACTACCAGTTTACACTTCTTTATGCAGACATTAGCTACAAGCTGTCACTTTAATTGTCACATCATTGAATTGATGTTATTGACTTTGGAAATGTTATTTTCTATTATCAAAAATAGTAATAATAATCTTTTTTTAGAGAAGCCTACATTTAACAGAACAATACACTCATTATTTAGCTGTTAAATAACACTATACCTAAATAGCCTCTGTACTTCTATGACTACAGATATGCAAAGGACAACCACAGTAAAATCTGCTATTGCGTAAGGTTATTACTCATTCTCACCTCCTGCTTTCAAGATTCTTTGCCATATCTCTGTGATCAGCCTTCATCCCTGAGATGAGCAGGATGAAACATTGCTTCTTTAAGAGTTTTCCCTTCAAAAGGTGGGAAAACACTGTTTGCTATCTCCTTGATGTTATTTGTGTAAAAGGGCTCAGCACGTGCAGCTTGCTTTGAGTTCACTGATACTTGTGTGATCTTGGGATCTCTTAAGTCCAGGCTAACTCTTAGTTTTCTCTTCAGATATGGGAGTGTTTGGGGGTGGGGGAGAAGTATTTAATCGGCCAAGCTTAAAGCCAATGACCACACCAAGTCGATCATTTTAACTGTGGGACTGAAAATAAAACACCAGTTTAGAAAATAGTATCACATTATTAAAATAATCTAGAACTATTTCAAGTCATAATGGCAGTAGCTAGCACAAATTATTTATTTTCTGTATTTAATCTATCATCGGACAAGAATATAACTTTGTTTTCTCACACGGGTAGACATAGCTTTGAAAAGGAGTTTTGTGTCTCTTTGGGGAAATATAAATGAAAAACACCAATCTCTGTGTATAAGAACACGACAAATCCACTTCCAGGGCTTGTACATCACCTCTAATGAACAGCTACTTATAAGGCTTCTGCTCCCACCATGAAAGGTTGTGTCTGAGCTATATTATACTATTCTGCTCAGCAAAATAAACTTCAGTGCTACATGTTCCTGTTTTCATTGAAGTCAATATTATTTTGTCATAAAAAGAAATGACAGCACTATTTTACTCCTGTTAAATAGGCTGCAAAACAACGAAGGAGTCTGATAGTGGCAGAAAATCAAAGCAGCCAAACGTCATGATCTAATCGTCAATTACTTTATCAGCTATATAGTATAACATATAGGGTTTTCTCTGCCATTTCCAGAAAGTTATGTTAATAGATATGCCCCCTAAACAAATACAGCTAAGATGTACTCCAAGACTGGATCTAGTTAATGAAAAAGTATGTTGTGTAACATATGCATGAGGAGGATCTGCATCTTAACAGTGATTTGAAACTGTCTGGTTCACCTGGATGTGCGTATTTTTTAAATGTCATTGGCAAAAGAAACTTGATTAAATGTAATGCTGTAGTAAACAGGAGGCTCCTGTGAATGGATCTATAGTATAAGAGCAGATGGCGCAGGTTAAATCTATTTATTAGCAGTCATTTGGCAGGGAGATAGAAAAAAATAGAAAGAAAAGAGACAGGTGTAGCATGACACTTGTACAATAGTTTCATGCTTAAAGCCAAAATACGCTTCATCCTCCCATCTCTCTCATGTCTGGCCTTCAGCCAGAAATGTTTAAAATCCACTGTTTCCCACTAGGATACTTTTTTTAAATCCACACAACGTATGATCTGCAACAACTTTGCTGTGCAGCTGTTTTTCCATGAAGAACATGAACATCATTGTTCTTTCAGTGAAAAATCAAGGGTAGGAAGTCATACAAAGTAATCAAACAGTGATGGAGATCTACTCTCCTATGGGAAATTCATTCGTTTGAAACAAACAAAGTAAGATGAATAGCTTAATTGCCTGTCAAATGGTTTCAGATTAAACTCCCTCCCCTTTCTGTTTGTGGTGCTACTGCACTGTATTTCTTTAAGAATCAGCACGCTGTTTTTTGTAGACAGTATTCTTGTTCTCTCCACAAAGCTCCTGAAGGAATAAAAAATATTATTTTTAGTGTTTTAACTTAATTTTCACCCTTAAGAACCTAATAGGCAATGCAGTGGTCTGTGTGTTCAGAATATACTAACCCTGTTGCTATTTCCTTAGAGCTCATTAAAATGGCAACATATTATGGTTTTTGTTCTTTTTAGGGGGACAAAACTGCTAACTCTGGTGTTAATGGTATGATAATCATCTTTATATGTCTTCTTTTTTCCATCATCTTTCAATTGTTTGGAGTTCATGGGAGAAGGGTAACTTTGGTGAGTATGAAATCAGTCTCACCTTTTATCCTTTCATAAGCGTGAAGTTAACTTTGAGTGATACTGATTATAGCAACTGCATCTTGGCCTTGCTCAAACCTAATTACTATTGCACGTGGTGTGGAACTCCATTGTTGTTTATTAAGGCCAGAGATAATGCAGCCTCTTTTTTGCTCAGCAGCCTTTGCAGGCAGCTCGCTGTTAATGAATAGAAATAGATGAAAAAAACCTATGCAGAGTCTCAAATGACTCTTTTCCATTTTAAAAAGATATGTGGATTGATAAACACACTAGGATGTGTTAGTATCCATTATTTAATTTTACAATTAATGAACACCTGGCATGGGGAAAATGAGATGTGTGTCTTCTTTCCATCAGTATTAATATTGATGTCCAGAAGCAACCAGAAATCATACCAATTTCACCCTTTCAGAGGAGACAAAAGTACAAAACAAAAAACAATTTTACTTGATATGAAGATATATGGAATAAAATTATAACTTTGAAGATTTCGGATTACATGCCTTTTCTTAAATATCACTTACATGAGGCTTCTCATAGAATTGAAATAAGACTAACAAGTATTGTAAAAGGTCAGCTGCTTCAAGTGTGCAAAATAAAAAGGAGATAGGTCAAGAAGGGGTAACACTGCGGCTTAGCACAGCCAGACAAAGATCATTTTGTTTTGTCTAGCTGATATTATCCAACAGGGCTGGATCAACTTGATGTTCAGATAGAATTTTTTAACAAGTATTCTTTAAATCACAGATACAAAATCTGGGTTATATTTGATTGACTACTATTAAATATAGATCCAGCTGATTTTGTCTCTAGATGTATAATTTTCCATTTTTATGTATAGTATGGAAACTGTAAATAAACACATGAATACATGAGGCTTGGCAGTCAGCAACATCTTATCCAAAAGATATGTTGAACAAAATTAAGGGGAACAAAATGTTAGTTGAAAGCAGACATTTGAAGCTCTGGAAATTCACAGCTAAGATTTTGAGTGTAACAAACAGAACAGGTGAAAACATTGATTTTAGATTTGACTGTTCTTCACAGCATAAAGGAGGATTTATGCACAAAGGAGCGGATTGTTTTTCTTTAATGTGTCTGCAGGTGTCTATTTTTCTGAGCACTGAATGCATTTCTTTACTAACAACAATATGACCTTCAGATTACAGTAAGTTAATATGTTTATCAAGAAGCATTGATCTTCGGACCAGTTTATCTCTCAGAGTAACCCCAAATGCTTTTCCAGAGGGAAAGTGTAGAACAGTGAGGGGAAAAAAGGGCTTGTTAAAGAACAGCAGTAAAATAAAATGAAAGAAGTGTTAAGGATTAGTTGCAAAAAAAAGATCCATGTACTCAGCATTGGTTCAGACAAAACATAAACTGTCCAGTGTGTTAGTAGAGTAGGAATAGAAAACCATAAACCACTAAGCCACAAAATGTTTGGCACAATAAACACCTCATAAAATGATATAGTGAGAACACAGGTTGGAGTTTTTCAGTGCAACCTGCATACTTTGTCTCACATGAGGACATTTCAGCTGATTTCCATATACTACTCTTCTCAAGCCAGATTGAGATTTGTTACTCCGAGTTTATAGTTACAGAACACTGTTTGCTAAAAGTGCAACAATGCACTGGTATTGATGCTATTCCAGCTCCAGTTCAATAACACAGCTCTGCATTTACACACCTTTTCATTTTCTCCTTTCCTGCTCCTCCCTCTCATTCTACCCTGTCTATGGGATCCACAGGATTCACAGAACTATGCAGCCAGGCACAGCAATATGGGAAGGAAGGCAGAAATCCATGTCATTCTGGCTGAATATAGAATTGCAGAATCATAGAATTATTGGATATCCCAAATTGGAAAGGACACATATGGACCATTAAGCCCAACTCCTGGATCCACACAGGATCACCCAAAAATCACACCATATGTCTGAGAGATTTCTGCAGACACTTTTGAATTCTATGAGCACTTGCCCTGGGAGGCTATTCCAATGCCTGACCACACTCTCAGTGAAGAATGTTTTCCTGTTTTAACCAACCCGAACTTCCCCTGTCACAGCTCCATGCCTTTCCCTCAGATTCTATCACTGGTCAGCAGAGACAGAGAATAGCACTGCCCCTCCACTCCCTTCGTGAGGAGCTATAGCCCACAGTGAGATCCTCTCTCATATCTCATCTCTGGACTGAAAAAACAGGGGACTTCAGTTGCTCCTCACATGTCATCCCCCTGTAGGCCTTTCACCACCTATTTAGATATCCTCTTGACACTCCCTAATGGTTTTATGTCCTTATAATACTGTGGCACCCAGTGCTGCACTCAGTACTGTAAATGAGGCTGCGCAGCACAGATCAGAGCAGGCAGCCCCTTGCCATCTGGCAGTGCTGGGCAACCAGGTACTGTTGACCCTTTGGGCTGCCAGGGCACACTGCTGGCTCATGTTCCACCTCTTGTTGACCAAGCCCTCCAGATCCATTTCAACATTTCTGCTGTCCAGCCTCTCATCCACGAGTCTGTACATATATATCCAGTGTTGCCCCTTCCCAGATACTTGCCCTTGTTAAACTTCATGTGTCTAGTGATGGCTGTCAGGTGAGGTCCTGGATGACTGGAGGAAGGATCACATCACTCCCATTTACAAGAAAGGGAGCAAGGAGGATCCAGGGAACTACAGGCCGGTGAGTCTCACCTCTGTGCCTGGGAAGATCATGGAACAGATCATCCTGGACAACATGCTTGATCACATGAGGAGTGAGCATGTGATCCGAGACAGCCAGCATGGCTTCAACAGGGAAAGGTCATGCCTGACCAATCTGGTGGCCTTCTATGATGGAGTGATGGCAATGGTGGACAAGGGAAAGGAGACTGATGTCATTTAGCTGGACTTGAGCAAGGCCTTTGACATGGACCCCCACCACATCCTTATCTCCAAATTGGAGGGATGTGGATTTGATGGGTGGACCACTTGATGGATAAGAAACTTGTTGAAAGGCTGCAGACAGAGGGTGGTCATCAATGGCTCTGTGTCCAGGTGGAGGCCAGTAACGAGCGGCGTCCCTCAGAGGTCTGTGTTGGGACCGGTGCTCTTTAACATCTTTATCAATGACATCGATGATGGAATCGAGTGCACCCTCAGCAAGTTTGCTGACGACACCAAGCTGAGTGGTGCGGTCAACATGGTGGAAGGAAGGGATGGCATTCAAAGGGACCTCAACCGGCTGGAAAGGTGGGCCCGGGTGAACCTGATGAGGTTCAACACAGCAAAGTGCAGAGTTTTGCACTTGGGCCAAAGGAATCCCAGGCATTTGTACAGACTGGAAGGAGTGGTCCTTGAGAGCAGCCCTGCAGGGAAGGACCTGGGGGTCTTGAGAGACGAAAAACTTAACATGAGCCAGCAGTGCGCTCTTGCAGCTCAGAAAGCAAATGGTATCCTGGGCTCCATCAGAAGAGGGGTGGCCAGCATGGACAGGGAGGTGATTGTCCCCCTCTGCTCTTGTGAGGCCCCATCTGGAGGACTGTGTCCAGGTCTGGAGCCACCAGTACAAAAAAGACAGGGAGCCGTTGGAGAGGGTCCAGAGGAGAGCCACAAAGATGATCATGGTGCTGGAGCACCTCCCCTATGAAGACAGGCTGAGTGAGCTGGGCTTGTTCAGCCTGGAGAAAAGAAGGCTGCAATGTGACCTCATTGCAGCCTTTCAGTACCTAAAGGGAGCCTACAAACAAGACAGGAATCAACTCTTTGAAAGGGTTGATAACTGGAGGACAAGTGGAAATGGTTTTAAGTTGAGGGAGGGGAGATTTAGGTTGGATGTCAGGGGGAAATTCTTGACAGAGATGGTGGTGAGGTGCTGGAACAGGCTGCCTGGAGAGGTTGTGGATGCCCTGTACCTGGAGATGTTCAAGGCCAGATTGGATGGGGCCCTGGGCAGCCTGGTCAAGTATTAAATGGGGAGGTTGGTGGCCCTGCATGTGGCAGGGGGTTGGAGATTCATGATCCTTGAGGTCCCTTCCAACCCTGGCCATTTTGTGATTCTGTGATGGCCACCAGCTTAATGTAACTCCATTTACTATAGACCTTTGAGCCCAACCTATCAACCAAATGTTCAGCCACCACAAAACAGACTGCAGGAGCTTGCCACTCAGAATAAGAAAGCCTTATTATTTTTCACTAGGCAAAATATTTTTCATATACTAAGCTTTGATACAGTCTTTTAAAGAGACAGTATCAATAGCTGCTGTCATTCACATACACTTGTTTGACATGCATGGGTGATTTATCTGTTGTTTTAAAGGTAGGACAAAATAACAAATACAAATACTTCAAGTTTTATTATCCATGGAAGTCGCAACTTCTACTGATAACTCAAACTCATATGCATTGGCATTTTACTGCTTTGATATCAATGCATGTTACTTAGACAGTAACTTTTTAATAAACCTATTTTTATTTTATTTTATTAACATCTGTTCAGTTATTCAGCTGGACTTAATATATATTTAACAATACGACAGTGTTTAAATGGTCCTGAAGGTCTTGTAGACTGATAGTGTATGCCTGAAATTAGTTTTCTGGCACATACTGTCCCAGCAGTTTTTTCAGATGCTTTTGTCGGTGGAAGAATTGCACTGCTGCGACTTGAGGTGGCATTAGGACTGGGACCACAAAGAATAACACACGAAGAGGCAGTGTTTGCCTTTATGTGAAGGCAAAACAAGACTAGCAAAGATTAGTTCTGCAAAGCACCTGTTCAGGATACAGACATTAAAAATAAATGTATTCTCTAGATGCCTGGAAATTTGTATTAAGAAATATTCTGTGGATGATATACAAAGTTACAGAGACTGTTCCCCTAAACTTAAACATGCTTGCTGCCTGCTAATATTCTCAAATTCGCCTAAGGACAGTCAAATAAAGACGGTTGCTTTGGGTTATACAAATCAATCAGAAAAAAGCCTTTGATGTGTGGCTCAGTGAACCAAATTTTGCACTTGGATAGAACATTGTGATTCTCAAAAGGCTCCCAACAAAGGTGACATCCCTGAGCAACTCAGTAGACTTTCATTTAGTGCAAGTTCTGATGACCATCCAAGTGCTGGGAGGCAGACAGGAATATCTTTTTTTTCAATCTCTGTAAATACTATCGTCTTGTAACTGCTCTTCAAAACTGCTAGATTTGCTTACAGTCATCTCTTATGTATACTGTGTTAGTTTTCAAGGTGAAGACTGGGTGTGTAGCTACTAGAACCATACAAAAACAAAATGGGAAACAGCAGACTTGGGATTAAAGCAACTATTTGCTGAACTATTGCTTAAAAATGACAACTCAGTGATCACATTTTCCCAATTTGTGCCTTTCCAGTGCTGACTAGGAATAACTACTACAGAAAATCATACAAGTGAGAACGAACATTTCTAAAATGTGAATGTGTGGCTTTCCAGAATTCTTGAAAATATCTCAGTAGAGCTAAAGTAAATAGAGCACATCAAAATATACTCCAAAATAAGTTCTCCGCATTTGGGCAATAAGAGGACAAATCTTTCATCTTTTAAAATCAGTGACAGAACACATTTTGAACCTCTATCATTATTTAGAACTTGTTCCTTATCCTGAATATTATTCATTAATACGCATAAGTATGAATTGCTTGCTAAACAACATGCCAATGTTTTGCAAAGAGTTTTTAATCTTCTAGAATCATCTGAATGGACAGAAGTTCTACGTTAAGGTAACATCACATGCTGTATTAAAAAAGAAATGCAAGAGTATTAAGGCTTTAGGTGACCTTAATTATATTTGGCATTAGTTCAAGAGCTGCAGTCATCTTCTCTATTAGCAGTAACTATATATAACAACAAGAGATACAGACTGAGAGAAAAGTGTAGCAGCTTCTCTTATGTTTGAATTAGTGAAAAGTTATCAGCACTGGAAGATAAGCACTAGCATTTAGACCAGTGTAAATGCATGTAGAGAAAGTCAGCTGTGAGTTCACTTGCTTTTACAATTTGCCTAAGCAGAGAAGAAATTGAAATGGAGCTGAATCTGGCAGCAGACAGGAGCAGCTTGCTACACAGCACCATTTTCAGGTGAAAGAGAAGAAGCATTTGAGACAGACTTGTGTCAGTAGGTAATCAAAAATCATGTAAGCAATCTTCAAAACAAACATCTAAGAGGGTACTGCATGCTTTTACATGGGAGACAAAAAAAAAAAAAAAAAAAAAAAAAGTTTCATTCAGAGCAATGGTGAATTTAAGGGGTCCTATAAAAACACAGCTCTTAGCAAAAATGCTTACACATTGCCTTGCAGTTCTTCTAAGGTGAGAGAGAGGAAGGGAAGGAGGGAGATAGGACCAACAGATTGGCTGAGGAAGTTTTCTTGTTCATCTGTGGGAGAGTTGTAGGTTCCGCAGAGAGGTAAAGGAAGGCCAAAGATGTTTTCTATTTGAACAGGCAGACTGGCATATCTGAGTGTAGCCTTCCCAGTACTAAGGTAGGCGGAGTAGGGGCAGAGAAAAACTTTCCCTCTTACATACTCAAATACTTTACTAACTTCCTGATTTACTTATGTGCAGTTAGGTAGTTAATGACATGGCACTGCCGCACTGTTAAGCTGCTGCTGGTTAACAGGAGAGGGCAAGAGAATACCCAGGAGAACAACAAATGAGAGCACTTAACTGCACTGAGCACCAGCAAAGCTGATAAAACCACCAAGCACACATGAGAGCTCTGGTTGCTAAGGTGTGACTGGCCATTGTGCAAGACATCAAAGCAAGCATCTGAGGCAGATGTTTTTGTAGGAAAGCAATGTGTGCCCAGTGCAATAAATGTGGCAGTGGGGCATTTGGTGGAGAGAGGCAGAGTCGTTTCTGCCCAGGGCTGTTCTGAGATCTATGCCTCATTCTCTTGGTGTTGGTTCTCCCATTGGTGCAGTGTCCTTGCTAACATGGCCCTATGTCCGCTTTGGTAGAAAGGCGGGCCCCAAGGCAAATTCTCCATCAGTTGTTGGAGTGACTGGGTCACCAGCTAGAGTGATTTCACAGCGTTGTGAGAATATTGCAAAGCCAAGGCCCGTATCACGAAAGTAGGTATTGAAGATTCTTCTGATGAAGCTGCATGAGACTGAAACAGCAGGAAACCCAGTGTAGCTTTTTTCTACTGACAAAAGCAAATCAGAGACCAAACTCCTTTGTCGACATTCTCATCAATAGATAATTATTGCATACCTGTTTTACAGTGGCTTCTCAAAACAGAAAACTTCCATTTAGAGACCTTCACACTCTTGAAAAGTTACTACTTTTCCACCTTCAATCAGCATTGCTTGCATTCTTTTGATAGGCTCTTTCATTCCTATTTTATTTTTATCTTTACATTATACAGTAAGATTTATTTTCCTCTGAGTAACAATGCTCTTCACCCCTTCAGAACTTCTTGTGATTTGTCACCAACCCTGTCATGCTTTTCTTCCATCTCAGGTGTGTCTTTCAGGATGCATCCTATTCTAAAGCAAATCTTACACTCCCAACATTTTATATAAATGTACTTTCTACTCCTTTTTTTTTTTTTTTTTAATAGTTCTTCTTTAAATGAGGCTTGAAAGAATGTCATTCTATTCACTACTGGACCCACCTACTTTCACTAAAACAAGCTCAGGATTTTCCACTCAAGGAGATGCTCACTGCTCTGAATTATCTATTTCACATAACTCTGTGTTCAGCTGCTCTCGTGCAAAGTAGATAAGTAAAACAGTACAACTGTCCATCTGAGTCGAGAACATTTAAAATAAAATGCAAGCTCAGTTACACAACAGTTACAGTGCCACAAATAAGACATTTGATTTCCAACTGTTTCTCTTTAACCTGATACTAATGTAAAGATAATAGAATTTTATAACTGTGTTAGAGAAAAAACTCAGTGCTTATTGAAGGCATTTTCTCTACCTTAAGTTAGATTACTAGTCCCAGAGTATCAATTAAAGAAATGAACATAAATTCAGATCTCTTTTTAATGGAAGAGGAATCTGACATGTAGAGTATCATCTGATTAATGACACAACTGGGAACAAAACAAAAATATTTCAGTTTTCATTCCGAACTCTTACCCACTTACTGAGGTTATAAGATTGTGAAACAAAACATGCTTGTTGTCTATTATAGCATCCCTGTCCCACCTACATCAATTGGCAGAAAATATTTAAAAGAAAATATTTAAAAGTAAGATCAATAGATCTTACGGACCTGTAGTTTGAATTAAAAAAAAAAATTGCCAAGTATTATTTACCATTTGCAGATGATGTTGTATTATTTACCACTAAGTTAGTTACTTGTTTGGGGATGTGATGTATTTAGCAGTAGAAAAGCCATACGTACACAGTTAAGAAAAATCCTAAGTATCGTAAAGTATTGTTATGACTGCCAGTGATGTGTCTTTGCAGTTAAGAAATACTTGTCAGCAAAAGAAATTTTAGTCTCTGATGCAGGAAGAGACTGGACTACAAACAGTAGTTGCACTGGAAGATAATTCAGAATCTGCATTCTAGTACACAGAGCTTGTTAGGGTAAATTGGGATGGGGTAGTTCAATGCTATTTTACTTAAAATGTATTTTTCTGAAACAGTGTAGAGGGAGTAAAATTCCTTCTTTTAGTTACTGGGTTGCAATACAAAATAAAACAAATAAGAATAGTGTTATTAAAACATATGCTATAATTTAAAGTTAGCTCAATTTGGAAAACATTTTTCTTCTTGCATATAACACTGTGATTAATCTGTTTGCAATTCCTTCTTGTTTGTTTCAGTGTTGCCATAGAAATTTCTGTCTTTCAAGTACCAAGTAAATTGTTGAAAAGTACATCTTTTCTTGATTACGTAAACAGCATGCTCCTATAGAAGGAAATACTTTACTCTGTGCACTAACATTTCATCTATTGTAGCTACATTTCCTCTTTTCAATAGAAGTACATCCATTAACGTTCTAATTTTATTAATTCTTTTCTAATCATGCCATCAAAAGATTTTCTTCTCACAATGACATTCAAAAGAAATGCTTCTCAAAAAGGACATGGTAATCAAATTATAAGTGCTAATGTATTTCCTTTTTTGTAACAGTTCTGTAGTATCCTTGTGCTAGTGAAGCACTTAACAACAAAAGTCTGCTACACATATGCCAGAATTCCATTCCAGTATCTCTCTATAAATTGAATTACTTTCAGGCATCTGAAACCCCTAAAACGAAAAGAAATGCATTAGAAGACACAGAACTCACAAATGGTTTGAGTTTTTGTTCTTGCAAAAGCAATTGTAAATAAATTGTAAATAAATCAGAATTGTAAATAAATGTAAAGGGAAAAGGAGAAGGGATATTGCACAGATTGATGCTGTTCTGCAGGGGAGAAGGGGGTAGTGAGGTTTTAGGTTTTTGAGAGCATGACATAATATATGTTAGAAGGAAAAAGGTCCCCAGTCCAGAGCAGGGCTGGTTTTGATATCATACAAAACTACTTAGGCTGTTATCCATTCCAGACTTGAAAACATTCAGTGATAAAGATAGATCAGTCTCTTCAGGTCTCTTCTCCACTGCATGGCTCTCCTTATGGAGAAACTGTTTCTCCTTATAGCCAGTCTTAACCTCGCATTTCCATCTGTGCTTGCCATTGCTGTCCCTCCTGCATGGAAAACTGTAAGGAGCTTGGCTCCATTTTCTCAGTGACCTCCCCACAGGTGCCACAAGGCTGCTGCTAGATGTCCCTAGCAGCTGTCCCTTCTCCAGCTTGAACTAACCCCCGTCCTGCAGCTTCTCTTTGAAGGGTTTATGCTCCAGCCCCCAGTCATCGTGGCCTACTGCTCAACTCCCTCCTCTTTATCAACATCTTTGATGTATATGAGCCCCCAGATTAGTTGCAGCATCTAGGTATTGCCTACCAAGCACTGAGTAGCAGGAAATGATCACCCCCTCAGCCTTCTGGAAATGCTTCTGTCTGTGCAGCCCTAAATGCTTCTGGCCCTCACTGCTGTCAACATACATGCCTGACATTGCTCAGCTCATTGCATGAGATGCTCCAGGTTATCTCCACAGAGCATCTTCCCTGTCATTATCAGGATTTCTTCCATTTCACAACTGAGCATTTGTTTCTACTGAGTTTCAGCAAGTTTCCCTTCACCAGTTCACACAGCCTTCCTAAGTCCACCGTTCAGTAGCTGTTTCACTGAGTGTATTTGCTAGCTTCCCCGCAGATTAGGTGCCATGCAAAAGAGTATCCACTCCTGCTCCAGGCCTGATCCCTGCATTGTACTACTTTCCACCAGACTCTGGGTAGCCTAAGGTCCTTTAGCTACCACCAGTTATTTAAGCAATTTTTGGCTATCTGATTATCCACTGTGCTGTCCTAACTTGAATATACAAACACTGAGGGACGCACTGACAAAAGCTTTGTTCAAGGTAAATGACCTCCACTGTTCTTCATTTGTCCACAGATCTGATTGTTTTATTATCAAAGGCAATTAGGTTAGTCAAGCATGGTATATTCTTGGAAAATTCATATTGACTGCTCCCAGTTTCTTTCTTCCCCTTCATTTGCTCTAGAATATGCTCTAAGAAGACTTAACTCTGAGACCTTTCCAGGGATCCATCTGAGAGTAATCATTTTGTAGTTCCCCTGATTCACTTTTCACTTTTTTTTTTTTCAATATGGGCACGTTTTCTGTCATTTACCTTCCTCTGTGTGGGAGGAACCTTTCCTAAACTCTCGGAAATTTCAAAGGTGATAGAAAGAAGCTTTTCAAGGACTTTGGCCATCTCCTTAAGCACTCTTGGGTACAATTCATTGGGTCTGGTTGAATCCTGTGGGCTGATGTCTGACAACACTTCTGATTCAGAGCTTATCTCCCCAGGTACCTTTTTCCTCCTTCAGCTCTGTCACTAAGAATAGAATTGCAGCTGAGTTTTGCTGGTAAGATGAAAGCCACAATCTCTATCTGTGCACACTGTTAATAAATTAGCACCACTCTTTCAGTCAGCAGCAGTCTCACATTTTCCTTGTTCAGTCTTTTCATTGCGAATGTAGCAATAGAAGCTCTTTTTTGTTGTCCTTGACATCTGTTGCAAGGCTCATCCAAGTTGAGCTTTTGAATTTTTTGTAAACATCCCACCTGCCTAGGCAACATTTCTCAAATCTTCCCATTGTAGCTGTACTATTTTTTTCTGGGATGGAGTTAGCTTTCTTCAAAATAACCACTACAGTGCTGTGTTTTGGTCTTGCGGTGAAAACTACAGTGATAGCACACCACTGTTTAATTTGTTGCACAGTGGTGCTTATACAGGGCCAAGATCTCTGTCTTTTGTGCTGCCCTGACAGCAAAGCAGCTGGGGGTGCACCAGAAACTGAGCCAGAAACACAGCCAGAACAATTGACAACAGTGACCAGAGGGTTACCCCATACCTTATGAGCCCATGCTCATCAATAAAAGCTGGTGAAAAGAAGGAGGAAAAGGGGAACGTTCAAAATCACAGTGTATGTCTTCTTAGGTAACTATTACATGCAAATATTATGGTAACATGGCATAACATGGTAACTATTACAGCAGAGTTTCCTAGACAGCAAGTCTAGTGCGTACCACCAGAACCAACGCACAATTGGAAGTCCAGTGCCCCGTGCCACAGTCACCTGCTCTTGCTAAGGGCTGGCTAATTTCAGGAACCAAATTCAGAGAAGTCTCTCCATGATTAACACTGAACCTAAAATGCAAAAATCCAGAAAGTTTAAAACCTAAGAATAAATTGCCTAAGTATCTCTGGCATCCCCAGTTATTTCCTAGCACTGTATTTTACCATAGTTAGTTAAGATTTGTACTTCCCCTCTCAAGGCAATAAAATATCTTCATGGCTCTGGAAATGGAGTGATGTCTTACGTTAAAATTAAAAATTCCTAATTAAAAATAAAAATCAAATAAAAATAACTTTAAATGTATATGCTGAATTCTTCACTTTTTTGCTATGAAAATTATTCACCGTGCAAACCAGATGAGGTTTTCTCGGATTTTTAAATGTTACTCCTCTCTCTTTTGAAATTATTGAATACATAATCTCAGTAATATTTATATTTGAGAAACAGAGTAAAAAGGAAGTTTAAAAACTATTTAAAATATTCCAGGCAGCATCCATCTCACAAGGCAACAACAGCTTTTGTTAGCCAGTAAATTCCTACTGGGAAGATGTTAATAAAGAAAAGCACAGTAAGATCTTGAAGAATTAACACATTCAATCAGTATCTAGATTCTTTGTCAAAGACATATCAAAAGTTTCTGCTGCCTGGGCATCAGCAGAAATATTTATCTTTATTTCAGTAAAGGAATTGTTCACACACACACACACACACATATATTCCAGACATAGATCTTTTGTCAAAAAGGTCTGTTGATTAAACTAGTTTCGTATGGCTACATTCACAAACACGTTCTTTCCCTTATCCTTTGCATAAAAGAAGAGCAAAACACAGTATTTTCTAAGTCTTATTCTTTCAGGGAATCATGTTGAGACATAGATCTGACAGGTCATCCTATACTTCCCCTGCCTGTGGGTCTAGCTGGTGTGACTGGAAGAGTGTGGTTGCTGTTCAACTGCCAGCTCATTTAAGCTTGAGTCTCGGAGTGACTCCTTAATTTGCAAAACCACATCTGCCATCAGTTCTGAGGAAAAATGGTCTGAACCATCCAAAAACAGGTTATGATAATAGCGAATGCTTGATTTTTCCCAACTGTGAGGGAATAATATACTGTATGGTCCTGCCACAGAAAAGATTTGTTTAAGTACAGTATACTGAAAAACATGAAAAGATAATACATGATAATAATTCTCTAAAACAGTGGTTGAGCTCTCCATGAAACCAATAATTTCCTTCTTCCCAGAAGCTGGTAATCATATATCAACAGCTTAAGAATTTTATTCCATTACTTTCCTTTTTTACTGAAATGAACTGAACAAATAAACACACCTGCACTCATATAAAGATATAAAGATACAAAGCACACACCTATATACATACGTGTTTTTTGTATATAGAAATATTTATGTGCTGATAAATATCATGGCATCTAAGCTGAGCCTAAATCCCTATTCAGCATGAGCTGCAGAAGAGAGAGTAATACTCTTCAAAGTCCCTGTTACACTGGCACTAAATCCTTTCTTCTCTTACCTCCTTGTTTTTCTTGAGCTAGCTTATAATCACAGAATCACAGAATCATAGGATTTAGAAACGGTCTCCTGAGATCACCTAGTTAAGCTCCCTGATAAAGAAGGTTCCCTACAGCAGGTTGCAGAGGAAAGCATCCAGACAGGTCTTGAATGTTATCAGAGAGCAAAATTTCACAACACCTCAAGGCAGCCTGTTTCAGTGGTCTGCCACTCTCACAGAAAAGAAGTTACTTCTCAGTATGGAAATTTCTGTGTTGCAGTTTGACTCCTACATTTTAGATATTCACAAGCAGTGTTGAGATTCCAGCCCTTCCCATTCTTCTCTTTCTCCCAGCTGAACAGTCCCAGGTCTCCCAGCCTTATAAAGGAGATGTTCTAGGCTCCTAATCATCTTCACAACCCTCCTTCTCTAGAAGTTCCCTGTCTTGGTTGAACTGAAGAGCTCAGAACTGGACACAGTCCTCCAGATGTGGCCTCACCAGGGCAGAGCGCAAGGAGGGGAGGATCACCTCCCTTGCCCTGTTGGCCACATTCTTTTTAGTGCACCGCAGGATACCACTGGCCTTCTTGGCCACAAGGGCACAATGCTGGCTCATAGTCAACCTGCTGTCCAATAAGTCACCCAGGCCATTCTCCACAGAGCTTTTTTCCAGCAGGTCATCTCCTAACATGTATTGATGTGCACAGTTATTTCTCTCAAGATGTAGAACTTCATATTTGCCCCTGTAGAACCTCATCAGGTTCTCTCCTCTCGACTCTCCAGCCTGTCCAGGTCTTGCTGGATGGCTGCACAGCCACCTGGTGTGTCAGCCACTCCGCTCAGCCTTGAATCAGCAAACTTGCAGTAACTCTGTCCTTTTACCCAGGTAATTAATGAATACATTGAAAAAAAACAAATTGAATACTAACCCCTTAGGAACTGCCCCTTATCTATCCCACACTTCCTAAACTTACCTATGAGAATGTTATGGGAAACAGCACCAAAAGGATTGCTGAAATCAAGGTAGACAACATCCACTGCTCTTCCCTCATCTACCCATTGAGTTGTAGAATTAGAGAGGGCTACCTGATCATCAAGAATGATTTCCCCTTGGTCAATCTCTGCTGACTACTCCTTATAACATCATCTTCCACTTGCTTGGAGATGACACTCAGAATAAGCTGTTCCATCATCTTTCCAGCAACAGAGGTAAGATTGACTGGTCTGTAGTTTCCTGGCTCCTCCTTGCCCTTTTGGAAGACTGGAGTGTCACTGACTTTCCTTCAGCCTACTCCCATTTTCTATGACTTCTCAAAGATGACTGAGAGCAGTTCAGCAGTTATTTCTTCCAGCTCCATCAGAATTTGTGGGTGCGTCCCATCAAGTCCCACTGATTTACGTGCATTATTTCACCTAGATCCTCTCTGAAAAGATTCTCCTCAGCCACAGAGAAGTCTTCCTTTCCCCAAACTCTTATTTTCAGGGCCTGGAATTTCTGAGGGGCAGTCATAGCTTTAAAGACTAAAGCAAAGAATTCAGTAATTCTGCCTTCCCAATGTCTTCTATTAAGAGGGCATCTACCACCTTCATCAGTGGGCCCACATTTTCCCTAGTCTTCTTTTTGCTCCTGACATACTTAAAGAAGCCTTATTTGTTGTCTTTGATCTCCCTCTCCAGATTTAATTCTAAGTGGGCCTCGACCTTCCTTTTTGCATCCCTAAATGCCTGACATTGCCCGTATATTCCTCCCAAATGGCCAGGTGTCTTTTTCACATTCTGTAGAGTTTCTTATTCTGCTTAAGTTTTCCTACAAGCTCCTTGCTCATTCATGCAGGTCTCCTGCTATCTCTGCCTGATTTCTTACTGTTAGGGCTGCACTGATGTTGGTCTTGGAAGAATGGGTGTTTAAATGTCTATCAGTTCTCTTGGGCTCCCTTTCTTTTCATTGCTCTAACCCATAGGGTACCTCAAAGTAAGTCCTTGAAGAAGTCATAGTTTGCTCTCCTGAAGTCTTAATTACCTTATTTCTTCCATGTAAGATCCTGAATTCATTATCTCATTGTCACAGTATCCAAGGCTGCCCCCAGCCTTCACATTCCCAAGCAGTCCTTCCTTGTTTTTAGGAACAAAGTCCAGCAGTTTACCTCTCTTCATTGGCTCCTCCACCACCTATGTTACCTTCCACACACTACAGAAACATCCCAGTCTGTATGTGTGCCAGGTAGTGCTGCTTTTCCAGCAGGTATCAGGGTGGTTAAAGTCTACCAGCAAGAACAAGTGTCTATGATCATTACCGTGACCATTGTGTGAAGTTACTTCAAGCTGGCTGCAGAAGGCCTCATCAACTTCTTCCTCCTGATCAGTGGCCTCTAGTAAGCACCTACAATGGTGTCATTTGCCTCCTCATTCTCATCAATTAGCTCTCCACTCAAACATCATTCATCCCTTGGCAAAGCTTATACATTCCTGTTGTTCTCTCACTTAAAGAGCAGCTCCACCGCCTCACTTTGCTGGCCTTTCCTTCCTAAAAAGCACGTAGCCATCTGTGACAGCACTCTAGTCACAAGCTGTCCTACCATTACTGTGGTCGCAATGACATCATCGCCTCCCACAACTCATGATCAATATTTCTGGCAAATCTCTTTCCACAGTCATAGACAATACTTGGAGCTGCAACTGCACCCTTGCTTAAGGACAAAAAACAGTCTTTCTTATTCGGTGCAAATTTGGAGTTTGTGCGATTAGCAAGCATCACAATTGGGTTCTCAATCCACATCCCTGTCCTGGAGTACCTGGAAAACCAGACAGATGTGTTCTCCGACCAGAGCCAATGTCTGGGAATTCTGTAGAGCAATAATGGTGACTTTGGTCAGCATTAGATGTGAGAACTCCATAGATCAGAATCTGCTTTTGTCACAACACAGTATTAAATGGACCATTGTGACAACCTGATTTATTCTTTCAGCAAAAATTAGAAATGGACATGAAAGCCATAATTAGATAACCTTATGTCACAGCTTCTTTAGGGATGTGTGCAGGTATGCTACAAATAGAATAGTGCTTTCTTTAACCACTGATTAGTAAATCTGGTCACAATTCTTTCAAAACATATTTTCATGAAAATATCTGATTGTCCAGACTGAAACATACAAAAGGAATTAACATGGTTCTATGGAGCTTTGGGAGGGAAGGTTTTATAGCATCCCAAATCAGACAGTTATTTGAGGTGAACAAGTAAAATTGAAAACCTGAATATTTTATCTAGCATTTCTGGATATTTCAATGCAATTTTACCTGTGAAAACATCTTAGAACTTCGAAAGCTTGAGTATTATAATGAAATTGAATAATCTTTCACCAACTCTAATAACCAGTAATATTTTGCATTAACATTTTGCTTTTCAGAAGATTAGAAGCCTGAAGTAAATATATTCCTCTACATAATACTTTTTAGATGATCAGATAATCCCAAGGGTTAATTAATTAAGCCTGTCTGTATTCCAGTCATGCACATCATGCCTACACATTATAGAGACCACAACACAGAGGTTAAATAATTTCCTGTTCTCAACCCATTGTGAAGAATTTACCTCCTGGCATTCAGTATATTATCTGAACACAGTGAACTCATGGGAACTATGGACAATTGTTAATCCACAATAAAAAAAAAATTAGTCCACAAGAGCAGAAATCACTCCATAGGGTTCAGAGGAGAAAAAATTCAAAAATAAGAAGTCAAGCCATATTTAATAAGCAACTTCCTATCTGTCGTTTCAAAAAAAAAAAAAAAAAAAAGGCACTTCAGTATTGTGGCCATCAAGCAATGCATCATTCAATTATTAAATAAGAGAGCACTATGACATCTGAAATGTGGACTAATTATCCTAAAAGCATTAATCAATTTGTTAAGAACTCTTCAGTAATAATATAGTCTGTTTATTCCTACCACAATAAGATTTACTTCACACAGCCATAATCTGCTTACTGATACAAACACCATCTCCTTTTTGTTAATTTCAGGAAAACATTTTAGAAGTGCCTCAGGCTAAAAGGGATGATAAATAAATTTTTAGACTGAAAGTTGAAGTGGATTGATTAGGAGCAATTTTTTATGTTTTACACAATAAAAACATGAACTGCGTGGTTCATGGAGCTAATTTGCAGAGCAACCTCTTTTCTCTAATTGCTGCTAGACTAATGTAGAAGCACACTACTAGGAAGTAGAGAAATCCATTTACCCAACCATGTCATTTAAGTAGTGAACACAAGTAGAGAATTTTTCCATTACTTTTCATATTAGCCTTTCTACATTCCACCTGTGACCCTCATTTTAAGAGGGCATTGCTCTTTTATACAATTTTGTAACTATAATAAAGGTCCTCTTCAAAATTTTTTGAAGTAGACCAAGGACATTCAAAAAAAAAAACAAAAAACCATAATTAGGGACATAACCAATCTCACTAATTCCTGGTAATGTATTGTGAAGACAAATTATTTGTTAAAAGGTCTAATAAATCCCCATCTTCTGGAGCAGGAAAGAACATTTCCTCAATTTCCTCTAGCATGAAAATCTAGTGAGTCTATACTCACCCTGTGGTTGCCCCAACTACTGAGAAATTTATTCTAAGAATCATTTATTAATAATAGGAAACCAACATACCAAATGGACAGATCCTATTTAACTCAAGATAGGATTTTTTCTTCCATACTCTTCTCATGAAGACAGACAACAAATTGTAGCTGAAGAGAAAAAAAGAGAGATATATCCTTAGCTCCCTTTATCATAGCTTGTCTGTGTATAAGGAGTAATTAGCTCTGCTAATTCCATATGTTTTCTCTAAGGACTGTTCCTATTATTGCTGGAACTGCATTAAAAAGAATCCCATAAGCAAAAACTACTCTGGGAACAGGAGCTGGTTCAATGCTTCAGAGTTTCCTTATTGGAATAACATTTTTTAAAGCTATTATCATAAATACCTACAAAGAAATTGTAAACAGCTTTGAAGAAAGTATTCATTTTTCCAGAATGTAAGCAAAGACCACCATTGAGATTCTCAAGTTACAGAGAGTTTCCTGGTAGAGTAAAATATGCCTATGGTGTCTCCTGACACATGGGTGAAATGCATTAAATAAGTACAAAGTGTTTTGATATTGTTACACCAAAATATCTTCTATGCTACAGAAAAAAAACAAATTAAAGGAATGATTCTGGAATAAGTGCTCTAATTCTGCATTGCATACACAGAAGCCCCCATAATACCAACAACAGCTACAGCTTTTGTTGCAACACAAAAATGATCAGTAAAAGGAAAACAGCAGAACTGGAAATGCCAGCTTAGTTTTTTAAAGACGGGGCAGTACTTGTAGCACTTTAATACAGCTAACAATATTCTTATTGTTAATGCTCTGCTTTAAAACATGATCAGTGAAACTTTTCCTAAAAACTGTGTTAGCAATATTAACGGCAGCAATTTAAGACAATGTTAAGCCTCTGCTACTTTTTTAACTATGGATTTAAACGTATTATTTAGATCTCATAATATCAGGGCTAGCATGGATACATTTGCATTGCAATATTTACCATTTTTCAGCAATATCTGGGCTTTGAAAACAAATTTCAGAGCAACCTGGTTGGGACAGTTCAAAGTAACATTTACAGGTGTATGTAATTTACATTATATTGAATATAACATTTGCACTAATAAAGATGAGACATAATACTATAAAAGAATTAGCATCTTGAGAAAGGGTCAGTAGTCTTGGCCTGCCTGCAGTATATACTGTAATACCTCTACAGACATAGGACATAGCAAAAGGTTAGATAAAATGATGTGAGACAGGCAGCCTGCAAAGAATGTCACTTCTCTCCAAAACTAGTCCAGTTTACAGTGCAAAGCTGATGGGCTTCTCCACTGAAGCAGGGGATGTGTGACAAAAGGCTCATGAAGTCTTGTTGGAGCAGCAGGAAGAGAACAAGTGCAGGCCACTATAGCCAACTTCTGCTTGAGAGCCACGCTGCAGGCCTGGCCCTACCACTGAATTGAGAAGAGGGACTTGGACAAAGAAGGGTATGATTGAACTGCCCAACAGTTCCTTTGAACTGCCCGGCAGTTCCTTTGAAAAGCCCTTCTCTCTGATATTTTTTCTGACAGCCTTCCCAGCAAATGTTTGATATTGGGTAGAGACAGCTGTGTCCTAAAATGATGATTTACTAATTTTCTATTCAAAGTCTGTTGTAGCAGCATAACTTCACTGTCTTGGTTAGATTAAAACCTGATCTATATCAGCAAAACCGGGAAAGGAATCAGATACAAATATATACTTAGTATTAACCTAAAATCCTTAAGCAAGAGCAGGCTTTACTTTAAAGGTGCCTGAGAAATTCTGTTAAGGGAGATGCCAGATATAATTGCACAGTGTGGTTCACGTAACCATTTTGCCTTTTCAACAGTTCACTGAATAAGCAACTTTGGCAAATGTTGAAAGGGTTTTGTTTGATTGTTTTTAAACAGAATGTGATAATCAAAGTTTTTCACTCCCAGGGTTAGTCATCAGCAGTCAGCTTCTTTGCAATCACAGCATTTTCCTGTTCAGGTACAGGAACCATTTCCTCTTTACCTCTTCTGGCTAATTGCTCTAGCAGATAGGCTGTAATCCCATGGTTATAATTACCCAAATAAGCCAGGCTTATATCAGAGTTCTTGCAAGCTGTGAAGAGGTAAAATTGCTGAGCAACAAGGGCTGTGCCAGCGGAAGTCCCTCATGCAAATAACACTCCACTGGCAAAATAGCACTGACGACCTGAAATGGCAGATGCAGAAGGGAATGCATGGCAGTGGCTGTGCAGAGAAGATGACACATTTGCAGAGCACAATTTGCTTTTATTAGGATAAAAACAACCCTTTTGGATAAGCCTACTATTTCTAGCTGCAGCTGCATACACCATGGAACAACTTCAGGAATATTTCAAGTATTGGTATTTGAATGAGAAACACTCTGAACTTCAATACTAGAAAAATTTCCCAGATGCTTAAAATTTGAACAGTCATGAGAGAGCATGTTTGAAGGGACTCCACATTGCCTGACACTATTTTCTCCCTTCAAACCACATAACTATTCAAGGCACTCCTGACCAATCTGGTCTAACCCGTCCTAGTGGCCTTGTGGCCACTGAGCCCCACCACCTCTCTGTGAGGTGTCTGCAGGTAGCAGTACCTTTACTAATATTTTCTTCACTTCTAACCTGAACCTTTTCTGCAGTAATTCAAGCCTGTTATTTCTTGCCCTGTTGCAGAAAAGAACAGATTAATTGCTTTCTGTCCTTAATAATCCTACACTCATTTGAAGCTTACCATGTTTTCCTGTTCCTCTCTCCTGTCTTCCCTGAGGTAAACATCTCAATTTTCTCTGACTCTCAACCCTCTCTGCTGACAAACTTTCCCGCTCTTTGGATTTTCAGTCTGGTCTACAACTCCCCTGCATCAGGTTTCCTAAAGCTGGACAGAGTAAACCTGCATAAATTCAGCAGTGCTGGCTGATGGAGAACTATTTTGTGCATCACACTGGTTTTGGCTAGGATGGAGTTAGCTTTCTTCACAGCAACCTCTATAGCGCTGTCTTTCAGATTTGTGGTGAAAATGGCAATAGTACAGACATTTTCAGTGTTGCAGAGTGGTGCTTACATAGCACCAAGGTCTCCTGTTTCTTGTGCTGCCCTGTCAGTGAGAAGGGGATGTTCCCAGATAAACTGCTTTCCTAGAAGTGACCGAACATCTGCCTGCCCATGGGAAATAGTGAATTAATTCTTTGTTTTGATTTGCTCAGTGAACTGTCTTTATTGTGACCCATGAGATCTCACACTTCTTCTAAGCAGTTACTGTCTATATCAAACCTATGCAGTTGATTGCTCCACCTGAAGTATAGTATCTTATACTTGTTCTTACTGATTTTCAGTGGGGCTATTTTTTTTTGGCCTTTTAAAATGTTTTTAAACTATCAAATTTGCCAAGATAATTTTGAATTAACCATTCGAGCTTTTCTCCCACTGCAGGTGAAACTGAGAGATATTTCAGCAGGAATGATTGAGTCATTTCTGAGAAGATGATGGAAAAAACATGCTATTCTGCCAGTGATTCAAAAGATAATTTAGAAATACTAATAGAACTCCAGCTGCCATATCTTCATGCTCATAGGCCCAGCACCCCCACTCATCCCCCTGTCCCTTTCTGTCACATCATCTAGCAAAACAGGACAACTCTTGATTATTAAGGAAAGTGATTGTGGAGGGAGGTCTGAGAGTATGAATCTTCAGGCAAGAGTATCAGAAAGTACACAGAAATATTTTTGACATCTATAAAGCGTACAGTTATGGCAGTCACAATTCTTGGGATAGAAATCCCTATTTTACTTCCACTATTGTCTTCCCACCATCTTCCATTTGTCAGTCAAGAGCCTGGAGCAAGGAGGGAGTGTGTTCTGATAATCCCCATCTAGTGAAATCAGCAGCCTCCATTGCTTTCAGGATTGTAAATAAACTGCAGGGAAAAAAGAAAGGAAAAAAAAACAACACTTTTTCTGACCTGAGAGTAATTCTACTTGGTTTTTTTGGATCTGAAATAGAAGAGTATAGAAGGAACTGAGAGAACTACAGAAAAAATAAATCAGTATGTTTTGTACTATGATGTTCAAATGAGAACAAGACCAATATCATCAAACCCTTTCGTTACTACATGATTAAGATATAAATTGATTATGATAAATTAAAGATATTATTAAGTACAAATCCTAATGAATTTATGGTTCAATCTAACAAAACATAAAGCAGAAAAAAATCTATTAACAATATACACAACAAGAAAATGAGAAATCAGACAAGACTAAATTCTCAATAAGGCTATGTGACTAAAATACTTGATTCTAGCAAAACAACTTTTTTTTTTTTTTTTAATCTAATGAAGGTTTTCCTTCAAAGGTCTCTGTTTACTATCATTGAAGCTAACAGTTCTCAAGAAGTCCTTTCAGAAGAATGCTGTCCTTACCATTTCATACAGCATTGCTATGATTCCCAAACAGGTATTAAATTCATATTATCATGACTAATCTAATCCTCCTCTTAAATTTCCAGTTAGCATTTTAAATTGGTTGGGTTTTGTGCTTAGATAGATTATTTTCTTTCCTGAGTTTTTCTAAGACTGAAAGTAAACTATGTAGTTCACATATAACATGTAGGAATATAGGAACACAATAATATAGGAACACAAGTGGATAATAGCATTAGTTGCACTTGTACAAGCACTTGTGCACATATTACATTTTATAAAAGAGCCTGTGTAGTAGGAGAATGAGAAAGCAATGTCAATAAACTTGGAACACAGATTATATAGACAGAATATTTGTTCAAATACAACTTTAGCAGTCTCTAAATGGAAAGTAGAAAGCAACAATTATCTTTTTAGCCAGTGTTTTATATCCTGAAATCCTTCTAGTGTGGTTTTAGTTCAGTTACTGCATTTTCTTAGTTTCCACCAGCAAGCATACTAGTTGCAAAGGCTTAGGGGATCCATACTTCAGGGACTGCTGAAAGAAACAAGGCTATATGCCTGTCATGTTACTCTCAGTATGCATTATAAGAGATTTTCAGGGACACTGAACTACATAAGCCTTTATTTCTCTTCTATACAGGCTTCTTGTATTTTTGTTTATGAAATTAAGATTCATTGAAGTTTCTTACAAATGGTTTTCCACACACTGGAGGCCTGAAAAATCAGTTCATCTTTACCATATTGTTTATGTATTTATAGTATTATATTCTGAGAATTCATTAGGATACATGGCTGGAAAATTCCCATTTGAAGTAGAATTGTTGTTAAGCAACTTTAAAATTTAATTAGAATTCTTTGTTGCATTTCATTATGAGGTTATTTCATAATTACTCAGCACGTCCTAAGTGTTACTAATGCAGAGGTGACAGTACATCATAGTGCCAAATTACAACTGCACAGCTGGAGAAGATACTTAGAAAAATGAAGAGCAGATAAATGCATCATTTAAAATGCAACAGAGGAGCACTCAGCACTGAGCATCCTTCCCTCCCTCTCTCCAGCTACTATTCACAGTTGTAAATAATGCTACAGAATTCAGTGCAGTCATCTAATATTTTAAGGAGTCTACCAAAAAGAAACAGCTGGTTCTTTACAAATGCAGCTGACAGAAGTCAGGATACTAAATAACCAGGAGAAAGGTACAGTCCTATACCACACCGAAATAGACAAGTTGCCACCATTTGTGCTGCACTTATTGCATGGCATGTAATACGGCAAGACAGCATGCAGGGATACATCTCAACATCTGCTGAGACACACAGCTTTTATTGTGAGGGGAAAAAGAAAAAGCAACAAAAAATGCAAACAAGAAAAACACAAAATCTAAACCTACAAATTCTTTTGGCTGAGAAATATCTGCATTCTTTACCTCTCAAATTCTGCACTACAAATGAAGTTACTACTACCACTCCGTCTGCTTAAATAACATGTTAACATGCTGCCATTTCTGAGAGAGGAAGAGACATTAGTGTGCAGACATTGTCTGTGCATGCATTCAAAGAAGTGCAGTCCGTATTTTAGTTTCTTACATCTGAAAATATTAAAGTTCAACGAAGTACTTATGGGAAAACATTGATCCACTGTGCCTTCCTTTCTCCTTTGACTAGAAAAATCCCGATAGGAAACACAATGTAGATAACTAATTATCCTTAAATTAAGCAATTTCTTCCAGTTATGTTGAATACCTTTATTGGCTACTTTGATGAGTATAAATATAAATGATTTTCTTCCTTTGCTTTTCCTGAAGCCAAACTGTGTATCCTACAGTCACTTATTTCTTAAGTGCCTGGAGAGCTTAGAATTTCCCTTTCCCCAGCCCCCACCTTCATCTGTTTATTCTTCTTTCCAACTCCTAAGAAAACCATTGTTTGATTCAAGTAAAAAAACAGAGGACATAGTGAGCTTTTTCTCTCGCTGTTCCATTCAGAGCTTCTTAGCTTCCTTCTCTTGTGTTCTTTCCTTCGTCTCTTCCTATATTTTCATCCTATTTTCCTCCAGCTGGTTCCAAGGATGCCTGTTGCTATCACCAAGATTGTGCCTGTGGCCAGAGTTTCATACACCCTGAACCAGGCCATGCAGCTCTCCCTCACCCTGCTTCTTCCAAACCTTGCATCATTTACTTCCTTGTGCCTCAGGGGGCTGATTCAGGCTAAAGTCCAACCCAGTGACAGGAATCAAAGGCAGTTTTTAAATGCAGAGCACTGCAATGATTTTTCCTTGTTTTAAACCCAGGATAAAAAAGGATGATGTACAAACATGAAAGCAGGGACATAAAATGTCTAACAGCTTCTTTTAGTAGTTGCACTGGCTCAAATAAATCTAAAGCAAATGCAGAAATATCACATCAAATTATCAGTTCCTCATTTATTTTTTCAATGAGCTAAATTTCACCTAAATCGTAGAGGAAATTTATTGACCAGGGTTCTGCGAACTGGCACAAATGCTAGCAGCCAAAGCATCTTTATACAGAAAAAACAGTATCTGCTGATTTTGTTGGTCTATGACAATACCATGAATAATGCAGTTGCACAGAAACCATCCCCCAGAAAAAAACAATCCAGTTTCCATGACTGAATGGCATCAAGTTACCCCAGACAGCTGACTGTTTTACAGGCTTCCCCATAGAATGAACATTTTTGTTTCAAACATGCTGGGTGAGACAGTACCCTCAGCAAAAAACAAAGCCCACAGTATCTTTAAGTTTTTGCAGACCAAGCTTACAAGCACTATAAAAATATTTAGGAGCACTTGTTGAAGTCTTATCTGCCACGAGCAACTACAGCACAAATGTTGCTTTTACAGATGATGATTTTCAATGCTGTACCAGTAAAAATCATTACTTCCTTGCCTACATCAGCAATCTTAATTTAAATACAGATATCAAATTAAACTAAAATGAGCAAATAGTTTGGAGAGTATGAGCTAATAGCTTAGGAGAATGTCCTTCTAATGCTGGTTTTTGAAAATCTTTTGCTTTTTGTTTTCTATGTAACTAAAGAAATTAAAGAAATGTCCTGCTAAAATACACTTTCTTTGAGATACTGGACTTTCTCACCAATCATAACGCCTTTTACTACTAACAAGCTCTTACACTTCCTAAATGAATTTGGGAACATATACATCCGATTTTCCAGCACTCAAAACCTTAGCTGACAAAATATTACAATGCAAAATATAATCACCTCTGTTGCCATAAAAACTTGGTTTCCTTCCTTCACAGATCACAGAACATCCTTCCTGAAGCTTGAAGACCCCAGTAGAATAAAAAGTGAACAAACCTACTGCTTCAGGAAGACATAAAGCAGTAAATTAAAATGGAAATATAATACTGCATTTTTAGATTAAACACTAATTATTTCACAGAATAGAGAGTCTTCATGAAAAACGTTGACCTGTGCACTTAAATCAGCTTAAGACTATCCAAAAGACTAATACTTTTTCTTACCACACATTTTCACGTGTTGACAAAAATAAATCAAGTCAAAGAACACTTTTTTCCATAAAGAAATAGCAGTAATAGTTAATTCATGCCTACAAAAAAGTGGGTTTGGTCCAGACTGTACAGTTGAAGCAGAACTGTCTGTAGCACAAGAATAAACTACTGTTAGGAAAATATAAAAAAAAAACCGTAATAATAGATAAATATACAGTCATGCTTCACTTTGTACATTTGCAACTGTCTGTGAAGACTGACTGCTATGCTTACATATCAATAAATAATACTTTTTGCTGTGAGTATTCATAATTACTTCACATCTTGATTTTTGCAGGGCCTAATAATATATTGTTCATTAACTTCATAAAGGTCACTATGAAAATAGAAGATCAAACTAACTCCAGTTCTATCTGTGAATGGCAGAAGCTGAGGAACGATAACCAAACTAGGAGTTTAAAATGGAATCAGAAAGTAATATTTGCCTAACTGGCTGTCTTATACCTGCTGAGAACACTCTTTTCTCCCTTGTGATTAGTCATTTACCGTCAAAAATACCAATAAATATTGTAGACTGTGTATTTTGCTCAAAAAAGCAAAATACACTGTTTCTGTCTTACTTTACATTAAATAAGATCTGTGCTCTACAACGCTTGTATTAGAAAATGAGGTTATAAATAAAAGCTGACATAGTTATTAAAAACATAATGTAATATCAAACTCAATTCCCTTCACAAATAGCAACACACTCTATAGTTAAAACATCTCTTTTCCTCCTGTGTTGGCTTTGCCTTTGTTAACAAATGTGATCACATCACAGTATTTACCAATTCATGCCTATTAGCTTTGCAGCTAAACACGTGCTTTCCTAGTGACTGCTAAAATAAAAAGTAAACCTTCAGCATCCTTGCACAGTTTAACATACTTTTAAGAAATATTTTTTTTTTGTTTCATTTTATTTTTATACATAGGTTTTTGCTGCACATATCCTGGCAACTCTTGGCAGCTCAAGGGTATTTTTTGTCACTTTTTGTACTCAAGAATAATTGATCTGTAAGTTAAAGGGAAAAGCACATCTTTTCACAGCATGTATCTACTGGATGACTTCTGAATGCTTTAGGTTAAAAGTAGAACTTTGTTTACTCTTTCTATTTCACAATATTTTCTTGCGAGAATCTGTATAAGGGTAACTACACTAACATTTCTAACTGGAGGTAAATTATCTAAGTATGTGCTTAGGTAGCCAGCAGTACTGGTCTGTTTTTCTATAAAATAAATGCCTGATTTGTAGTTAAATAGTAATAATTCTTGCCTGTACTATATACACACTATACATTTGTTAAATGATGATTGTACTGTAATGGTTAATATTAAACGAAATTGTCTTACATGCAGAAAAGTCAGCTGTAAACATTTAGCTTGTAATTGCAGTTATTTCTTCCTCAGTGCTGCTGGTGTAGAACATTTCCTCACAATGACCATAAATCACATTCCTTCCTGTCACAGATTCTCTTCTATGTGCATATTTTCACCTTAATGTTTTAGGATTTTTTTTTTTTTTAATCTAAAAGGATGCTCTGTGAAGGCTATGATTCTGCCAGTACTTTAAGATCAGGCTGTCATCTACTGCCTCATTGTTGTTTATTATCAACATCATTAAAAAAAAACCTTGACCCTTTATGCAGAAATAATAAACTGCCTTTTTTTTTTTTTTCCTCCCCCCCAAGGAAGGCTGTTCTCATCTAAGGACAAAATTCCAAAGAGAGACAAAAAGAATTTGTGTAACGTGTCAAGGTGGTCCACACCAGCTAGGTTAACTGCACAAGCTCTCAGCAGAACCTTTTCAAGGAGTTAGGTGCTTCTGAAACAGGCATAGATGCTCATTTATATAGCACTAAATACCTAATATCTCCAAATTCCCACCCCAATTGCAGATAAGGTGCTTAAGAGCTGAAAATTAGATGAATACAGCTCATTCAGCTACTCAGACTCAAAATCCTACCTCACTTTCAGTAGCCACCAAGTTGAGGTAGATTTCTTTTCTTTGGCAAATGGACTTGTGAGAACTTCTGGAATGGACTGCCCAGGGAGGTGGTGGAGTCACCGACCCTGGGGGTGTTCAAGAAAAGGCTGGATGTTGTGTTGAGGGACATGGTTTAGTAGGAGCTATTGGGAATAGGTGAACGGTTGGACTGGATGATCTTTTAGGTCTTTTCCAACCTTGGTGATTCTATGATTCTATGATTCCTCAGGAACAAAGGAAATTCCTTTGCCTGTAAAAGTTTCAGGCCTGTCATTTCTTCTACAAACATCCTTTCCAGCTGCTTATCCAGTCAGGCTGCATTACTGATTCAAGGGTATTTGCCTGCATCCTGACCCTTTTCATATTCTAAAAACTTTGTTGAAATCAGTTGACTGTCCTTGAAAATAGTGGAAAAGTTACATTTTCTAAAAATTCACCTAGCACAGAACAACAGACTGCATGTTGCCATTGTCTTTTAAGCAACTTATTTTGCTGTTCAGTGATAAGTTCTTCCATTACTCACACTACAAATGCTAGTTTAAATCCATTATTATGGTGAGTTGTGTTACAATACAAAACCTTCCCCTATATAGCTTACAGCTTACATCAGACATACAGGTACAAAGATGCAGGTGAGCAGTGAGTGGATGGCAGGCAATGCTCTGAGGGACCTGAGCCTCAAAGACAAGACCTCAAGATGGGCACAGCTAAGAATAGGCCTGTCTGAGTGATCCTGATATTGTGTGGTAAAGTGCTTCAAGTAGTGAGCAAGGTAACAGAGTTATAACTCTGAGCTTCTGGAAATCAGGTTAAAGCTCACTTAGGAATCTACCTGCACCCAGTGAGAGACTGCCCCCTGCTTGGGTCAGGCCCCCAAGCTGCTTCCCTAGGATAACTTCTCTGAAGCAGGCCTGGAAAAACACCAAACACCAAGCAGGTGACACAGAGGGTTGAGCAGGCGGACCCTGCCTGAGCTCAGGGTGACTAACGAAGCTCATGGAAGAAACTTTTGGAAGACTGTAGGGACACTAGGAAAGTACACAAGGATGAGCATTGCAGCAAAAAGGATTTCTATAGGTATATTCAGGGATGGTGAAAAATAGGAGCTCACCATTGAATAAGAGAGAGTACAAATTACATGGGAAAGATTGAGGTACTCAGTAGTTTTCATTTGTTTGTTTTAAGGTTTTTTTTCTCGAGGATTAAGGTCTGCTTCCTGCCTTACACTTCCCCAGTTCTATTATCAGGACCTGCAGAAAGGCAGCGCTGCAGCATACTGCAGAAGACAAGACAGATAAGGAGCACAGTGTCTTTACAGTTAAGGTAACTAATTGTATATCAAGCTTTACTGGACAGCAGCAAGCAAGTTCAAGAAAGCAACCCTTCCTGTTTTCAGTGCTTTGAGAGAGACCACTTTTGGAGCACTGTGTCCTATTTTGAGCTCACTAGCATAGGAAAACCACTGGAGCATGTCCAGCAGTGGTCTGCCAAGGTGATCAGGGGACTGGAGCACACATCAATCCCTTGTTCAGTCTAAGAAACAAAAGCAGGACAGATTCTGATGGGAACACACTACAGCTTTACTATGTCGGAAAACCCAGTGTAAGCAGGAAAAAAAAAAAAAAAAAAAAAAAAAAGACAAAACAAAAAAAAAACCCTTAAGGAAAAAGGATTAAATAAGGCCATACTGATACAGAAGTCTGGTACACGGATAGCGGAAGCTGGTAGGTAGGAAATTATGCCTCTTCTGTGGAGCTTAACAAGATTGCAGTGTCAGGCTGCCCTTATCTCCCATTTCTGTCATTGTTGCTGTTCCGCTGTTTCATTTCTTCAGGGACTGTAATGCAGAGAATTCTGGATCTGAAATAAGAAGTACTATTTACATTTAAAGGGTTTTTTGCCCTTTTCTCTCAGGTAAATACATTAAAGTTTGCTACCCACTACAATAACTCAGAAACACTCTGCTGTAATTCACTCTTAACTACCTACCAAGAAATACTTGAAGTTAGTGGGTTTTTTTTATTCTAGATAGAAATACTTGACATTACTTTAGCAAGACACTAAGAAATATGCCTAGTAACAAATATTATGATTTGCCACTTAGCTTTTATGAGAACTTCTCTTACTGATATGACCTGAAATATTTTTTCATCATGAAGTCACTGAAATGCTCTTAGATGGAATCATTAAGCGCATCCTTTCGGAAGCGCATTACCATTACTAACTGGCACTTCAAGATAATATTATCACAACAGGCTGTTGCTTCCTTCCTTAGGATGCTGCCTTCATTCAACAAGACCACACTGTCAGGTTACAATGACATGCATCACCGTGGACAAACTTGTATCCAATAGGATTAGGCTAGTCCCCAAACTGTTTTTGAAGCCTAGTCTATTTGTAAACCTGCGACATCCTTTGGTCTAGCTACTGCTTTATGCTACTGTGAGAGGCAATATCCTTAAAGTAGGGCACAGTTAGGGAACAGTGAAAGAGAAGAGAAGACAGAAAGAGCAGGAGCTGCTTTCTGACAGAATGCTACATGCAGTTCTTGAGTTATATTGACTATCGTCTTCATCAGCTTGTAAGGGATTTCTGAACCACTTACAAGCAAAATGCATTCGCACCTCTCTTCTTGATCCCTAACACAGACGGGAGGTTTGATTACTTGACCTGTAAGAATTCTGATTATCAAAAGACAGACATGCATCAGTGCTTGGCATGCAAAGGCAACATACATGCATCATATGTACTCACAGCACATAAGCATTGTGATCAGAAATAGCAAAGGTGGATCTGATCGCCAATAAAGTGAACTGTGCATGAACCAACTACTGGCATACAGCCAGTTATGTCACTGCTTCTTTGATATGTTGCTGTTAATCAAGTGTGCTGAAATTTTATTTCTTTTCTTATCTGAAAACAAAACAAAACATAATATTTGTCATTAATTCTTAAACACAGATCTGGAATCAACACATGCCTGAAAATCATACTGAACTGTACTGCTGAGCAGTCAAGTGCTGAGCAGACAGCAGTATTGAGATATACGTTGTTGCATACACTTGACAACATGCACAGAAGTCTTCCAGGAAAAGGACATTCAGAAACTGAAGACTTAGGTGTTGGGCAGGAAGTGAGAGGGAACAGATCTGACAGTATATCTCTTTCCAGCAGGGAGAAGGCCAAGGGAGGGAGGGAGGCATTTGAACTTCTTTTAGCAGAAAAAAAAAAAGCAAATGCAGGAAGACTGGAAGTGTGATTTGAGGTGACTAGCTCAGACAATGATAACACTTGTTTAAGTGCTTTGAATGGTTTGCTCTTCCATTTCACTGGTAGAATATGCATGTATCATTTGTTTAGCTCAAACTTAAAGGACTTGTTTTTCATGATAAAGTTAGCATCTCAAACGAAATAATGTAATTTCCACAACTCCAAGAAATGTAGAAGTTTTATGGAAAACTTCCCTAGATTAGTCATCTGTATTACATTTTAAGGGGATTGCCTGAAATGAAGCTTAGTCAGCTCCCTATTAACAAACACATAATAATGCTGGAGCTTCAGTTGCTTCAAAAATAGATTCTTCATAGCAATCTAGATTTTTGCTATTACAATTCTAAATGACACACAACTCTCAACAGACCAGAATATAAAAAACAGACAACAGGGTTATGGTTTGCTTAGATTCTCTTCAGAGAGGAGAGAGAAAGGGAAGCAGAGGAAGTAAAAAGCAACACAGGAATTCATATATTTCTAAGTTGTTGGAAACAAAAGGCATAAAAAGGCCCTCACCTCACAAAACTTTTCCTTTCTCCACCTGCAGCCATTTCTATCTTATTTAGCAAATAACCTCTGCTTTTCTTTAAGTTCCTTGGAGTCTTGAAGAAAAACTCTCAACTGGGTGCAAAGCAGGGAAGCAATGCTGACAGAATCTCACAGCAACTTCCAAAGTTCTAGCAGCCATGGTTTAGAAAGAGAAAAGGCTATGAAAAAAGTTAAATAATGACAACCCAAATGAAAAATCCCTCTCTTCACTACCAATTTTCTCCACACGCTCTCTCAACACTGCACAGACTTATGCTGTTATCACCCTACTCTTAGAAGAATTCAGAATTCCACTCATTTCAAACAGCAAAATGAAGGTTAAAGGTGGGAAGAAGAAAAGGGAAGAACAAAACCAAACAAAAATATTTATCATTCTCTATACACTCAAAAAGATTTTTATATATTATAATTTTTCTCTGAAGGTGACAGAACAGCTTTCACCAAAATTTATACAAGAAGTTTAATGTTTACTTATATACACTCTAAAAGCAGAAATACAAAACAAAAATTAAGGCCACCATTACTGTACGGGAGATTTGTAGCGTAAGTAATTAACAACTCTGTGGAGAGATTAGACTAATAAACACTGTAAGAGCTAATGAATAAGTTTGCCTGGGTTCAAAAATATTAGCAATGATTAACATGCCAAAACATAGAAACATATTTGTTAAAATAATTATTTTCTGCTAATAAAATATATTTTTTAAATTGCCAAGTATTTTAAATACAGGGTTTTGGTTTTTTGTGTTTTTTTTTTTTTTATCCCATTTATGTATATGTAGGTTTTTGGGTTTTTCTACACCTGAATTTTTAGAAGAAAATCTTCCACTTCTCTATACTTCAGGCTCTTGTACAAACACTATCTACTCAAATTTTCAAGCTGGCAAATTCAGAAGTGATCACACCTAAACAATAATTCTATCGTGATTTACTCAATTGCTTTCCACCACAGCTACCTTTTAAATATCAGGTAAGAATTCACCCTTAAGAAAGAGTAAGAACGAGCAGGTTTGTTCTTTATTATTCATTTCCTGACAAAATCTGCTCCTACAGAATACCAGCCAAGAACACAGAAGATTTTGCTGAATTAGAAGGATACATGAATGTTTTAAATCAAGCCAGAACTACGTGAAAATGTAACTCAATGCTGTCACTTAAGAAGCACAGTGCTAAATTCTTTCCCATCAATTCATCCCCTCTTCTCATCTTTCTACAACTTTCTCTGAAAGAAAAAGCACACCACTTAACTTCAAAATGTTAAACTTTCAACTCTTGGAGGAAATATTAATTTAAATGTTTCTGTTATGTCAGTAGCTTTGTACATTTTCTTTATTTAAACGTTTCTTCAGTTGTTCTAGATGTCTTGCATCAGTATCCTGTAGTATTAAGACAGTGGCTTTAGACTGAAATGGATTAAACTCTATAGTCATCAAACAACAGAGATCTATCAATTGTTTCTGGCATCTTTCTAAACCGTCCTTAAGCTTTGACTGTAAAGCTGGATCTTTTCTCAACATATGCATTTCAGGCACTGAAAATCCTATCAAACTTGTTAGAATATCATCAGCAAAATCTACTTCAAGGTAAGCAGAGCCATCTGAAACTTTAGCTTTTATACCCCAGGACCCATTACTGCTTGTGAGATTTCCAGTGAGAGTCACAATAAAACACTTCACTTTCACAACTGTAACAGTTTCTGGCTTTTTTGCAAGGAGAAGGGAAATGTATGTGAAAGGTGGAGAATTTAAATCGAGATAACGTGCATTTTCTGGTCTGCAAAGAACGGCCTGCTGATCTGCTTCTGGAACAGTTTTTGAGAAAGATACAGGATCCTTGTTCAACTGCCTGCTGTCAGGAGCATGACGGGACTGACAGCTGCTCTCATCCAGGCCTAAATCATTCAGTCTTTCTTCATGAGGAATTTCCCAAAGAACAGTAGCTGAGCTGCAGGCCTGAGATACACTGTTACACTGTAAAAAGCCACTAGTACTAGTTCTATCACCAGTAGATACTGTTCTTCCTAGATTTTTTCGCTGGCTGGTAACTTCTACAGGCTTCTCCCATTCACATCCATCATCTTTTTCAGAAGTTTCACTTAAAGATGAACCACGAGAGCTTCGGTATATATGTGGAATTCTCTCAGTACTTAAATTTACATTTCCATTCCTGGCAACTGATGGCACTTCTTGTAGTTCTCTTTGGATCTCTTCTTCCAGAAGAATGTCATCTTCCAAAGGAAAGTCATTTAAAAAGGCATCGTCGTACTCCATAGGAGGTGCGGTTTGTTCATCTGAATGATTTACTGATTCCTGTTGCAAAGCATTTTCATTGTGTGCAGTGAGTGAACCTGAGGCTGTACTAAAATTATTGCTTCTACTGCAGTATCCACTTTCTAAAGATGTTTCATTGTTTAAAATAAAATCATTATTTTCATTAAGACTGGCCAAGAGCTCCTCATCCGAAGGGCCTAGAGATTGTCCTAATCCATCCACAGGACCTGGAACAATTTGTTCATGACCAGATTGTCCAACAGAATCAGGGTTCTCAGCTTCTCCAAGTAATCTAGCAAGGACCCTTTCCTGAGAATACTCCTCCAGAAGAGCATCCACCTCACCACCCAAAAGTTTTACATTTTCTGGTTTAAGCAAAAGGACTCCAAGACGATATGCAACATTACCGTGCACGGTGATTTTTGTTCCAGGTGGAAGGCTGCTATGGAGGACAGGCACTGGCTGATACTCCATGCCCTGGATTTGATGTATCCCATCAGTTAGCTGCAGCATCAGCATTCGGGTAGGCTTTGCTTCCCAGGGCTTTTGGGATGCCTGAGTATTGGCTGTTACTTCTTCATTTACAGTACTTTTCCCTCTTATCTTCTGCAGCTGGGAATATGCTGGTTGGCTAACGTCAAGCAATGAGTCAATCTGCAAGGAGTAAAAGCCAGACAACTCTCCTTTGGGGGCATCTAAGATACCATCAGGCAAAACTGGATATTCCAAATCTCTTAGGTCTGTAAGCAGCCACTGCTCAAATACCTGCCTGTTAATTTGAGCCTGACTTAAGTTGCCGCCACCATTTTCTTCCTGAATCCAATTAATACATGCTTCTAGCCATGTCAAAGGAACTTTAATGTGCCATGTAGATGAAAGCCAGGTTTCCACTCTTGCTGTGACATTAGGTGTAGACATTTTCTTTCAAGCTAAAACAAAATCCAGAAAGATATACTTACACTTCTGACAATAGCTGAATTTGTGACATATCTTTCACTCCTACAATTCAGCAATTTTCTCTCATTTAGAGGCCCAGCTATTCTAAGTATGACAACATAGAAGCATTTTCAACTAGAAACGCTTCCACAGATACTAAAAATAAATATGCAACATTTAAACAAGTAAGCCTCAGCTAGCATCAGCAACCTATGCATCTTGCTCATGGAAGAACAGTACTCAACACCCAGCACTTCTTGGGAAGTCCTTCTTTCCTGATGATTTAATCAGAAGTACGCAACCGCTTCCCCATTGCTGTGTGTGGAAAGACCAGACCGAAACAAATCTCATGACCAGAGCTACACACAAAAATGGGTCTCCTATTTATTTTTTTGTTGTTGTTGTTTTCTTCTTCTGGGTGCCACTGTTAACATTGAATTTACTTCAGGAACTGACCTGAGATAACACTGTCCCATTTCGTGAACAGAAGCAGAAGGCCCCATCCACAACACAGATCTGCTCGCTCCTGTGGCACTGGAGTTGAGCTTCGGGCCGGACCACAGGAAATACCTCTGATATCTCGAGCCTCAGGGCAGGGCTTGACGGCCACACGTCACGGCAGTCAGTACCTGACGATCACTGGGGGCTAAAAGGCCGCAGTTTCTGTTTAGCTTAGGGAGTAGTTGTGTGCATCCAAACTGTATAACCGTGCCCGCAACTACTTCACCCCCAGAACACCCAAAATACACAGTACCTGGTTTTGGCCGCTATATCCCACAGCAACATAAACGAACACCCGCCTCAACGCTCCCTAAGGCCCCACCATAGCACCACCAACCTGCGAACGCCTGGACCAGGCTCAAGGGCTCTCAACAGGCGTAGAGAGACTTCCAGGCACTACCGACGCGCCCCGCACTTACCGCAGCCCCGCTGGGGGGGTCATCCCGAGCCCGCGCGCCGCGGCAGCCAATCATAGCCGCGATCCGCGAGCCGTTCTAGGCCTCGCGAGAGCCCCGCCCCCTCGGCGCCGGGCAGCAGGCGCCAGGCGGGGTTTTCGTAGGCGCCATTTTCTTTGCGCGCGACGAGGGTGCTGTCGGTCTCCTTCGCCATTTCCCGCTGTCTCCACCGCCGCCGCCGCTCCAGGGGCGGCTTTCCGCCCGGCAGGTAGGCGTACCGCTGGGGCGCGGCGGGATGGCGCGGGACGGCGGACATCGCCCTCCCAAAAACGGCCGGGCCGGCCTCGCCGTGGCGTACTCGGAGGGCGGAGCGGAGCGCTGAGGGGCAGCGCTCTTCCCCAACGGGGCGGCGGCAGGGCCGCGCGGGGGGGGGCGCGGCGGAGCCAATCGCCGGGCGGCGGCGGAGGTGCGCGTCGGCCTTGGGGGCTGCACCCCTTTCTCTGCTGTGTGCGCGGGGGCCGGCGGCGGCTGCAGGTAACGTCGGCCCCCCGGCGAGGTGCAGCGGGGGGGCGTAGTGTGCCAGCTGGGCTAGGGGAGGTGGGCGCGGGGAGGCCGGGCCACATCGGGGGGGGCAGCGGGGCCGCGCAGCACCCCTCCGTGACACGGCGAGGAGAAAGGCCCGGGTGGACCCCGGGACTTAGGAGGGTCCCGCGGGGAGCTCGGTGAGGCTGTGTGGAGGAGGAGGAGAGCGGGGCGGCCCCGGCGAGGAGGGGAGGATGCGAAGAGCGGCGTGGGCCCCGCACGAACGGTGCGGCCGAGGCTGGCGGTGCTGCAGCGGCTACTTTGGAGGGCGGGAGAGCGGCCGCCGCCTCCTCCTTTCTCCGCCCGCCCTCGGCAACTCCGCGCCCGGGGCGAGTTGTCGGCGGTTATGGCGGCGGGGGGAGGGCGCTGGCGGCCGCGGCCTGCGCCGAGAGGCTGCGCCGGCACGGAGCGGTGTGTCCCGCGCTGCCGCATGCCTCTTCGCGGAGCCCCTCTTGCCGCCGGGCCGTCCCAGACGGCGAGGCGAGAGCCGCCGGCCGCCTTCTTTGTGTTCCCCGGGGCGGGTGGGGGGAGATTTCCGTGCGGCCGCATGGTGGAGGTTCCTCCGTCGTCGGCTCCGCCTAGCAGCGGGCAGGCGCCATTGCAGCCGCCGCCATTTCTGCTGCGCGCCGACGCCGCCGGTAGCTGCGGCTCGGGCTGCGGGTTACGTAACGGCGGCTGCCCGGGAAGCGGGCGGCGAGGGGAGAGCAGAACCGTGTCTGCCTTTCCCTGTGCTGTTCTCGGGGCTGCGGCCGCTCGTGGACGCTTTGTCCTCCTGGTGCTTGTAAGAATGTTGCGTTCGTCACATTAATGCCACTGGCTCGGTTTACTGAGCAGGCACTGTAACGCAGAGCACCTTAAGTACACGTGACGGGGGAGATTTGCTGTGGGTGATCAGTAAAGGAGGCCGGGGGAGATTAAGCCCTGAACCAAGATATTATATTTCATTCCCTTCCCTGCGGTGCTGAAATTCTTGGGATGGTCGGAAGTGGAATAACCGGTGTTCAGATAGGCTGATTGAACCTTGTAAAAATCTCTTTCACCGCATAATAGCATTTTGGCAGTGTCTGGTTGAGACTCATTAGTTCACACAAGGCAAAGGCCAACCTCTGATGAGAAGGCGCTGCTCCATGGCTGCCACCTGTCCCTTACAGTGCAGTTGTAACAAGTTAACAACTGGCTGGGTCTACCTTTAATAAGTTGGGCTCTCCTCCCTTCTTTCCTTTGTGGAAACCAGACTCTCAGACATTTGCTGGAAATTAAACAATAAGTTACCAGGGAGACGAGTGGATTGTGTGGTGGTGCTATCTGTAGAAATTATGTTTTGGAAGAAATTAAGTTACAAAATTATTCCTGTCTGGCCTTGTGAGTATTTCCAGATGGATTTAACGAAAGTAGGCATGTTAAAATGCCTGCTAGTTAGTTGACACAAGACTTATAAAAAATAATGTTGACAGTTACCAGAAATTTCCTGGTTTTTATTTGAAATTATTCAGAATTAAACGCTCGGAACAGAGGAATTGTATTCTTCTAAGTATCTGAAAATCACAGTGAATAACAGTAACTACTTAATATTACCAAATGCTTGGAAACTATGATACTTAAGACTATAATTGTTTATTTGTAAGGTTACAGATTTGTTTAATATCACCTGTTACTGGTGTCTTCGGCCTTCATATGTTTTCTCATTTATAAAGAGCTTTACAGCAAAAACTTGGGTCAGACCTCTTTTTTGTTCTGTCTATAGTGAGAATCGTAGCAGGAAGCAAGTCACAACTCATCTGTGCTGTTTTCATAGGTTTTTGGAGGTGATAGGCTGTTGGATTTTGATCCCGCCCAGAATACTTGAGGTTTTTCTCCACAAGGATATATAACAGCGGTAAGTCTCAGAAGCAGGCATTCATCTTTTCTTTTTCTTTTAAATATAATGCACAGTTCGCTTTCTTATGAAGTAGGTATTCTAACTCTTATTCTTCAACAGGTTTTATCTGCCAGCCTAAGAAAAAAAGGTGATGGAGACTGAACAACAGGAGGAGACCTTTACCAACACAGAGACAAATGGTAAATTTTTTCAAGGACTATTTTTTTTTCTGAATCAGCCTTTTATAATTTCATTGTTCCTAAACATCTTGTAATGCTTTAATTGTATAAAATAAGCATTTACCAGCTCCCATCTTGCATTCTGCATTAAATCTTCCAATTTCTGTGCTCTGTCTGACTGACTTTTGAAGCATGAAAGCATAATTTTTCTTTGAATGCTTTAGGGATTGCCTAAATGGCTGCAACTACATAAAAATAACAGTAATGTCTCCTAACAGTATTTTTGCATTGCAGGAAGTTAGGGAGGTAGTGCTGAGTTGATTCATGCTAGTTTTTCCAAACAGCATTTGAAATGCTGCTTTCCTGTTATTTCACCATTATTTCACTGTTGGACAAGCTGCCTTTGAACTTCTTGGTTGAAAGGTTTTCACAGTTGTAAATTGTAAGAGGAAATACTGGGTAGGTGATGCTGAATTGTTTGAAACAGCATGTTGCTAATGTGTCACCAAACAAGCGTGTAATACTGACATTTAAGTCATGATTCTAGGGTTTTTAAATGGGATCTCAATAACTTATGCAGACTGGTAGTGTAAAAGCCTGTTGACTTGCTATGAACCTGAGATTGGACATCAATAATTAGTGTTGGGCTGATAAGCAGTAATGTGTGAGGAGGAAGGTAAACTTGGAATTTGTTTCATTTTGTTTTGACTTAGAAAGTTAAATAAATGTTTGTATTTCCCCCCTATGGACCTTTCTACAGGCAAACGTCCTGCAGAAGACATGGAGGAAGAACAGGCCTTCAAGAGATCTCGGAATACAGATGAGATGGTTGAATTACGTATCCTGCTTCAAAGCAAAGTATGCTATCTTTTTATTACTGCTCTGTTGTTGCTTATAGTGTTGCTCAAGACAGCTTGGACAAAGTGTAATTTGGGACATAGGTTTAGAAAGAACATGCTTTATTTAATATAAAGTAAGTAGAAATATTTCTCAGTCTGCATGGATAGTAGTAGGACTATTGTGATGGAGTTTTCTTCAGTAACTCAAAGGGTAAGTTCTTCAGAATCTGCTGATTTCTTTAAAGAAGACAAATTCTGAAGAAAAAAAGCAATAGAAATGAACAGCTGTTTTCCTTGTGTTTGACTGGATTGTCATTTTGGAGCAGAGAAGGGGGAAAGGGATATGTGACTGTGCATTAGTCTTCAGAAAGGAAGCAGTTCAAAGAATGGTCAGCCAATGATTGTTAATTGTGTGGTAGCTGAGATGAGAGCTTATTGGGAGTTTACTAACTTTCACTGTCAAATTTCCTAAATCTGGAAAAAATGTGGGAATAACGCTTTAGGGATTGCAATAGCTTCATGCACTAGTGTAAGTTGTTCCTGTAAACTTGCTATATGTGAATTTCCTCTACTGCTTACAGTTGTTAAAGATAATTTATGTTGTCTGAAGCATCTCAGTCTTTTGTGCTGGCATGGGGAAATATCTGAGCTCCGTGCAGCATTTCTGCCCAGTAATCAAGTTACGTGGAAATGTTTGTGTGCTGTTAGCCTCAGGTATGATCTGCATGTAGTCTTTGAAATAACCTGGTAAAAAAATAAAAGAAAAAAGCAGAATGTAATTTTGCATTTACTCTTCTTTGAGCTCTGCTAACTTACTTCTGATGCTTCTTTAGAAATGTTTAGAAAGTTAGTGATTGTTAATGTTGTCTTTGCTTTTTGCCAAATGCACCCCTCTGAAAAGTCAGTTGACTTAAATAGATGTGTAAACTAAAGGAAACCCTTGCAGTTATCAAGAATTGTTTGGAGAGCAAGAGTGAAATCTGTGAACATTAAAACAACAACAAAAAAAAGGTTAAATTAGGGAAATTGCTGATGTTCATGGAATCCTCTTTTTCAAACTTGTAATCTTAGCTGTGAGATAGTTCTAACATAGGCAGAATTGTCTAGACTTAAATTTTGAATTGAAGTTGTATGTTGAAGTTGTATTTTGAATATTAGTTGTAAAACTAAATACTCCTCCCTTAGAATTCTTAATTAGAGTTGTTGGTATTTTTCCTATGGAAAATCCTTGTTAGTTTGTTTCCATTTGATCCAAACCTATCAGAAGCAAACCCAACTACACTCCTGCTCCTTCAACCCCTCCCAGCAGGATAGTATGGAAGTAGATACATAGTTCTTATTCTGAACCTCGGAATTGTTGGCAAAAAGTGACTTCTGAAAACTCTTTTTTAGAACGCTGGAGCAGTGATTGGAAAAGGTGGCAAAAATATTAAGGCACTTCGTACAGACGTGAGTATACACGAGTTTAAACTAATTTAACACCAATTCTTCCAGAGCACTACATCGAAAGCTTGGTTGCATTCATATTTAGAAATGGGAGCAATTCAACTCTAGACACCAGTAGTCTAGCTACCAGCTATTTGTAGGTTGTTAGAGTAGGAATCTTAGTAATTAAAGCCCAGCTTGACCCATGACAGAAGAGGTTTATATTAAAACCTCTTTTCCTTTGAGTAGAATTCCACTAAATTACACACTTCAAGTGAGTTAACATCCTAACAAGAAATACTGATAAAACTTAAAACCCTTAATTGTACCATTTCCCATGTGTGTGAATCAATCATAGTGCTGCTGAAACCATTGCAGGTGGCTGGCATAACCTGGTGATAGAGGAGTTCTTTAACTTCTTCAAAAAAAGAAACCAAGAATAAACACACACAACAAAACATGAAAATTGTCTGTCCATTCCTTAACAGCTTGCACATGAAACACAAAAACATTAATGTTAGGTTTACTTGGTTACAGTATGGGCATAGAGCAGTAGAGAAACACGATTGTATTACTTGGAAACATTTTTCAACAGTCATGACTTACATGCTTACTCATATTTTATAGTGGGTTGACTCTTATGATTAAACACGTGTTCAGCATTACTGTTATGTATTTATAAAACTTGGCAACGCTTCTTAAATTCTGTTTGTTTACACTCCTGTACTTAACATCAACTACAATTTCAACAATTTTTTCAAGCAAAACTCTGTTCAACACAGTATTTGGCAATGTCTCAGTAGAAATCCGTTCCACCTAAGGTCATAAATACAGCAAGTAGCTTTAAGCTGAAATGGTCAGGAATCATACATATGCTCTCTTTGGCAGCTAGTGGTTTTCTCGTTTTTCTTTTTTTTTTCCTTTTTTGGTTTTTTTTTTGTTTTTTTTTGTTTTTTTTTTAATAATTAGTAGATCATCTAAGTCCAGATAATTTAGACTGGTCTGGAAAACTAACATTCCCTATTTGCCCAAGGTCTTCGTAGTATCAGTCTTGACAGGTTTTGTGTCTACCCTCATGAGCCAGCCTGCTACTGAAACGTCATATGTTAAAAGTTAGTTCAGTCAGATAGTGACTCATTTTTAAGGTCCACACTGATAAGCCACAGTCATTGTAGCAATCCGTTATTGTGTTAGTCTTCAGAACAACGTAAGCTTGTTTCATTAATTGAGAGTAATGAGTATAGTTTGTATTAAATTAAAATTTATTGCTTTTCCCCCTTTTCCCTCTCCTTGTTTTTTTGGCCATATATCTCCGTTGCCCATGTACTGGATCGTCTTGCCCCTGCGTTGCCCACCATGACGTTGGCCCATCCGCCCCTGAACGCCCATGTGAAAACCCTGGTTGGCTATGCCCAAAAATGTGCTCGTTGCCAAACGGGTACCATACTTGACAACTTCCGATTGAATACCCATGCCCAATGCCAACATCCACGAACGCCAATGACCAATGCAGTACAATGCCAGTGTTTCAGTCCCAGACAGCAGTGGCCCCGAGCGGTATGTCCCAACAGTTTATGCCTCACTGCCTGATTAGAAAGAGAGAAATGTATTTTATTACCTGCCTTTATATAATTAAATAGTATCCCCTTATAGACGGTGTATTGTTTTTTTTCAAGTTTTCTGTCTTATTTTCCCCATTAAGTCTTTTTGTCACTGAACTTTTACGTGAGTTGCCCACCCGAACAATCCACTAATTTTATTTCAATGGAAGGAGCACAGCTTCAAGTGTTGCATATTCGCTGCATTGTAAATCAAATTGTTTCAAAGTAGTCTCTCGCTCTGTCTTTGTGGCCCACCTTGCTCCCTCAACATTGCCTGTTCATAATTATTTCTGATGAAATGCTAACTCTGGTTCACTTTCCTTCACTTCTCATTTGTATTGTCCTTTTTTGTCTTGCATTTGTATTTGTTTTCTTGCAGAGCCCATTAGTAATCTAATTTCTAACTGGTATCATAATCTTACTCCAGATACAGTGTTCACCACTTGCATATCCCCACTTATACTACGAGAAGGTGTGCCAGTTTTACCAATGTAACAGCGAGGGTATCCTAAATTAGTGGTGGCGGGGAACATGAATATTCACTTCTGCTTTCAGTTCTGCGTCAATTTCTTGCCCACTTAATCTGAGCCCTTCCAAAAGCCAATTCTCTCTTTCTATCTCTCTCTGTCTCTCTGCAAGACCTACCTAATCTTAAATTTATCATGCATATGTATTGGTTATAAACAAAGATGCATGTGTTCTGAATTCAGAAAACAGGTTTACTTTATTTGGGGAATATTGACTAAGTTCTTCAGTACAGTAAATCTTGTTAGAATTTTAAGTATCATTATGAATAAAAAATTTACTTCTGCTTCTTCTTTTCACCTTCTCCATATTGTCTGGCACTGTGGGTTCTGACAGCATCTTGAGTATAAGTGCAGATATAGAGACAATTGGAGAAATCTTGAAGAAGATTATCCCTACTTTAGAAGAGGTAAGTTTCTTAACATTTTTGTTCTTTATACCCACAAGGTTTGCTTTTGAAGTGAGATAATTCTAGATGATTTGCTGCTTTTTAATACATTAAATTAAAAGGCTTTTGTTTTGTATTTTCTAAAGAAGCAGCACAACTGTCAAACTACGTGTTGGTATATATGTATTTTTTTTGATAGGTGATAGAAAGAGCGGTATCTAAATACTAAATGAATATTTGGAGCAGCTTTCCGCTTCCTCCTGCTTCCAGAACACTTGTCTCCTAACTTTCTTTAATTTCTAGTTATAAGCACTTGTATTCTCATTTGTACCCTGCCTTGGTTTTGTGAGCTTGTTGCACTGTTTGCTATCTTCTGAAATTGTTACAGAAAATTTTGCAATGTCACAATAGAAGTAAAGAAGATGATCTTGACAGCAGTTTATGTTGATAGCAAGATGCTATCATATGAAAGGAAATAAAGAGTTACAATTCTGCAGTTTACTAAATCATGCTATTATCTTTGGGGGGAAAAAAGTTGTCTCTTATTTCCTTCTTTAACATATATTTCTGGCAGTATCAGCACTACAAAGGCAGCGACTTTGACTGCGAGTTAAGACTTCTTATTCACCAGAGTTTGGCAGGAGGAATTATTGGTGTAAAGGGTGCTAAAATCAAAGAACTCAGAGAGGTACTGTTTCCTTTTCTTCCAAGACTTGGCTTTTGTTCTGTGTGTTTTGTGTTCATAAAGTGCAAATGTGGGTATCCTCTGTTGGATAGTTCCTTGTTACCACAGCGTGTGTGATTTCTGTACCCTGAGATGAATTTTTATTGGGAACATTCAGGAGTAAAGAGATGATTAATAATAGAGGCTCGTACTTCTCTTCAAGCTTTTAAGCAATGTTTCTGGTAGGGTAGCGTTTATAAAGGACACTTCTAAATTTAAGAAGTTCATCACTCCTGGAAGGATCTACTGTATTGGCTTAGATTCCTTGGGGTGAGTGGCTTGACATGCAGAATGATTTAAGGCAAATCCATTTCCACACAATTATGAAGATCATGCAGTAGATGTTTGAATATCTATCTAAAACTTCAAGGCCGTTGTTTTCCTTCAGTGCAGGAATGAAGGTTTTGTTCAAAACAGCTAATGGTTTCTGTGAACTTAAAAGACCTTTGTTCTCTGTCCTTTCTTGGTATTGTGTGAGAGGCAATTTCATATCAGTTCATGTATAAGCTGACAATCTTCTGTGTATGTTGACAAAGACAAGGTGGCTAGGCATGTAATCCTAGCAACATTGGTGTCTTGTATCCAAAGCATGTTTTCCTGACAAGTGAAAGTTAATAAAACCTGTAAGCTTGCAATGGATGTGTGATCCTTATGTTAGTATTTAGTTTAACAGTAGTATACATTAGCCATAAATAACAAAGGGAAAATAATGAACTATTTTTCCTCTTAATAGAGAAATATATAGTTACAGAGCTTTAAAATACACATTTCTAAAATAAAATTTATTGTGAGAACTCAAAAGTAAGAAAGTACTTAAAATAATTGGAAATTCAGTTGCCTTTGGAATTGTTTATTTAAAAGCACTTCAGTGGGCATTTTAACCATTTTATTGTCAAGGAATTTATAAAGTTTATATTTCAGAGTCTTGTATTTTCTTTTCAATAGAACACTCAAACCACCATTAAGCTCTTCCAAGAGTGTTGTCCTCATTCAACTGACAGAGTGGTGCTTATCGGTGGAAAACCTGATAGAGTTGTTGAATGTATCAAGATTATTTTGGATCTTATCTCTGAGGTAATGTTTATTATATTTGATTTTACTCTTCTTTTGGCATTCCTGAACAATAGGAATCATTTGGTTGGAACATTACATCTTTCAGTTTCTGTTGAATTTAGTACTTCCTACTTTTCCAGTAGCAAAGGGCTGGAATGTGAAGTTTTGAAGTAGTTGTTGTTTTCCAGAATTGGGATGCACTTAAGCAGTTTCTGTACTAGTGGGACATTATTCATGCTTCACTTAACATTAATGCAAAAAGTGAAAATCAGTGCAACTGATAAGTAATAGCAGTTCCTCTATTATCAAGTTTACAGGAAACTCATCACCTCTTCCTTTCTTACTAGCATTGTGAAATCAAAAATAAGATATAAATGCTTCTATACATGTAATATATTTAAATATGCTAATTATAATGGTGCTAACGTCTTTATTTTTCTTGTTTCTTTATTTTAGTCTCCAATAAAAGGACGGGCTCAGCCTTATGATCCCAACTTCTATGATGAAACATACGACTACGGTGGCTTTACTATGTTTGATGATAGAAGGGGACGCCCAGTGGGTTTTCCTATGCGTGGGAGAGGAGGTTTTGATCGAATGCCTCCTGGCCGTGGTGGTCGACCTATGCCTCCATCAAGAAGAGATTATGACGACATGAGCCCTCGTAGGGGACCTCCACCACCTCCACCAGGTCGTGGTGGCAGAGGCGGCAGCAGAGCTCGTAATCTTCCCCTTCCTCCTCCTCCACCTCCTCGTGGCGGGTGAGTTGTTGCATAAATACACTGTATAAAAGCCAAGTTGTATTGAATTGTGTTCAGGTTCCCCAGTGTTTGCTTCACACTTCCATGCTCATAGTGAAGACTGTGTATATATTCCTCTGAAGCACTTTGAAATGTATTGGAATTTATTTTTTGTACTGTAGCATGGAGGCTGCTAGAACGGTGGCCATTGTAGAGTTCTTTTTGTCATTCACTACCTTGCTAAAGTAGTTACATTTCATGAATGTGAAAATGTGAATGAGAATGTAGGAAACTGGCTTATGATGTGATTTACGAGATGTTTTTTCATTTCAGAGATCTGATGTCTTACGACAGAAGAGGCAGACCAGGAGACCGTTACGATGGAATGGTAGGAGTTCAAAATTCACATTCTCATATTTTATAAGCACAGTTCAGCACATGACTGTCTGAAGGTACTGTTGTTAAACACAAGCACTTATATAGTCTTTTCTCTATAAAAGCAGTCCCTCTTTCAAAGGAGTGTTTAGAAAATAAGGATTATATAGGACAATAACCTTAACCTCCCCTGTTGCCTGCTTCTGCCATCAGTGTCACAGCAAGTTCTACTGTGCTTTATCATGCACTGACTTTCTTTTAGACTTTTGTTTTAGGGAAAATCACAGAAACAGGAGATTCTAGGCTTTTCAAATAAAGAAAACATGTCATCAAAACAATTACCTTATTTTATTCATGGATGTCTTAACACACATGTTAAAAAGGCAACTAAAGATCAGTAGTAATTTATATTTTTACTGAACTTTATTATATTAAATTAAGTACTTTTAATTAGCACCATATTAGTGCTAATAACTGCTTGGGAGGGAAGGGAAAGGAGAGTGGAATCATAGTTTACGGAAACTTTTAAAACTATCCTGATGTGTAACTTCTCCAGCAATCCTCTGTAGTTGTAATAGATTCCTCTACTTGTAATAGGAAGAAAAATCATAGCTGTCTGTGGTAACATTTTTTTTTCTTTAGCTTTGTTGGGTACCTTTCTTAAAATGACAGATGAGATTTTTTTTCAGATTTTTAAAAAATATTCTTAAAATTAATGAATGAAGAAGAAATAAAGAGGAAGTATCAATAAATGGGTTTTACACATCTCTACCTTCTGGGAGTAAGAGTTACTGGAAGTACATATTACAAGGATGCTGGATACTCACTGGAAGTGTTGAAATTAAAGTATTGCACGTAACAGATACTAAGAAGTGTTGCCTACACTACTTAATATCCTAATAAACTGGAAGAATCAAGAAATATACCAAACTAATTATTTACATGTATTCATAGGTTGTCAAAGCCGAGTTTTTGTGTTTTCATATTTACAGTTCGTGAAGCTGATCACAAATGTGGCAACTTGCCCTTTCTTGTGTATCTGGTTCAGCAGTCTTGCTTAGCTTTATTCCCAAGCGATAATGTCTTCTAGCTTTGTTCCCTTCCAGCTAGAATAGAAAAATTGTGTGGATTCCTGTTTGGTCTGTTAATCTGAAAGTTGACCTTTACTTTCTTGACTTGAATGTCCATAAGAAAGTGTAATCACGTGTTCGTTTTCATAGACCAAAACCACTGCTTTGTGTATTATGTAGATAAAACAAAAAGGCAACAGTAGATGCTTTTCTCAGGCAGACATCTCCAAAATCTTAGAGATAAAACGTCCTGTTTTGCCAGTTTTATTTTCTAGTAAAGGAGTAAATTTGCAGTAGTAAAAAGACCACTGAGGCTGAATGTTGAACCATTCATTTTTGGGATGCTGAGAGAAGACATTGATGGCCTTGTAAATTTTGAGATGAAAGAATTTTCATTTTAAAATAATGTTAATTTTCTTTGCCTGGCTTACAGTTGTAATTGTGTGCTGCTTTTTGCAAGGGTTCATTTGACATACTTTCTCTGTTCTGAAAGCTTTTTCTGAAAAACAGATCTATATTGTTTTTCCTAAACAACTATACATTGCAGGCTGTAACTACTCCAGATGAAATGCCTGTGGACCATGAGAGCTATTCAGACAATTGGAAAAAGAATTGAATATGTTTTTTCTTTTTTTTTTAACACCTCAATTCCCGTGGCTCTTTCAAGTACATAAATGCACACGAAACTATCAGCAGTGGTTGTGGATGAACCCCCTAGGCAGGGAAGCAGCACACAGCCACTCGCTCATTTCCATTCTGCTGTGGATAGGTGGAAAATTGGGAGGGTGAAAATGTGAACTTGTGGATCAACATAAAGACAGTTGAGTAGGTAAGGCAAAACCTGCACACAGCAAAAGCAAACTAAGGAATTCATTCGCTGCTTCCTAATGGCTGGCAGATACTCAGCCATTTCCAGGAAAGCAGAATTCCAACACACCTAATGGTTTCTTGGGAAGACAAACCTGTAGGAGGACATTGGGAAATGCTCCTTTCCTTCCATCCGCTCCCAGCTTTTGTCGCTGAGCGCAGTATTGTATAGTGTGGAATATCCTTCCATTTGGTCGGTTTGGTTTTGCTGCATTTCAACTACTTGTGCACCTGCAGCCTGCTCACTGGAGGAGCAGTGTGAAAATCAGAGAAGACCTTGACTCTGAAAGCACTGCTCATTAGTAACTAAAAAATACAGAGTTATCAGGTTGTTCTTATCAAAAATCTAAAGCATAAACTTAAGGCATAGTATCATACAAGCTACTGTGAAGAAAATTAGCTCCATCTCAGCTCAAACTGGTAGAAAAATGGATAATGAGCCACTTTATTTGCTCTACTTTCTCTCCTCCCCCTTTTTAGCTTAAAAATAATTTTTACAGTAGTAAACATTATAAATTGAGGTTTATAGAGAATTAAAATGAAATACATCTCTTAAATGGGGTGCATCTTCAGAAACTTTCATGGCATGTATTCCATAATTTGCTCCTTCATATGATTCCTAGTTCTTTTTTTTTTTTTTTTAACTTAGGCATGTATATATACGTATATTCCTGTATAGACACTGCAGTAAAAGTTCATACAATTCTGATTGCAAATATCAAATGTCTTAAACATTAATAATACAAACCATGTAAAAATCAGTAAAGGAAGAATATCAGACATCTCTTTAATTTACCTACATAGGGAAAAAATGAAAATTTATAGGATGGATGAAAGTTAAAATAACAGATTTTGACATTGGCAAGGACTGCATGCATCTTCTGTAAAAAGTGAATACATTATTATTCATATGGCACTTACACTGCCTTGCCCAGACGCATCTGATTTCCATTCTGGTACCAGTAGTTGTTAGCACCAGTAAGTCTATAGACCAGAGGATTTGGTTATGTGTCTTAAGACATGCAGCTAGGGTTTTAGAAGCTGTTTTTAAATTATGAGGTGAACTTTCTATCTGTATGCTGCTTATCTTCTGTGTCTTGCATCATTCTTAACTCTGCAAAGGGCTATGCATTAATAGTAGCTCAGAAACTATATTTTTATAATCTCCTGTTAATCTTTTTTCAGTCTTTTCTATATAATTCTGAAAGTTCTATATATTGTGTGTTGTAAAAACATAATTAAATTTGTAATGTAGATAGGAAGCAGTATATTGCTAAAATATTGGTTATATTAGGTAAATAGAAATTAATTAGTAGAACATAAGAAGCAGTGTCCTTGATCTGCTCCTGGCATCAAGGTGATCTCTGATAGTTTAGCATTAATAAACATTTTTTAAAAACATACAGGATAAATGTTATATCATAATAACACTTTTTCATGTATGAATTTAGTACTTTAAGAAGAGGTTTAAAAAAGAGGAAAAAAAAAAAAAAAAAAAAAAAAAACCAAAAAATAAGTCTGTTCATGCTTTGCTGCTAGTTGTTTGTCTACTTACGTTAGAGGAAAAATACGTTACACTGCAGTAGAGGTGAGAGTGAGCAGTTCCATTATGCTGAAAGTAGAAGGTAACAAGTCTTGTAGTTTGTCTAAGCCTCATACTTTTTTTGTCTCTGTTGTATAGAGGTAGTTCAGAAGAGTTTCTTGGTACCAGCTTATATTGGATTTGGTTGCAACTAACCTTTAAGTCTCTAAGACATGGACTTATACCTGTTCTTCCTTTTTTCCTCTTATGTTTTGTCTGGAAGATGATGCAGTGTCATGTAGATGCCTGTGATGACATGCAGCCACCAGAGCTGGTGAGTGTCCCTCGTCTTTTTTTCCAAGAACTTTCATTGAATTGGTTAAGTGATAAAGGTTTTTTCTGTGCTTGAATACAGTCAGTAGCAGTTTTCATCTGTTGAAAATAGTAAATCTTCTGATTCAGAACTTTCTGGCAGCTTGTCCTAACAGTGTGTCATATACATGTTCTGTTGACAGAAATACGAAGCTATGTAGCATTACAGTCAGAAGACAGGAATTTTTTCTATTCCACTGTATCTTTTATAAGCTGTTTTGGTATTTTAAACAGTAATGTTTAATCCATAACTGATGCATTATAATTGCTAATACTTAGGATATGTATTTTGTATTGATTCTGTTATGTTGCTTTCTCCTATATCAAATAGGAGATATTAAAAGTTGCCTCTTATTGTTTGTGTATGTGAGCATATTCAGTTTGAACAACAGGTTTTAGGAAGGAAAGTTCTGACAGGATTCATCAAGTATTTGTACTAGAAATTGTCAAAAGTGACAGCAGACAATAAATATCAGTTCTCAGCTCACACAAACACTGCAGTTGTATTACTTAACTGCAGTCAAATTCATTTGCTGTCCCGTAGTCTTGGGAGGAGTAGCAGAAATGATAAAGGATTGTTCTTTATAGCAGTTTTGCCTAAAAAAGGGTAAACAGCAGCAGAGATGTGTTTGTAAATCTGCAGCATGCTACTCTGATTGCTCTCTCAATTAAGTCTGAAGCGGCGACCCAGAGGTCCCTGCCAACCTCAGCCATTTTGTGATAAGCTGAAGAATTTGGTACAAATAGCTTTAATTTTAATGTTCAAAGAAAGTAGAAGATAAAATTTTTTTTATGAGAAAAGTTGTTGCATTACAACTTTCTCAGTCTGGCAGTTGTGATGGGTCGACCTTAGCTGGCTGTTAGGCTTTGTCTCAGCTGTGCTCTCGCTTTCCTTCCTCAACAAGACAAAGGCAGAAACTAAGATTAAAAAGCTCATGAGATGAGGTAAAGACAAGGAGACAAATTATCAAGTGCTGTTACCCAGTTTGGGGAAAATTCTTGTTGCTTGTTGCCTTGAAACTGCAAGAATGGTGAGATTTCCCTCTGAAATCATCTTTCCAGGCTTAACTTCAGTCCTTCATTCTTGACTCTTTCACCTCCTTCTCGGCCCAAGCAGTGCAGGGAGGATGGGCTTTGGTGGGTGGTAGCCAGTTCTTCAACAATTCCTCTTTGTCACTCCTACCTCCTCTCACTTTTCCTTGCTCCATAATATGGGACCTCTGGTTTACCATCTTTCTGGGTAAACTGGCTTACCATCTTTCCCTAACTACAGCAGAGCAGGTCCTTTGCACAGGCTGCAGTTCTTCATGAGCTGCTTCAGAATGGGACTTCCCAATCATTTGGGAACAGTCCGCTCCAGTATGGGTCCTCTACTGGACCCATGTTCCTACCAGAAAAATGTGTTTCTGTCTGAACTCTTGACGTGGGCAGTAGTTCCTGCCAGAGGGAACTCCTGTGCTGGCTCTCTGTGGCCTGCAGTTTCCTTCAGGGCATGTCTGCCAGCTGTGGCATGATGTCTCCACAAACTGCAGTTTGGGTATTGGCTCTCACATGATCTTCCATAGACTGTAGTGAAGTAAATGATGATCTCCTTCACAGACTGCGGAGAAACCTGCTCTGGTGGTCTGGAGCACTTCCTGCCCATACTACCATACTGTAGTCCTCCTGTCCTTGGTGTCTGCAGTAATCTCTCTTGCATCTTTCCTTTGTTATTCCTCTTTCTCACGGATGGTACATGGCATTTATTTTTTTACCTACTTCCCTTTCTTAAATATGGTATCACAGAAGAGCCATGGAATCTGCTGGTAGGTTCAGCTCTCGCCAGCAGTGGGTTGTGGGTGTTTTGGAGCCAGCTGGAACTGGCTGTATCTGTGCACAGAAGCAGTTCTGGTTTCTTCTCACAGAAGCCATTTCAGCATTTGCACTCCAAAAATTAAATTCTAGAGAAATGCTTTTATAGGGAAAGAATAAAATGAGGTTTTGTGCATTTAAACGGCACTACATGAAATTAAACACTTGGATATCAAGTACGAGTCTGAATCCTAAAATATGCCAGCAGTGCTTATTGCAGTGGTTTGGATTTGGTATATGGTGTTTTAGCAGGACAGAAGTAACTCATGTCATGTTTTAAGAAAGGCTGCCTTGTTTTAAGAATGAAAGGACTATAGCATAATTGAGAGGCAAGTTACGGAGGTATATTTAAAGTTGTGTTTTAAGATATAGATGAATGGAGTAGGAGGGCTGACAGTCACTGGCAAACTTTTGGTGACTGAAATGAGGCTTTTTTCTCTCCTGAGCTATACTGATAGTATTAATGAAACTGTTCTCAAATCTCTTTATTTGAAAGTTTGTAGTAGGTAAGCATTGAGCTGTCCATCAGCAGATAAATTAGAAAGATTGGTAAACTGCTATGTCTGGATTGTTAATGTCATTTTCTGTCTCACCTCCTTGAAGTTTTTGACAAGGTGGGACGAGAGGTTAATGAGATTTGCACCTCTTGTTTCATTTTGCCATTAGAGGTTTACTGGGGAAAGATGACTGTTATATTTTAGCACTTTTAAATTGCTATTAACATGGGGGGTTGAGATTTATGTATAAAATAGGCAGAGTTAGCAGTGTGTTACTTAAATTGTAAACGTGTTAATGAAGCATGTAAGTAATGAACAGTATCTTTCTCTTTCTGTTACAGTTTGAGGGTGGCTCTGGATATGGTAAGTTTTTTTACAGACCCTTGATACATAACTAATTATGAAGTTTCAAAGGGCTTGGTACATACATTTAAATCAGACTATTCCTATGCAGGGGGACGTGGTTCATATGGAGATCTTGGAGGACCTATCATCACAACACAAGTAACGATTCCCAAAGATGTAAGTAAAGTGATCTTGCTTTTAATTTGTTTATTTAAGATGAAGTCACAGAGATACTCAGAGCAATTTTAATAGTTAATATCAAATAATAAAAAATGGTCCACGCAGCTTCTTTTTAAAATGCCAGTTCTCCAATTTTATCCCAGATGCATGTCTGTACCTGGTATTGTGGGGGGGGGGGTTGTGACTGTAGAGAAGGAAGCTTAAAATTAAACTCATGCGCAAACACTGACAGGCATTTTCTAATAGTTGTTATGTCAAGACACATCAGTAAATGAATGCTTTGCTTTCTCCCTTAGCTGGCAGGATCTATTATTGGAAAGGGAGGCCAGAGAATCAAACAAATACGGCATGAGTCTGGAGCTTCAATCAAAATTGATGAACCACTAGAAGGCTCAGAAGATCGGATTATAACTATTACGGGAACACAGGACCAGATACAAAATGCACAATATTTACTGCAGAACAGGCAAGTTGAAGTTTAATGTTGTTCTCCCTGTCAGTTTTAAATTGATTTTTTTTTTTTCCTGGTGCATTCTAAGTTTCTTCTTTGTAATAGAGGTTCTTGGAAGGCAGGTTTTAAGTAACTGTTTGAAACTAACTTCTCCAGCGTAGTAGTTCTGCCTTGACTCTCCTCTGTTTTCCATTCTAACTAAAATGAAGACACCCTCAAAACTAATTTGCTGGAAGACACCTTAACCAAGCAGTCCTCTGATTTCTCTGGTGAAAACTGCTGCAAAACAAACAAAAAAACCCAAACAAACTACTTGTAATAAATTACATAGAGCCTGTAGAAAATGTAGAAGATTCAGTGGATGTTGGTCTAGTTCTGTGTGGAAGACTAGTGATTTTGTTGTTTTTAGATAATTAAATTGACAACAAATCGCAGTCTGCCATATGGCACAGATCATGCCTCTACAGGACAAGTTGAAATCAGGACAGTTTGGTGCAAGCAAAAAGCAGCATTTCACACCTTGCTAGTGTCACCTTGTCATTTCTGCCAAATGCAAATAACAGCTTCAGATATAATTTGCTAAGTTTCGCTTTATTAACATGTTAGCTATCATAGTAGATTTTAATGTTTAACTTAACTGTTCGGCTTCAGATCACTAATGCATAAGTGTGCCTAAAATATTCATATATATGTGTGTACATATATATAATTACTAGCAGTTAATCTTTTGTAACTATTTTTTACTGTGTTACAAGTTCTTGAAACGTAATCTGTTCTAAGAATGTCATTGTTAATGTTGATGCAAGATGTATGGTCAATCATTCTAATACATGCTTTTTTCTTTTTCTTTTATAGTGTGAAGCAGTATGCAGATGTTGAAGGATTCTAATGCAAGATTATTTTTTCTTTTTTATAGTGTGAAGCAGTATTCTGGAAAGTTTTTCTAAGACTAGTGAAGAACTGAAGGAGTCCTGCAACCTTTTTTTTTTTTATCTGCTTCTGTTTAAAAAGCCAACATTCCTCTGCTTCATAGGTGTTCTGCATTTGAGGTGTAGTGGAATCTTTGCTGTCCACCAGATGTAATGTTTTAGTTCCTTACAAATATTTTGGGGGAGGGAAAGGGCGCGTGAGACTAACATTGAAATTTTGAAACAGCAGAGAGAGTGAATATCATTTTTTGTTCACTGTTGGTGGTAAATTGTAACGTTTCTTTGTAACTGTTGTGAACACCCTGCTTTCATGTACACTGTACCTTTTGAAGGGGGAGAATACTGGTAGTCCACCTGTCCTTGGCATCCTTTGAGAGCAGTGTGCAGAATGTAATGCTCTTTTGTAAGAAACATTTTTGATTTTTCAATAAATTTAGTGAACCTATTCTTGGTGGTCATCTCTCTTTAGATATAAATAAGGTAATATCTAAAATCAATACACCCTTTTATTTCCCCCCACAAGAAAATGCATAAGTGAAATCTGCTGTTAAGCTTGCTTTATGCTTCTTTGATATAGATGGAGCTATGTGGGATTTTTTTAACGATGAGACTGTGTGAAGCAATGGCTCAGCTTTGCTACTTGGGGATAAAATGCAAAAATGTTCATGTGAACTTAGTGTAAAAAGACTTTCTGCAAGTGTTTGGCCCTCTTTGCAGTACCTCTATATATTGGTGACAGTACATAAATAAAATATTTAAGAACATTGTGATGTCACTGAGTAAGCAGTGGTAAAGCACACTGGTTCTAGACAGCTCGCTTAATGCAAATAACACTTAGAAATGGCAGTTGGTTAGCTGTTCTCAGAGCTTTCATTTGTATGAGGTAGGCATTCTTATGAATTGGCAAAGCGACAGTATATAACTCTGTAACTTGTTTTTGTTGTATACAAAACTTAACCTTGTTTGGTTTCCCTGCTGTATGTTTAATGCCATAGAAAATATGTGAGAAATAAAAAAAGAAAAAAAAAAAAAAAGAAAAGCCTCCTGAATATCTCATGTGTAATACCTTTGTATTTATAGTTTGAGTCTAAATTTCACTTCCTAAATAAATAACAAAAATAAATTAAAAACTGCAAACCGAGTTGCATATACGTATGAGTGGATTCTTTGTTTCCCTTCAGGTGCAGGTAGGACGCTTTGCTTTCCTAGTTTTGGTTTTTTTTTAATCGTGGTGTAATTCCTGCCTTGGTGGGATGGGAGGGTTCGAGGGCCCTGCCTCGGAGGCACACACACAGAACCACACAGAATCACCCGGATTGGAAGGGACCTCAAGGATCATGTAGTTCCAACCCCCCTGCCTAGCAGGGCCACCAAACACACACATTCAGATCAGGTTGCCCAGGACCCCGTCCAACCTGGCCTTGAACACATCCAAGGACGGGGCATCCACAACCTCCCTGGGCAATTACGGGGCGGCTTCGTGTCCAGGAAACGAAGCCGACTGTCCGATAAGTAAGGGCGAAGGAAGCGGGACGTGTGTCGCGTCTCTTCGTGCGCGCGTTCAGCGACGCGGCCCGCCCGCCTCGCGGGGGCGGCCCAAACCCGCGCTGCCCCAGGCGCCTGCGCAGTGCGAGGCGGGAAGCGGCGCCCCGCCGCCGGAGGGCCGGCAGCGCTCGAGGTGGGGCCCGCCGGGGCGTGGCGGTCGGAAAGCGCTCCCGTTTCCTATCCGCGGGAGGTGGCGGCATGGAGGTGCTCCCGTCCCCGCTGGAGTCCGCCAGGTTCATCGCGGGCCGCAGCCGAGACGTGTCGGTGGACGAGGAGGGGGCGAGAAAGGTGGCCGAGTCGCTATTCGATAAAGCGTCGGAGGAGGCGTTCGGCCTGTCGGGATGGAAGGCGCTGCACGAGCTGAACCCGCGGGCCGCCAGCGAGGAGGCGGTGAGCTGGGTGTTCCTGGTGGACACCCTCAACTTCTCCTTCTGGTCCGACAGCGCCGAGCAGAAGTGCCTGGTGCGCTACAAGGGCAAGGCGTACAGCGGCTACTGGGCGCTCTGCGCCGCCGTCAACCGCGCGCTGGACGACGGTCAGTGCGGGCGGGGCGCTCCGTTGGGTGGGCGGCTGCCCCGGGGGGAAGGGAAGTCCCCGCTCGCGTATAAACGGCTTCGGTGTGGCTGCGGTCAGCGCTTTGTTCCTTCGGGTGTTTGAGGAGGCAGCGCCGAGCTGCGAGCCGTCTAGGTTGGCCCCGTGGGTCTGAAAAGCACGTGCCTGCGCAGGGCTGTTCGGCGCTCCTGGGTGCGCTCGTTCGGAGAAAAAGAGAAAAAGAATCTGAATGTGAAAGGGAAACTGTAGTAACTTTTCTACTTATTTCCTTTTTAATTAAAGGAGAGCTTGCGATAAGGTCCTTCTTGTAAGTACGTAACAGTGAGGAGCTCAGGCAAAAAAAAAGACTGATAGGAATGGCCATATGTGGCTGGAGGACAGTGTGTGCACCGTGCCGAGTGATGGAAACAAACCCGTGGGGGAAAATCATGTGCAGAAAGTAAGAAACGAACCATGGCTACGTATCAGAAGTTCCTACCCGAGCAGGGAGCACACCAACCAAGTGCGTGTGGTGTTACGTTAAGCAGCTGTCTGAGTGTGATCTTCACTGCACGCTGTCAGTTTTAAGAGTTGAGGCTCTCTGCGTCTTACGTCTGCGGTGGGTATGTGCCTAATGTCTCTGGGTGTAGAGCGGCAGCCTAATATCTTGTTTTTGCTCTTCTGAAGGAATACCTATCACCAGTGCCTCATACTATGCCACCATGACGCTGGACCAGGTCAGACAGGTGTTCCGCTCCGACACAGAGGTGCCCATGCCTCTGCTTGAAGAGAGGCACCGGGTGCTGAATGAAAGCGGGACGGTTCTGATGGAGAAGTTTGGAGGCTCTTTCCTCACCTGTGTTAAAATGAGTGAGAACAGCGCTCAGAAACTACTACGTCTTGTGGTGGAAAACTTTCCTTCTTACAGAGATGAAGCTGTTTTTGAGGTAAGTTTGAAGCAGCACTGAATTTTGTATGATATGAACTTGAACTTTTTCCTGGTTGTGGCTTTAAAAAATAGATGGTGATTTAGTTATTTATTGGAGCAACAGTTCAGAATTGGTGTCAAAATTTGTGTATTTATCACAGCTTCTAGTACAGGAGAAGGGAAACTGAACATAAGTTCCAAAGAAGGACAGTAAGGCTTGTAAAGAGCTTGGAGAATGTGCCCAATGAGGAGGAACTGAAGGAACTGGGGCTGTTTAGCCTGGGGAAGAGGAGACTGAGGGGAGACCTTATTGCTCTCTTCAAATATCTGAGTGATTGCAGTAAAGAGCGGGATTGGTCTCTTCTCACTGGTGACAGGACAAAGAGAAATGGCCTCAGGTTGCACCAGGGTAAGTTTAGATTGGATATCAGGAAGGGTTAGATTGGGTATCTTTACAGAAAGGGTTGTTACGCACTGGAATAGGCTCCCCAGGTAAGTGGTTGAGTCACCATCCCTGGATGTGTTTAAAAACCATTTGGATGTGGTGCCTCAGAGACATGATTGAGCAGAGAGTTGTTAGAGTTAGGGTAGTATGGTTAGGTTGTGGTTGGACTGAATGATCTTGAAGGTCTTTTCCAGCTTCAGGTTTCTATGATTCTATAATAATTTCTGTGGAATTTAGAAGTTAAATTCAAGGGAAGTAGAAGGGAAACACAGCACAATTTTAATATTCCACTTCAAATCAGTATAGGGATTAGTCTGCATAATGAAAATCAGACTTTGAAGCAGGTTATCTAATTATATAAATTGTTACGAGTAGTACAGATGGGGAAGATAAATACTCTTTGGCCAAAGTATTTGTTCTTCTAAAGATAGGGTAAAGGTATTGAGATTCCATTTCTCTATCAGTCTAAACCTCTGAAAACAACATCACACCATTTATTAACAGCAAATGAATCTCCATTGTCTAAAGTACTGAATTGGCCAGGAAAATGTATCTAGGGTTGTTGTTGTTTTTTTTTTTTTTTTCTTTCTGTAGTGGAGAACCAGTTTTTGTTTTTTTGTTTCTTTGTTTGTTTGTTTGTTTGTTTGTTTTGTGGGCTGTATTCTTCACTCTGTTGTAATCTATTTTGATATACTCCAAGTTTAAGCACAATTCTATTTTATGTCTTATAAATGCGTAACATAATTTTTGCCTAGCAAATCAGAATCTTTGTTTTTCTTGTCTTTTTTTCCTTAAGTTTTACCTCTCTCTCTCTTTTTCTTCATTTACCATGAGGATCATTGCATCTTATGGAGGAAAATGGAGACTCCAATAGTATTATGAAAATGTACAACTGACTACCAGGAATCTGTAACTGCTCTTAGTTCAGTAGACCTTGCAGAAATGGCTACAGGCCAGAATTAACCCTAAATGTCACACCACTTATTTCAGAGTTGAACAGTGCATAAGCTTTTTGCAGCAGTTTCTCTGAAAGATGGGAAGTAAGTAGAGTGTGTTTGGTGTCTCCAGTTGTCCCTATGCAAGCACCCTTTTTTTAAACCTTGGTGACATGTAGCTGCTACTGTCCTCTGTTCCATCTGTGGTACTATTCAGACATGACATCAACAGAACACCTTATTCTATCTCCAGTGCAGCCTGTGCTAAGTGATAGCTTGTACAGGCCTTTGGAAGTAGTGCCCTGCAGCCGTGTTCGTTGTGCCTCTGAACCAACTGCTTTTTTCACTTACCTGTGATGTTGAGTAGGTGGCATCATTTTTTACTTCTTTGTCTCCTACTGTGAAGATACCATATTAACTTGAAAAATCAGAGATTCTCTGTAACTTATCGGTGATGTTACTGGTTGAATTTATTGAGGTTTTTACATATGAGGTCATTTTATAATGACTTTTGTGATCAAAAAAAGGATGCATTTTTCAAGTGGTAAATACAGTATTTTCTTTCTTTATAGTGACTATTCACTGACGTACTGTCTTTCATGAGATGGTGCTGAGTGCTTTATAAAGGAAGGCTCTCTAAAAGCAGCAATAGACTACAGAATGAAAAGCTGTTCCAAAAATGATTCCAGCCCGTAAGCACTGACGTAGTAGTGAAGTCTATTGCATAAACACAGAAGCTGTTTTTCTACTTTCACTAAGCAAGCTGTGTGTTTTGAAGGTGGATGAAATAATACAGATGAGGTTTACACTTTATTTGTTCTGTAATATATTTTTTAAGAAAACATAATATGAGGTGAAATGGATTGTTTTATCAACACCATTTCTATGCAGCCAGTTAAGATCTCACAAGTAAAGATTTGCCTTCATTACAAAGAGAACTAAACGTAGGTATCTGACAACATACTGGTGTTTTTCACTTATTCTCTGTAATAGAAACGTGTGTAAGAATAAATTCTGTACTGCAGTAAATCATACTATCACAGACTGCTACAGCTCTCCTATGGTCTGACCTTCTGGAGGAACGTGTAAAATAAAGACAATTTATTGGCTGCATGTCTTACCAAAACTGTATGCTAAAAATTTGTCACAGGCACACATTATTGAATGTCATTACGTATTGCCTATTTTCTCTTGCTTCAGTGCAGTGAGGTGCAAACCAAAGCCCCTGAAATCTTTTTGTGCTATTATGGGTATTTCGTATTTAGACATTGTGCTGACTTTAAATGCTAGCAGAACTTTAAAATCAAAATTATGCATCAGGATTTTCATGTTCTGACATATGTTTGAGTCCTCCCAAGCTTCCAGTCATCGATGCTGCGTGTATGCACTTTTTTGTTTCCCATCATTTTTTATAGAGGTGGTTAGATTCGTTTGCTCTTCCTATTCTCTGCTTTTCTTCCTAGTTGTGCCATCATGTTTATATATTTGCCGACACAGTATCCCTTCTTTCTTTTAATATCCATAGGTCCAAATTAGCTCTGTCTCCTTCTTGAAGTATCAGGTTGTGAAGGTAGTGGAGTGGTGAATGAGAAGAAGTAGTAGCTTTTCTTAGAATGTAAGGGCAGAAAAGTTGTTGAAAATAAGTGTAGGTTTGTCACCATCAGGTAAAATGTTCAGTTTTTGGAGAAATTGCAGTCTTTGAGAGGTAAGTACCTTTCACCCAGTGCTCTTCTTGCTCTCTGTTAAAAAGAATGGTGGGAAAATTTATTATAAAAGCTTGATTGTCTTTTCCATATAGAAAATTTTTGCAAACTTCAGATCTGTGCATCATAAAAACTACCAGCTGAACCAATGAGATCATAAATCCATAAGAAGTCCTACACAGTATTTTTCTTCCAAGCTAAACTGCAGCAGAAGACGGAAAGTTCAATCTGAAGTGTCTCTTCCATATTGCTCTTGTAAAATGATGTGGTGCTGCTGCTTATTGCACTGGAAAAATCTTAACACTACTAAAAGAGCGATGACCTTGGTTTTCATTAGCTCCAGGATACTGGGAGCTGTGATGGAATTTGGTCTATTATTATTATTTTATTTATTTGCCCTGGAGAGTTTTGAACAGTATTTCGTTATTTAATAGAGGAAATGTATGATTCTCTAGAAGGAAATGTGTACATCTGTGTCGAGAGGGGAATGAAGCACAGAGAATGTTTTCAGAATATTTGCAGAAGGTGTTCTGTGAAATGTTGTTGTAGATCTTGTTTTCAGTGTTTCTGTACAGTTGCATTTCTTGGCAAGAGGAATGGTCTGTAAAATCTGAGCAGTAATATAAAATGAAATACTCTTTAAAAATGCCATTTATGAATTGTGGCTATATGAAGTGCGCTAGAACGGAACTTCAAGTAAGTAAAATCCCCGTCTATACTTTTGCTTAACTGTTTCAGTTACATCACACTGTTAACCATACCTCAAAAGTTGAAAATTTGGTCTATAAAATGAAGGAAAAAAAAAACCAGAATTTTTTTTCCTGAAGTTCACATTATGTTTATCATAAAATAAATCTCAACTCCGTACGGATTTCAGCACACTGTTAGTTTTTCCCCTTGTGAGTAGTCAAAAAAGTATGTAAATTTTTGCGGGGCTTACACCAGCACAAAAAAGAATGTAATAGTAATAGACCCAGCCAGTGTTAAACAAAACCTTATACTTGTGAATACTGAATTACTAAAATTATTTTTTTCTCTGTCCTCTTCATAATAAGCAAGATGCACTAGACAGCACTGAGCATCATGTGCTATAGTTTTCAGCAAAATTCTTTTTGTTAATATTGAGTTCTTAAAGGAAGTTCATGAAACATGTGAACTGTTTGATATGTGCTACTTAGCTTGGATGCTCTACGAGCTCTAGGGCTTCAGAAAAAGTGTTTGCATGACTTTGACTGCTGTTTGTGAAGTAGAAGTAAACCAGCATTAATGTTTTCTGTTATCTGAGCATTTTTTAAATATGAATAATTTTTTATTCCACTGCTGTTTTTAATGAGGATTGCACTTGTGTGCAGTTCGGTATTTAGATTTTAAGGTACTTTTAGCATTGCACTTTTATTGCTTTAGTTAATATTTTCTTAGTAAGATACATCTTTTGTTGTGTTTTCTAGAGCAACATAACTTACCTATTTTCCTGTGTTTTCATTTTCTGTGTTTATTGAAATGTCCCTAGCACTTAAAGTATTTCATTTTTTCTCATCAGAAAAAGAAGGTGTCTTTCTACAAACGGGCACAAATACTTGTGGCTGATACATGGAGTGTATTGGAAGGCAAGGGAGATGGCTTTTTTGGAGACATTTCTAGCCTGACTATATTTGCTGACTACAGAATTCCTCAAGTTCTTGTTCATTTAAAAGCCATGAAATATTCTGAAGATCTAATGAAAAAGCTACGTGAAGGTTTGTTCCTTCCTTATATTGTAAAATACTCTTATGTTTTTAATCTGTCTATTCCTAGGGTTAAACACTGGCAAAGTATGGATAAAGAAACTCTTAGGGGTTGATTGCAGAGTTTCAGAAGTGGCACTGTTGACGGCAGCATTTTCCACCATGACTGTGGTTGTGATTTTGAGATTTAGATAGTAGAATCAGTGATTTCTTCATCAGTTCAAAGAACGTGGAAAAGCATGGAGATTCTTGTTTGTCAGTACTCAACCAGACTTGCTATAATCAAGAGCAACAAACAAGGTAGTAAGATAAACATCCACTTTAAGAAAACAAGCCATTGCCTGTAAAGAAGATAATTGCACAGGCCCGATTCCATCTTATAATATTTATTAACTAGGAGCTTGAATGAATAAAAGCATAAACCAGTCCTTTTCGTACTGCGCGATGAATGTGTTTATAGGTATGACTATTGTTAGTGATTTTCAAGTTGCACAGCAAGATAGAACAAATGGCCCATATGTTTGAATGGCTGCAGTGGAAATGACCATAGCAAGATTAATGGAAAAGATAAATTGTTCTGTGATGGTAAATGTGTCATAGAATGTTGTGATCTGCTTGATATTTGATCTCAGTGAAGAGTAGAATTACTCCTTGCAGAAAATACCCGATGGGAATTATGTTTGAGTATCCCTTTTGACTCCAGAAATGAAACAGTCATATATGTACAGTCAAGCCACCTGTTCTCACCCCAAGCTCAGTCTTTTAGAGTACAGGATGGCTTCTTAGATGAAAGGGAAGCAAACCTAACAAATACAGTAATGTTAAAGTAATCCACAGAAAATGTACAGTAACATAGTAGTTGCAGTGCAAGGGGTGGAAATTGTGGTCCTGGAGTAGCTTAAATGTGAAACAAAAAGGGAGAATCCTGGACATCTGGGGATTCTGTCTCCTGAATGTAAATGATTGCTGTCTCTTGTCTTACAGGAACTGTTTTCAAGTCTGGAGACAGAGAAGAGGTGGAGATCCGTGGTTGTTCGATTTGGTGCTGCACGCTGATCTGCAGTCACTTGCTGGAGCTCTATGAGAAGAAGGGTCAAGACATGCGTGATCAGATCAACGCAGTTTTACTGGATTACTATCTCTGGGACTATGCCAGGGATCACAGGGAAGATATGAAAGATATTCCATTTCACCGAGTACGGTGTATATATTACTAAGTCCAGCAGGATAGCTACTGTATTGTTGTGTTTCCTTTTCAATTACAGTTCCTTTTTTCGTATAGTGATTTATCATGTACTATTTTGGAACTTGCTAAATCAAACAAACACTTTCTGATAACATATGAATTATTTGCTTGATTTCTTTGAGTCACATGCTGATTGAGGTTGGAGTTAATAATATAAAACTGCTGGAAAATTTGTAGATTTTTAGTGATACAGATTTTATTACTCTTGCTTTTGTGTATGGATATGTACATGTATCTACATACATACAGTCGTGTATATGTACATGTATAAGTGTAGGTTGCTCTGAAAGTAATGCCTCCTGTTTATTTCCATGAAAACTATAGCAGGTACAAAGAACGGCACTGTTTGACAGACCAGATTCTCAGCAACAAAGTACTGTTTTTTCCAGAAGCTGGCCAGAGGTAGCTATACATTTTTGCCAGCAGCGAACAAGAATCAGCATGCCAGGCCTGTAAAAATGTGCACCAGGGGAGGTGGCCCACTGGCACTGTCTCTACTGCTGGATCACACCCCTGCCACTCCACATTCACAGCTTGGTCTCCAGAAATGTTCAGCAAATGTTGGTGAATGTCGGTGGGTGCCACTTTTTCTGCATGGAGGAATTCATTTCCATCCCTTTGCTTAACGCACGCTTCTGTGTCAGACACCATTCTGTCAGACTGCCCCTCTGCTCCTATCTGTTGCAGACCAGCAAAGTGTAACGGGATGCTGGGGGGAAGGTGCAACCTCTCCTGTTGTACCACCAGCATTCACCTCTGACAGCACGAGCCAGTGTAATAAAATAGGATGCATTGCTTTTGAGCAGCCCCATACACGCACATGGGTGCGTACGCAGCCCTTCGGTGGCAGTGGTGCCGTGTCAGAATGTACCTTACCACACTGAAGTGACTTGTCCTTCCTTTTGTCTGGGAAAAGCTCGCCTTACATTCCTAAGCTTTATTGTTAAGCGATCAGCGCAACTCTTGTAATAAAGCGTGCAGAGCGTAAGCAGGCACCGCCTTCGTCCTTCCGGGGAGCTCCGGGGCCGCCGCGCCTCCCGCCGTAGGGGGGCGCTGCGGGCGGTGCCGCGGGGCCGCCGCCGGACGTTGCTGCCGTTGCCTAGCGAGGCGCTGTCAACAGCGGGCAGCGCGGGCGCGGAGGCCGCTACGGGAGTTGGCGGGCTGTCTCCGCCTCCCGGCCGCGCCGCCCTCCGTCCTTTCTTCTCCGCTCGGCGGTGTCGCCGGGCTGAGTGGTTCTTCCTTAGTGAGAGCTCCTGGAGGCGGCCGGTCCCGAGCTCAGCAGGTTTGGAAAGAGGCTGGGCCGCTGCCACAGCGCTGCCCGCCCGCTGCTTCCCGGCACCGCGGCGTTCCGTGGTTTGGCGTGCGGCGCCTTCTGGCATTCGCCCGTTGTTAGGGGGTAGTGCATAGGGTGGCTTGCTCTCCCTCTCTGCCTTGCAGTGACCTCTGTTATTTACTTTCTTTTTTTTTAAGAATAACTTCAAAGAGGGGAGTAGCAGCTTTGTGCGGCTGTCCTTGCCGGGGATAAAAGGAGGGCCCCCAGGTAGTTAAAAGCAGACGTAGGCCAATATGTGGCTCGGCTGTGCGTGCAGTAAGTCATACAGTCACTCCTGGTTGTCCCGTCCTTTGTGATGCGAGGACGGTTCCAACCCCAGCTTTGCCTGTTTGACTTCCAGCTGCTCGGATTAACAAAATGGGGCTTTTCTTCAGCCCCCAGATAGAGTTCCTCAGCTCCAAACTAAATAAGACTGAACGAGGTGCAAAAGCTCTTCCTTTTGCAACCACAAAACACCACGTCTCTAAAACTCACTTGTAAATATATCAGGAAACCTGAGTGTCATATGCTTAGCAGATGAGTTCTGCTAGGCAGGAGGTCTGCAAGTTTCCCTCGCCTCATAAAGCTGCTGAGAACTGGCTTAACTAAAAGCTGTGCTGAGGATCCAGCAATGTTCCCAACAGACAGCTTTAAGGAAATGCTGTTCTTTGACGCTTTTCTTTGTGCTGCACTGCAGTGCTGATATGCTAAGAATGAGCATGCAGGGGATGGTATCAGGAAGCGTGCATGCTAAAATATATAATTAATAGAAGTTAATTACATGTAGGCATAAAGAGGCAGATTAAATCAGATGAATGCTTTGTATGTAGTAATTGGCAATGTGTGAAACCATCCTGCCTTGCAGGCAGCACAACAGCCTGCTCTGCATTTCTCAGGTTATAAACATGTGATCCTTCTGAAGTGGAAGAGGCTTCTAAGGTACATATATATGTATATACATATAACAGGAGAAAAAGGGGTTGTTTGACTGGTTTCTGTTGCCTATGCAGCAGGAATGTAGCAGTAGGAAAGTAAGATTCCTCATAAGGACCTGTCTTATCAATGTTTGTGAATAAGGCCTTGCAATACTGCTTCTTCATTTGGCTTTATTGAGTTCATAGAGAAAGTCAGGCAACTTTCAGGCTTAAATCTGCTCAGAAACTAATAGTAACAAAATTAAGTTATTAATTCATTTAACAGTTATTAATATTGTTGCTTTTCTGTCACAGTTACTTTTTAGAATTTAAAGACACTTTGTATTGTTAGGAAACTCTGACATTCTACCTCAGTAGGGAATTAATTCTTATTAAATAACTCAGAAAACATTTTTTTTTTAGTTGCAGAAATAGTGAATGAGATGAGCACACAAACTGTGACATTTGCAGTGACTGTGTGAATACCAAGTGTGGAGCACAGAAATGGAAGCTGGCATGGAGGAAATCCCAGTTAAAGTTGCAGTAAGGATCCGACCTCTCCTTTCCAAGGAAGTACTTCATAATCACCAAGTGTGTGTGAGATTAGTTCCAAATACACAACAAATTATCATTGGAAAAGACCGTGCCTTCACTTTTGATTATGTATTTGGCAAAAACTCAACCCAAGGAGAAGTTTATACAGTTTGCATTAAGCCTCTTCTACTGTCTTTAACGGAGGGATACAATGCTACAGTATTTGCATATGGACAGACAGGCTCTGGGAAAACTTACACCATTGGAGGTGGTCACGTTGGTACGTTATCTTGTTGTGTTCCTTTTTTTTCACTTGTGTACAATGCACTTGTACAAATTAAGTAATTAATGCATAGCGGATGGAGCTGGAGAATGAAGGGGTCTTGAAAATCAGTATAATAGAAAAAAAAAAAAGGAAACACAAAAATATCCAAAGTGTATGAAACAATTGAAATGTTCTAAACACAAATTCTGTATACATTAAGTTGTAAGAAAAGTATTGGAGAAAGAAACAATTTGGGTTTTTGTTTGTTGGTTGGTTGGTTTTTTATGTTTTTGTTTTGTTTTGTTTTTTGCATTTTAACATGCAACTTAAACTGTAACTCCTTTCTGAAATCCATGACTACATGCAGTGCTTTAGAAATTCTCAATGCTTTTACCTTACTGAGAAAATATCTGCTTTAGGCAATGGTTTGTTTACTCTCTATTGGCTTCTTTTGAGAATCTGGCAAAGGTATTAATTTCATGTTTAAGTTTCACAGAATCAATTCATAGAATCACAGGATGGTTTGTTTGACTTGGAAGGGCATTAAAGTCCACCCAGTTTCAACTCCTTACCATGGACAGGGCTGCCACATGCCAGATTGGGCTGCCCAGGGCCCCTTCCCACTTGGCCTTTAGCATTTCCAGGGAAGGGGCACCCACAGCTTTTCTGGGCAGCCTGTGCCAGTGCCTCACTGCACAACGTGTAAAGAATTTCCTCCTAACATCTGACCTAAGCCTCTCCTCTTTTGATTTAAAACCATTCCCCCTTGTCCTACCACTGTACCTCCTGACAGCATTCTTCCCCATTTTTCTTCTAGGCTCCCTTTGAATACTAGAAAGCTGCTATAAGGCCTTTTCCCAAAGCCTTCTCTAAATTGAAGTTTCTGGAATAATTTAGAACTTAACTTTAAGTCCTATTAATGGATTAAAACAAATATTCTTATCAACAGAAAAGCAAGTATTTTCATAAATCCTAGAGAGCCCTGAGCTCTTCAGATTACTTACTCCATCAAGTAGTAAATATCACAGACTTCTCATTAGCTTCAGCCTTTGTAATTTATGCAGCAGAATGACTGCAAGTGTCTGTGACATCTTTCTTTGTATTTTAGCCTCAATTGTGGAGGATGAAAAGGGCATAATCCCACGGGCTATTCAGGAATTATTTCAGCATATTTCTGAAAACCGTAACATTGACTTCCATGTGAAAGTATCTTATATAGAGGTCTACAAGGAAGAACTTCGTGATTTATTGGAGTTGGAGACCTCTGTGAAAGATTTGCATATCCGAGAAGATGAAAAGGGGAATACAGGTAGGATTTTGGATCTAAAATTTGATACACATGGTTTCAGCTGTATGCCCAAATTATTCTTTCCATCCTGAAAAGAGAGAAATAGCATCAGGTGCTATGGTAGAAACACAGTTACTGCTTCTGCAAATTCTGCCTAGAAACACAATGGTACCTACATATTCAGTTGAATAAATATTTTAAAATGAAGCCTTCTCACTTTAAGGTTGTATTTGTCAAGCTACTTGCACTGTAAATATCAGCACCCATTTCACTCTGAAATGAGTGGGACAAAGAATAGTATCATGTGATATTTTTAGGAGCTCTGAAATTAACATCGCATAGTTCTCATGTCTCTGCAGGAAGATGCTATAAGAATCCACTACAGAGTCTTTTTATTCTGAAACTGAGTGATTTGTATTTCGTTTTTGTTTTTTCTTTATTCTTCATATTTTCATTTTTGTATTCTTTACATTATTATTGTTATTGTTGTTATTGTTATTATTATTATTATTATTGTTTTGAGCTAGTATGGCTTTCTTCTCTGTAGCTGGAAAAAGGCACTACATGCAAATGCAGTTAGTACAAAGCTTAGTCTGCAAACAGTATCATTGCTTCATGTACGTATGTATATATACAAGTGTGATACTGTTGTAGTATTTAAGCATAGTAATATTTGAACTACTGCATCAGGACCATTTGAATCATCTTTAGTCGATCGTGTACCTGCTATGGTATTTTCCATCCTTTACTAAAACAAAGGATTAAAAAATCAGCTGTTACGAACATTAATTACCACCTCTACATTATGAGATTACTCCAACGGTAGATATTTCTCTGAAAGGCCTTGCTACCTAATCTATACATAATATGCTGCTCCTAACATAGGCTGGCTGGGAATCATTTCTACTACGAACTTTTATCTGTCTTTTTTTAACTCACAAAGTAAGTGAGATTGCTCACTTCAAATTGCATATATCTTCATGTAAATGCCTAGAAGTGTGTGTTCTGTTTAAGGTACTGTTACAAATGCTATGAGGCGATACACCCACACTACAAATTTATGTGGGCTTCAGATGTGCTGTAATTCATGGTTAACGTACTATTTTCTTTAGCTATGTGCTGTGACTTTATAATGTAGGCTTGTATGTTTCTTTGATTTGTGTTTATAAATTGCCACGAATTGTTGCTGAAAATAATTTAATTATTCTTATTTTCTTCGGTATGGTGTTTAAGTAATTGTTGGTGCTAAGGAATTCCAAGTAGAATGTGCCGATGAAGTAATGAGCCTGTTGGAAAGTGGCAATGCAGCTCGTCACACAGGCACAACACAAATGAATGAGCACTCTAGTCGATCTCACGCCATTTTTACCATCAGTATTTGTCAGAAACTATCTGCAGAGTCTCAGAAATGTACTGATGTATCGGAGAATCCATCTTGGAAGTCGGTCAGAATGATTGCTTCAAAGTTCCATTTTGTGGATTTGGCAGGATCAGAGAGAGTGACAAAGACTGGAAATACTGGTGAACGGTTCAAAGAATCAATTCAGATCAATAGTGGTTTGCTGGCCTTGGGAAATGTCATCAGTGCTCTTGGAGACCCAAAAAGGAAAAGTATGCACATTCCATACAGGGATGCTAAAATCACTCGTATTCTGAAAGACTCCCTAGGAGGAAATGCCAAGACAGTCATGATAACATGTATAAGTCCATCCTCATCAGACTTTGATGAATCTTTAAATTCACTCAAATATGCCAACAGAGCCAAAAACATCAGAAACAAACCAGTTGTAAACTACAACCCTGATCAAGACCGGATTGATGAAATGGAACTTGAAATCAGATTGCTCCGAGAAGCTTTGCAGAACCAGCAAGTCAGTAATCAGTGTTCACATGACTTAAATCAAGAAAGAATTCGAATCAGTTCGCTAGAAGAGCAGCTCACCCAGCTTCAAGTTCAGTGCTTCAGTTATAAAAACTGTGTAGATGAAGCCTTCCCATTCCTGGTTGATTTGAATGATGATGTTAGCTTAAAAAAAAGTCAGCGGGACAGGTTGCAGAGTTGGATCACCATGGTGCAAGAAGTAAGGAAAGAAGCTGTCAGCGTGCAGCAAGCTGGCACCAGGACTGGGACCAACCACGAGCCTCATCATATCACAGTCCTTCAGCTGAAGCGGGAACTCAAGAAATGCCAGGTATTTAAGCTGATCATTCAGTAACTATGAGAAGTCTGCTAAAACTTGAATTCAGTTTTGAATCGTGTAAAACTGTTAAACCTTAATTACACCTAACCTGTATTTAATTTTGACTATATATTCCCAATTTATTTATCTAATCCTCTGGAACACAGAGCAGAGAATGGAAACACAACAGCAACAAAACACACACAAAACAAACAAATAAACAACCCTTCAAGTTTTCCTCCACTTCATTTTCTACCCCACCATCCTTTGGAGGATGGTGAGCAAAGAGCAGTCACATGATACTGCCAATGTTAAACCACAGCAGCTGCTTACTTTTCTATCATTTCATTCTGCCCCTCTCTTACCATCATCTGTATAATCTTCTTTACTACTACCTTTATTTTTTCCTTCTGCAGTTGTCTCAGCTCTGAGTAATGATACAGCCCCATTGTCAGACAGAATACACTTGCCAACTAAGCTTAGTAGAAATATTAGTATTGGTACATGTACTTTGCAAAAAGTTCTATCCCCTGAAGAGAAATCTGGTTCTTCAGTTCTTTCGTAGAAGCACTTAAAAAGCTCTTAAAAAGAGGGTTCTCTTTTTGTGGAAGAAAGATGTAGGTAAGCTAGTTGTGCAGATATATCCAGTTTTAGAATGGTGAGATATGGTGTTTCCGTACTTTGTCTTTAGTTTCTGCAAGTTTTCTCATGGACTAACTACATTACAACTCTCCTTCAATCAGTATTGAATTATTTTCTCATAAAAACACCTGACGGAGTATTCTTATGGTTTCTTTAACCTGTAGGCAGATTCCTTAATATAAAAATGAGGAAGGCCATCCTTATTTTTTCATTCAAGAAGCGTCTTTGATTGATGCTGAGATTTTGTGGCCACATCTCACAGCACACTGAAGAAAATAGTTGGATTTAAATATGCGCACCATAATGTTAATAAATTATTAAATAAACGAATAAATAATTATTTCCTCTGGGAGAAAGAAATTTGTCTGAAGAAAATCAATAGATACTAAACAGAAGGGAAGAAGTAGTTGATAGAAAACACAGATGCTATAGGTGAACAGCTTTTTCACCAGAGGGCCACGGTATCATAATCAGAGGGATCTTGACAGCTGTTCTGTGGAAAAGCAGTTCTGCAGAAAAGGAACTGGGGCTCCCGGCGGATACCTCTGAACACGAGCCAGCAGTGTGCCTTTGTTGCTGAGAAAGCCGATGGTATTCTTGCCAGCATTGCCAGCATGTCAAGACAAGTGATCCTTCTTGATGGGGCTGTATCTGGAGGAGTGCCTTTAGTTGTGGTTGCAAGCCACATTGTAGGGTACATTAAACACAGCATAGCCAGACAGTCAAAAGAGGTGATTCTCTTGCTACATGTAGCATTCATGCAGCCACACTGTGAATATTGTATGCGGTTCTGGGCCTCTTAGTATAAAAAGGGTGTTAGAGTCCTTGCAAGTATCTAGAGGGTAACACAGCTGGCAATAGGGCTGGCAACAGGCACACATGTGCTATGATGACTGAGGGTAGAGGATTGTCCAGCCTAGAGAACAGGCCAGGAGGCGACTGCATGGCCCTTTGCAGCTCCCTGGAAAGGAGGAGTGGAAGCAGAGCGAGGTGCCACGCTCTGCTCCTGGGAACCCATGGCAGGATGTGGGAACAGCACAAAGCTGTGGAAAGAGAGGCCCAGTCTGGACATGAGGAAACATTTCTGTACTGTGAAGATGGTTAAACACTATCACAGGATTCCTAGAGAGATTGCTGATGCCCTATGAGGCAGGGTTTTGGAAGTGCTTGCATAAGTCCCTCAATAATATGCTTAAACTGTTGGATAGCCCTGCAGTAGTCAGGCAGTTGGACTAGGTTTTTGAAGGTCCCTTCCAAATGAACTTTTCTGTTCTATTCGTCTTCTGTTCAGTTCTGAGGCCACCAATACTTGAGAGACATGGAGCTACTGTAAGGAGTCCCATGTAGAAACACAAAGATGATGAAGGGACTGAACGCCTACCTCTTCTCTGAAGAGAGGCTGTGAGAGATGGGACTTTTCAGCGTAGAAAGGAGGAGGCTGAAGAGGGTTCTCATCAATGTCCGTAAATACCTGAAAGAAAGATGCAAAGGACATAGAGCCAGGCTCCTTGCAGTAGTACCCAGCCAGGACAAGAGACAGTGGGCACAAACTGGAGCATGGGACATTCCCTCTGAACACCAGGAAGCACTTCTGTACTGTGCTGGTGACAGAGCTCTGGCACAAGTTGCGTAGGAAAGTTGTGGAATATTCTTGGAGATCTTCAAAAACTGCCTTAATATGGGCCTGGGCTCCCTTCTCTGGGTGTCTCAGCTTGGGCAGGGAGGCTGGACCAGATGTACTCCAGAGGTCTCTGCCAACTTTAATCATTCTGTGATCCTGTGATTGGAGAAGTTTGTGTACGTACATAAAAACTTTGCTGTTCTTATCACATCTTTGAACAGAAAATGAATATGTATGTATTTTTCATTTTCCAGTGTCAAGAATAACAATGTTTCCTTTTTCCAGGCTGAACTTTCCTTTTATTATCTAGCAGGCTTTAGTCATGGATGAAGAAGTATTTAGCCAGAAGGATCATGAACTAATGATACTACAGAATCAGATAAAGGCATTGATACAGGAAAATGAAGAACACCTGGCATCCTTAAAGATGGCTGTAGAAACACAAAGATTACAGGTATTTTTCCTCTGGTACATATTACATATATCCATATTGAACCATCTTTCCACGGTTTGAATGAATTATTATTTTAAGACAGACCCTTCAGGATATTTTGGGGGACATATATGTCTACAAATCTTATAAGCACTTTGTTTGAATCAGAGCTGTATACCTTAATGAGGCAAGTCTTCTGGTCGATGAAGCCCAATATTATGATTCCTAAAGTTTATATTTCAGCCTCGCTGTGCCACAGCCTTTCTGTAGAACCTTACATTAATCATTTTCTTTCTCTGTGCTTCTTGAAACATACCACATACATCTTTCTCCAGATGTATATTGCTGATGTTTCAGGACAATTCATGGAGTAGGTTTTGAAAGTCCTTCAAAAATTCTTTAGAATATGAAAAAGACTTGAAAAGCACCTACTGAATGCTTTAATTGAAAAGCTGCATAGAAACATATTTTGTTATGTCTTTAAGTGTCAGAGTAAAGTATTATTGCCTTTGTACTTACTAAAACAGAATTTCGTCCTTATTTTCTGAGTTTACTATTATAGAAAACTGAGTAACATAGTGGAAACACTGCTTTCCTCTTTCCCTCTCTTGGCCTCACTTGCTAAAAAAAATTGTAGTGGGTAGGAAGTTCAGAGTACTTAAAGATCTAGGAGACCACAGAAAGAACACTTGATCCCCCTCTACTCTGCTCTTGTGAGGCCCCATCAGGAGTATTGTGTCCAGGTCTGGAGTCACCAGTACAAAAAAGACAAGGAGCTGTTGGAGAGGGTCCAGAGGAGAGCCACAAAGATGATCAGGGGGCTGGAGCAGCTGCCCTATGAAGGCAGGCTGAGGGAGCTGGGCTTGTTCAGCCAGGAGAAGGGAGGCTGCAGGGTGACCTCATTGCAGCCTTTCAATACCTAAAGGAAGCCCATAAACAAGAGGGGAATCAATTCTTTGAAAGGGTAGATAACTGCAGGACAAGAGGAAATGGTTTTATGTCAGGAGGACATTTACTATGAGTACTATGGTAAGGTGCTGGAACAGGCTGCCTGGAGAGGTTGTGGATGCCCCATTCCTGGAGGTGTTCAAGGACAGTTTGGATGGTCCTTGAACCATCCAAAAAGTCAGATCTATCATCCACATGACAGGCAGTGCTAGGAGAATATCACAGAATCACAAAATGGCCAGGGTAGGAAGGAACCTCAAGCATCATGAATCTCCAATGCCCTGTCACATGCAGGGCCACCAAACTCCCCATTTAATACTAGACCAGGCTGCCCATTTAATACTAGACAAGATCTGCCAGGATGGGCAGATAGATCTGACTTTTTGAAAGGGAGAAACATAAACATGGCTAGTTAGTGCTTTTCTCCTTATTCTTCTTTTTCTCCTTTTTCCTCTTCTTTACTGATGACTCGGGGAGAGTAGATTAATGAAAGGTAAGTATACTACTCATCATTTTTTTCTGCCATTTCTTGGTCTTTTTGTTTTGTCATATCTGAATAGGTTTGTTGTTTTTTTTAACCCACTCAACATAGTGTCAGTGTATTGCACCAAGACAATGCTTATAATATTAATTCTCGATTATGCAAGATAGAATTTATGCATAGGAACAGCTGCATTTTAGGCAAAAAATCACAACTGTTTCAGTACTAGAGACAAGAGAGATGCTGGGAACTCCCAGCCACCGGTTTTATGTACTTAATCCACTAAACTGATGTTTTTTATTTAAAAGCATATAAAAAACAGTGTTGTAATTAAAAGCAAGTGTTTGGGGCAAACGATTTAAAGTCGTATTCACAGGAACATGCATTTTAGTGATACGTGGAGTAAGAACTGAATGTAGCATGTTGTAAATGTTTATACACATACGTGTTTATATAACATATAATGTGCTGAGAGGGTACAAGGGTAGCAGGGATAAAGGATCTTAAAAGAGTTAAAAACAAATACAAACGCATACATTTGGTTGACTACCACCAGCTGTTCTTCAGATTCCCTGTTTTTGGTAGACCAGATTTTAGAGGTATAAAGGAATAAAGGGAGTTGAAAATTGATACAATCTTGGCTTTCTTGCACGAATTAGTTCAGAGGAGATAAGTAATTTTGAACAATGTGCAGATACTGCTGTAGGAAAGGCAGATGAGTAAGTTTTTCAAACTACCATTACCAAACATTTGAAGTTGAGTAGGAAAGAATGAAGTAGTTGGTTTCTTGGGTTATGCATGCTTTTGTTTACTAATAAAAATAATCTTTAAAATGAGACTGCTTGAAGAAGAAGCCTATGCACAATTTATAATTTAAACTTGAACCATATCTTTCTTTTGAGCATGTTTCTTGAATTACCTTTTTATTTCTTCATAAACACATATATAAAGCAATCTGGGACTAATAAGCATGTCATTGCCTTCTCACTGGATGACTGGATAAACTAACTTAACCTAACTAGGATAGGTCCTTCTAAACAAAAATGTCTCTAGCAGCATTTACTGGAGTTTGGGAGCAGGTTATTACATTACATACATTACATTAATGATATGCCAGACAGTTTTCAGCTTGTTGCAGAATTTGGCTATGCGCTGCAGAAGGATTTAAGGTCAATGAATAATTTACAAGATTCTTGACCTTTGTAATGAATTTTGAAAAGGTGAGTATGATGTAACCTGATGATCAGCAACAGCTCAACAGTTTTGCTTTTCTTTATTGTTGTTTGCTTGCTTTTATTTTCTAATGAGAATGAGAAAATGGTGGAACAACAGATCCTTATTGACCAGCTAAAAGAAAAACTGGAGAAGTTTGCAGTTGTGAAAACGCTGGACGTCTCAAGTGCTTGTGAAGATGAGCCTGCTGTTGTGGCATCTGCAAGGAGGCCGTACAGTGTCCCACTTACAAAGAGTCTGCTGCACTCACTTCACCCACCTTCAGGGTCAGAGAGCCGAAAGGTAAGATCTGCCTAAATATTACATTTTTTTAAATGGTTATGGTTCAATAATTAGATTAGACATTACAGTCAGCTGCTATTCAGTTTCCCTTACTGAAGGCTCTGAACAACTACTTTTAACATTGCAACAGATGGTATGCCACAATTGTCCAAAATGTATGGGCTAGCATTTAGAATCGTGAATGACTAGAGTTGAAAGGGACCTTTAAAAATCGCCTGATCCAAGCCCCTGCCATTGGCAGGGACATCTTTCAGAACTTCAGGTTGCTCAGAGCCCATCTAAACTGATTTTGAAAACTTTCAAAATTTGTCAGAGTGATAAAACTACAGTCTTTTCTGGTGTTTTCTGGGGATTTTTGGGGCTTCACATATGAAAACTAAGCAGAACTGAATGATTATTCTGCATTTATTCATTGAATATTTGGGATAATTAGTTGATGTTGTCACCTTCCTCTGCACTTAGAGCAATTTTTCTAAACACTTGAAGAACCTTCTGTTACAAAAGAATTCAGAAATATTATTGAAAGCATCTGTAATCTTGTTTACAAACTCAGGCAGTGAGAGACTGCCAAAATGAAAAACTACTGGAATATCAGTAATGAGTTACTAAATTATTACAAGTATTTCTTGGGTGGCTTTTGGCAGGTATATACCAGTCCCCCTGCCTTCTCCCTGGCTCGGATGATGGCGGGATTCCGTGCTCGCAGCCAGATGATACTGAGCTGCATAGAAGATCAAGATGAAGTCCTTCGCTGCCACCTCTCTGATGAGAGTGATGGAGAGGAAGAAAATACACATAGTAAAAAGAAAAGCTCGTTTAAGTAATTTTTTGTTCTTTATTTTTTGTTACAGACCGCTGTATAACAGATGAAATGCTACTGCCTAATCCTACTAGAATGTGAGGCCATCTTTGAGGCTATTTAAAGTAAACTTATGAGATGAGCTGGGCATGATACAAAGATTAGTTTAAGAAATATATGTATTTTTTAATGTAATAAAGATTGTGTGTATTCTGTTTTGGGCCAGAATTCTCCAAAAATATCTAGAGGGGGAGGAGGAAGGTAAAAATGCTTATGTGAGCTTTCTCAGTTTGGTATTCTCTTTTAAGGTTGGGTACTTAGCATGAAGCTAACAGAAAAAAAAAATAATCCTTTGTGTTTGAAATGCATGTTTTCCATTCTTCCTTAGGCATTCAATAAACCGCACATGGACACAAAAACAAGCTTCTATGTGCTTTCCCTTTGAGCTAATTGACGTGAAACGTCAAGTAGAAAATTCCAGTTTGTCCAACAGATCTGCACTGCAGAATGACACACCCACAGGTAAAATGGAAGTTATGAGAGTAAGTCAAATTAGTTGCTATAACATTGTAATATGCAAAATTGTGTTTATCACATTTAATTATTTTTCCCATAAAATATATGTCTGATACAAATATCTTTTGTTATAGCTCAACATAAACATATTTTGAGATTTTTCTTTCTGAAACTGACAGCAGTCACCTTAATGTTTGAATAATTCTCAATGGTCAGAAAGAGTTTCACATATCAATGGCTATTTAGATATAAATCTCTAGTGCTCATTCAAGGAAAGGTTGCTGTTATTTTATCAGATGCACTGAAAAGGTTTTAATACTATTCTACTTTCTAATCAGGGTCTTGAAATGTTAATGCATCCTACTGTTTCTTTCTCTGTTAGACCTATGGCAGGGAAAAGGCTATTTGCACTGTTCTTTCCACTTGGTTCTTTCACTTCATATGCTAGATGTCTGTACATACAGTATTCCAAAACATTCTCTTTTTGAAAAACAGTGTGTTCAATTTCTTCCTTCATTTCCACATTGCTTTGTTTATTTCAAGGTAAAGAGATTGACAGCCTCCAGAAAAGTCATGTTTTTAACATGCAGAAGTTAAAGAATTCAGAGTTAAGACTCACTGAGGCCAAGCAGAAAATCAGAGAACTTGCACTTAATATCAAAATGAAGGAGGAACTTATTAAGGAATTGGTAAGAACAGGTAAGTGGCTGCAGGTGGACAACATGAAATGAAGACATTCAGAAATAAGGAAGAGAAAAGTAGAAAAAATTCTGACATCCTGTATGTCGTAGTTTGTATATAACTTTTCTATGCAAGAATACTTCTGGTAACTTGAAGATTCATAACTTACATAGATTACTTGCTATGACTGCATTGAAGGCTGCAAATTTTTATTATGGCCTATTCTGCTATAATATGCAGATGTCTTTGTTGAATAGTTTTTGTGCTTTGCTGCTCATTCAATTTATGCACTAACAGTGTAATTTTCCATGTAAGCTTAGAATTGCTGATTGCTTTGTGGGCTTGTATTTGTTACATGGTATCTGGGATAGGAAAGAAGTGACACTGTGCAGGGAATGCATGCATTCCCATCACAGCAGTAGGGAAGCAGGAGTCAGAAGTGGAACAGGTCAGTGTCCCTTTTAGCTTATGTCATTAAGCCTCTGACCTGGTAGAAACTAGCATTACGAGGACCCTAAGGGTCTTTCTTTACTACTTTTAATCACACTCTTCTTCTGTGTACCAATGCTTTCAAGACTGTCTTTTGGCATTCAGAAAGATTCTGTACCCCCAAAAAATCATACCATGAGGAAAATTAGGGGAAAATTAGAGGGCAGAAATACAATCCAAAGTTGTTTACTGATTACCAAGTTGGAAGTTGAATAATAAATAAATAGCATAATCTTCTGGGAAAAAGAAAATTAATCATCTGTGAAATACAGAGTTTGTCAAAGACTGAAATAGGCAGAAGAACCTTATTTGGCACTTAGTTAGTGCTTTATTTGGTGACATCAGATGGCTCATTGAAGAATTCAGATTTAAGATTCCATTGTTTATCTCTGTCTCAGAATTATAAAGGAATTGTTTGATTAGGGTTGGAGAAATATCTCAGAAATTTTCAGTTTAACCAGAATGAAGTAAATAATGATTAACTACATGTTTAATTAAGAAATTTCAACTGATTATCTTGCTGTTTTTAAATGATTTGGATGTGGTTCAAGGTAAGGATGCACAGTCTGTAAGCAGGCAATATACTCTGAAGATATCTGAGCTGGAGCAAGAATCTGAGCAGGCCAAAATGGAACTGGCTGAAACACAAAAGCAGCTTCAAGAGCTGGAGAGTAAAGAGATGAGAGATATTCAAGAGAAAGCCAGGTTACAAAAAGAGTTCCGGAAGAAGATGGATGCAGCTAAGTTGAAAGTGCAGGTATTTTTGCATGACCGTTAGGATTTACAAATACCTGTTTAAATACCATCCTTAAAATCTGAACTGTCTACTTGTGAGATTCTCACCAGCCTTACACAGCTAAAGCTGGTTGGATTGAAGTAGCCAATGAAAATGTTAGTACAATTACACTTATTGCAACTTAACAAATATGTAGTTAGGTATATTCCTGGTAAAAAGAGATGGATGGTATTAAATTCTTAGATACCGCTCTATCATACAAGAATGTACACAAGTAGGTTACAAGTTTATTAGCTGCTGAAAATAAAATTTCTGTTTTCTGGAAATAGTGTATAAATTCTATCTTTGAGAAAATCATTATGATTGTTTGTGATTATGTGTTTGTAATACCAGATTCAATACCAGCTAGTAACTAATTTTAAGTTCTCTTGTGGGCCAGCTTAAGTACTCCATGCCTCTTGGTCCCAGAATGGTTGGCCAGACAAGCACTGCACATCAAATTCTAACTGATATATTCACCTGAGTTCAGGACCAGAACCTTGATAAACCTTCTTATCTCTGCACATTAATCTGAGCTGTTGCTTCTGGAGGAGTTCACTACCTTCACCATGTTACCAAGTCTGAACTGTATCTGTGCCTTTTCATGCTGCTTCAAATTAGTTCTTTCTTTCCTGATTTTACCAGAAGGCTTAGAAACCACAGAAATAATGAGTGATTATTGTGGTAAAATTTAGTTGGTCTTGGTGACTGTCTGAACTCAGTGAAATAAAGAATAAACCTGAATCACATTACAGTTTTAAGTTTTCTTGATACTAAGATTAAATTTGCCATGAACGTTCAGGCCTTACAGAAAAAGAAGCAAGACTCTAAGAAACTGGCTTCGTTATCTAACCAAAGTGAAAAACGAGCAACAGAACTTGAGCAGAACATCGTTCAGATGAAGCATCAGCAGACCTTGCTAGAGAAAAGACTGCATGAGGAGAATGAAAAAAAGAAGCAACTAGAAATAGAGATTCAGCGAGACCAGCAACAAATTAAAGTAGGACTATTTCTGTTTCTGTATAACAAAGAATGAGATCAGCCAATTTTGCCTCTATTTTCCCCAAAACAATGCACTATACTACCAGATTTTAAGTAGTTCTGTGTAATCGCTTCATTGAAAAATTCACTGAAGAAATTGTGTATAAATATTTTGACAGAAACCTTTTATTCACACTTTTCCTCACCATTTTTAAAGAAATGCTATTGTCTAGCCTTGATTTACAGTGATGTCTAGCCTTGAGTTACAGTTTTATTTAAATCATTTATTATTTATTTAAATATATTTAAATTAAGGGTAAATTTAGGGTTGATATTTCAGTTTACATACTTGTGTAGATTCTGACATAGAATGTTTAAAAACAGGCTGACTGAGGCAGAAGGAATTTTTTTGTGTGTTTCTTTTTTTGGTGTTTTTTTTTTTTGTTTGTTACTTTATAGGAACTGCAGCTTAAGATGGAGGAACAACAGAAGATTCTTACACTTAAAGATAAAGAGATTGCTGCATTTAAAAAGAATAACAATTCTGCAGGAGCTTCAGAGAAGTCAGAGGTAGCTAATATTCTGTAAGCCAGTGTGGGTGCTGAAAATTAAAGAAATAATCTTTATTCATCCCTAGTCATTCTGGTAGAATAGTAGGTGTTCTCTGCAACATTGCTACTTGCGTTATTTCAGATCTGGACACTGGGACATGAGAATTTCATGAATTATCAAAAGTCTTTAAATATGAAAATAAATTTTAAAACAAAGTGAAGTAATGGTAGCTTGTTAGATGTACATGTATTATACCCACTGATAGACTACTACTTCAGAAGGAACTTCTCTGAGCAGGATCAGAACTCTCAATTTTCTGTCTTTCAGCATTTTAGATTCTGCACTAAATGTCTTTCCTAGGGACAACTATAATGGAGTGAGGAAGGGCTAGCTGAATTCTTGTGGTATCTTCCAAACCTGGTTGGTCTCTTTGTATATAGGGCACTTATTTATATACCTTTTTCACAGGAAAAGAGTATTTTTCATTAAAGGCATCTGGTAAAAAGTTGTTTAAATAAGGTGTAGCAATATAACATTGCTGAGCCTCCTTTTAAATCAGCCCAATTTTTGTATTATCCAGAATCAAAATTTTGTTGCAGATATAATGTTAAGATTAGAAAAGCCATTTCCTCAGATAGCTTATTGGTTACTCTAAAAGATGAGAAAACAGAATCATAAAATTCTGACCCAAGAAGTCCTCATTAATACTCTCTGTATCCCTATTTAAATTACAGAAATTAGAAGAGCAAAAGAAATGGCTGGATGAAGAAATGGAAAGAATTCTCCAACAGCACAGACAATTAGCAGAACTAGAAGAAGATTTAAAGAAAAGAGAAGCCATTGTAGCAAAAAAAGAAGCACTATTGCAAGAGAAAAGCCACCTAGAAATCAGGAAACTGAGATCTAGCCAGGTGATTTTAAGACATGAAACTCATCACAATTGTAGCGCTGACTGAAAGGCTATAGAAGGAGGCAACCAGATAATAGGAGAGGTTTAAGCCATGTGGCTTGAGCTTCTAGCAGTGACATTAAATTATGGTATAGCTTGAGCAAATCAACATTTTAAATGTGAATAATACAGAACAATCACTTGTATTCAGATTTTGTCCCCAGATTCCAACAGTAAAGCAAAAAATTGAATACTGGAGTACTGTTTTTGCAGATCATTAAATAATTATATCGAAAAATAATTTAATCTTTCTGCATACTAGAGAACGAGGTAGATAAATTTCACATTGTTTATTTATCAGTAGCAAAAGAAATAGAAATTTAAGTATCATTATCAAACTCATTTAATGTATGTAGAAAACTATGCATTTGAGTGGTTTGTTTCACTTTCTAGGTGAATTTTATTATAACTCTACTCAATTTGTATGGGGTCCCATTGCAAGAATCAAGCCTTTCACTATGGAAAGTGACTCATACTTGTTTCCTCTGGAAGGAGTATCTCAATTTTATACCTATTGTTTCTGGGTATTTTTTAGGCTTTAAATAAAGATAGTATGAAATTGTCTTCTCGCTTAAGTATGCTGGACCAGGAATTGTGTGATAAAAGTATGCAGCTTCAGGGCAGCACTACTGAAGACAGGACAGACATTCTGGAAAAAATCCAGGTTCTTCAGAAGGAAAGAGATCAGCTGCTCACAAGAAGAAATAGTGTGGATGAGAAATTGAAAGAGGGTAAAGTGTTGTCAGCTGAAGTAAGTAAGCAAATAGATTTATGAAATAAACTTATAAGTTTTAGGCAGTAACAAAACATTCCAGTCATGGCCTAAGTCTCCCAACAGTAGGTAAACTAGAACCAGGGAACTGAAGTTGGGTATTTTGATTAATAATAATGCTAAAATACTGCTATGTAGTGCTATTTTCATACAAGTTAATAAAGTTTATATTCAGAGAGACTTTACCTTGTGCTTTGGTAAATTCCACTACCCTAGGGATTATAGAATTAGAAGTAATGGAACTGGACATACATCAGTTTACCTTAAGCAATGATTATAATGTCAGAACATAGACAAAGTGAAGTATTCCTATTGTGATATTCCCTGATTCTCTCAAAAGAATGTTGCGAAAAAGCAAACTTTACCTGAAGGCCTCCATAGAATTACACTGAAAATACACCTTATTGTGTGGATGTTCCACACTAGAGTTATCAGTATAACTAAGTTGAAGGTATAGCATACATTTATATAAAATATACAGATTTGCTTTATGTCTTGAAAAGCAGTGGGGGCCTGTGTATGAGCTGATGATGTACTAAAGGGAATCCTATTTATCTCACTCCACAGAATCTTCGGCAGTGCTTCGGGCTATTCAATTCTACTGCTTCTCTAAACAATTCATGGTCACAAAACTCCTAACTTATCTGATTCATTCATGAATCTGACAGAAAACTGGTGCAACCAAAAAAATATTAGTGGAAGTCAGACTGTGGTGAGGGAAGGAAGGGAGGATAAAATTTATGCTTTTATGGTGAGGAAGCAATTGTTTGAAATATTTGTTCTGGAGGGCAGAAGAAAAAAAAAGTTCTGGATTTCTTTTCTTCCTCTTACTTTTCCCATTCCAGTGAATTTTCATTTCACTTTTAAGAATGAAGTTGATGTCTTATGTATACAAAGATTAAATTTGTACTTTTTAAGAAGATTTAACTCCATGTTTCTCTGCAGGAGGAACATATCCTTTTCCAATTAGAAGAAGGAATTGAAGCCCTGGAGGCTGCTATTGATTACAAGAATGAAAGTATTCAGAGTCGACAGCACTTGCTTAGATCTTCACAAATCCTTTCACAGAGTGAGGATAACATAATAGGAAAGCTAGTTTCCTTGTCTGCTGCTGAACTTAGAGCTATCCTCTTCAGATATTTTAATAAGGTATTGGTTGGCTAATGAGTAATATTTTATCTGACTATGACTATCTGTTACTGTTCTAGCTAATGAAATGAAATGGTGTCAAGTAGCAAAAATCAATTTAACAAGCTCTTCATGAAAGTCCACTCAGGTTACATACATTTGTTGTGATTTCAAGGTATTTCGAATCTTTACATTAATTTAAATAGGATGCTTGTGTGTTAACTGCATGTATCTTGTTTTGAGGTTACCAGATTAAAAAGGTCTTTAAAATCTGGACATTTCCTTGCTCCTTTCCACTGTTCTGTGTTGCTCACTTTTCAAGCATGAATATGCTTAAATATTGGTGTCATGTTAAAATTGTTCCCACCTGTAGGCTTTGTAAAGTTCAAGCTAGTTTTGGGATGGATATATATATATTTTTCTTCCAAATTCAGTATTAAATCTCTGCTTGCAGTATAAGCTCACAGCTCATAGAGACAATTGCGTTTGTATGCACTAGCCTGTTAAGCAGGACTGTAAGTTCTTTTCTTAAAATGGTTAGATAAATGAAATGTGTTTCTTTCTTAGATTGTTGGCCTGCGTGAGACTGAACGTAAGTTACAAATGCTGACTGAAGAACAAGAAATGAAGGTCATAGAACAGGAGAACATAATACGTGAATTAGAATCTGCACTTGAACACATCAAGTTGCAGTGTGATAGACAGCTGACCCTACAACACAAAGAACATGAGAAAAAACTACAATTGATACTACATCATTTCAGAGGTGTGTGTTTACTTGTTTGTTTTCAAAGAGGGATGGTACAGTAAGCAATATCTTCAGCTGCTATTGAGAAATACTGCATTTTCACTAGAAAAAAAAAAAAAACCTGACAAAAAAAACCCCAAAAACAACAACAAAAAACCCTATCTGAGGTACAAGGATACAATTTGTCTGTTAATGTTATGATATTATATAGGATGCTGATGAACTGACACAAGGTGCCTGCATAAAAGAAAAAACAATATTTTTTAAAAACTATCAGAATTGTTGTATTTTCGTATTGAATTTGCTGATATTGGAAAGTTGAAATTTCCATCAATCTTTATTTTCTAAATACTCCTATTAAAATTGCAAATGAGGTTGATGTGGCCTTTTTATCACGTGTCATGCTAGTTTGCATGTACACACAGAAAGCAATGTATCAGCAAGATGCAGGACATATTCTATCTAGCCGGGCATCTTGATTTTTGTCACAGAGGAATAGGTGTTTCATTCTGAAACTAATTTTACTTGTCCTAGAACAAGATGGAGAAGGTATTGCAGAAACCTTAAGAGAGTATGAAGTGAAAGTCCAGCAACTGGAAAAGGAGTTATTTTTCTACAAGAAAACCAGCAGAGAGCTGAAGAAGAAATTGAAAAGCTTCCTTGGAGAGTCATCTCACCAACTGCTTGCACCCTCTAAATGTAAGTACGTTATCTTAAAATGCTTTTGCAATTGTCCATAGACCACCTGAGGACTTGTGAAAACACGATGTACATCAGACAGACATAAAAACTGTATTTTCACTGAACTAACTGTTCTCCAGGAATATACTATATCTCCTCCAGTTTCAAAGGAGAGACAACTCTGGCTTCTAAATGCAGCAGTAGTATTTATCAGTAAGTGTTCTACATTCTTGTTCACTTTTCTCTGTATTCTAGTGTAATTTCAGCAGTTATATATATTAATATATATTAATCACTGTTCTGATGAAGAAAATGGTATTTTGCTGCCTGAGTGTCTGTGAATGACAAGGTAGTTAACAGCTTTGTAGTATGCCACACCTCAGATCTCAGTATTTTAAGACCTTCATTAACTTAATTCTTGCTAGCACTTGATTTCACATAAATTACTGGGAGATGGTCTGAGAGGAGCTCCATACTTTCAAAACTTAAAAAGTACTTTTATAAAGGCTAAAAGACATTTGTAATAAAAAGATAACCTTTCTAATGTGATAGCTGTGCTTTGTAAAACAAAAAAAAAGCAAAACAAAAACAAACAAACAAACAAAAACAACTAGCAATAACATTGTGTGAGATGATGAGGAAAAAAAGATTCAGTTTAGATATTTTACACCTCACTATGGTACCACCAAACAACACCTCACATGCACAATGTCTCTGTGTTTCTTTTCAAAGCTCAGTATAACTGGGTCTTCCTCTCAACTGATGCTTCTGTTGTTTTCCACTTGAGATAATACTGTGTCTTCTAGCCCACAGATATTGATCACAGATGTTGCTCTCAGGTTCAGCCCCCAAGGCAAAATAAGGTTAATTACTCTGAAGTACACTGTGATGGTGTGAGCACGAATATTCTTGAGGCTGGATTATAACTGAGCGTGAGAAATATCATTCTGTATTTAATTCACAAAGAAGCGTGTAGTTCTGGACATGTTTCCCTGAGGAGAGACACACATCCTAGCCAAATTGTAGCAAAGTGCAAAAGGGAAGGGAAGATCCCTTTGAATTTCCAGCTTTTACAAATACTTATGTTTGCAATGTTTGTAAAGAGTGATCTGTATTTTTGTATAACTATTTTTAGTTACTTTTTATAGGAATATATTTTGAGCCATTATGCAATGTAATTTAAAAAAATTGTTGGTGAACTTCAAAAATAATTTAAAACTTCCATGTACCTTAAAGTCACATTTGCAGAATATATTTTCTATGTTCTATTAGTATAATTGCAGACTGCTTTTGAAAACACAAATATTTTTTTTATTTGACTGTCATGGTTGAGTTGTTTTAAGACTGTGTTCATTGCAAGTTAGAATCATGAAGCTTGTGTTACAAGCATTGAGTCAGAGGAAAGTAATGGAGTAAGAGGAAAGCAGTTCCCTCTGATGTTTTTGTAGATGACAACAAGCTTTTAAAGAAAAAGGAACTGATGAGGTTTAATAAGAGCAAATGTAGACTCTTGCACCTGGGGAGCATTAACTACACAATCTGTATAAGGTAGGGAATGACCTGCTGGAGCTGAGATTTGCAAGAAGGACCTGGATGTTCTAGTGGACAACAGGCTGGCCATGAGCCAGCAGTGTGCCCTGGTGGCCAAGATGGCCAATGGTATCCTGAGATGCATTAAAAAGAGCGTGGCCAGCAGGTCGTGGCCAGCCTCTTTACCTGCTGTAGGGAACCTACTTTGGCAGGGAGGTTGGACACGATGATCTCTGGAGGTCCCTTCCAACCCCTACAATTCTGTGATTCTGTGATTCTGTGACTTTACTCTGCCTTGATGAGACCACATTTAGAACACTGTGTCCAGTTCTGGGCTCCCCAGTTCAAAAAAGACAGGTGTCTCCTAGAAGGATTCCAGTGGAGGGCCACAAAGATGATAAAGGGATGGAACCATCTCCTGTATGAGAAAAGACTGAATAACCTGGGTCTGTTCAGCCTGGGGTGGAGAAGACTGAGGGGAGGGAGTTCTTATCAATGCTTATAGGTACCTAAAGGTAGATGGGAGGCAAGTACATGTGGCTGGGCTCTTCTCAGTGATGTGTCACCTAGGACAAGGAGCAAAGGCCTAAAACTTGAACATAGGAAGTTCCATAAAAACATGCAGAACAGTTTCTTTATGGTAAGAGTAATAGAGCACAGGAACAGGTTGCTCAGAGAGGCTGTGGAGTCTCCTATGGAGATTAAAGACCCATCTGGGCACCTATCTGTGTGACCTATGTATGCTTTAGAAAGAGGGTTGGACTCAGTGATCTCTTGAGGTCCTTTCCAACTCTGCACTGCTGTTATTTTGTGACAAAAAGTGAGACTAATATAACTTCAGATGACCACACTACAGGTTACACACAGTGTAAAACCATACCAGTTCAGTAACTTTTCCTGATGTCACGTACTCAGGAGAGTCAGACTTTTACTTACGTATCTCCTGATAAATTTGATTTTAGATAACAATGCTGGTGACAAGGCATCCAGTCAAGATGAAGCAGAAGTTGCATCTGAAGAATTCAAGTTGAAAACCCATAGTCAAGCAGGAAAAATAAAAGAAGCAGAGAGAACAAATGTTTTAAGAGCACGGCAGAATTCGTACAAGCTTGGAGAAGACGTATCAGAATTTGGATGCAACAAAGAATGCTTGTCAAGCATTGCTGATGACAGACTAGGAGAAGAGGAAACTCAGCCTTCGAAGCCTCATTCTCTTCTACCTTCCTTCATCCAGAGAAGAGAGACTGTAACACAGTTTCAAGGAGTAACCCCTGTAAAACTATCTCGGAGGGAGTTACGTCATATCCCTCCCTCTGAATTATCTTTGAGGCGTTCAAGCCTTGGGGCTGGTGTCAGTTTTATTGCTCCAGATTCCACTGAAATGGACAAAAAGTAGTACCACTAAGAAGTAGTTACTCTTCATTGCATTTTTAGTGTCTGTTGCTTCTGAAGCAATGTTGCTAGATTTCCTTGTTGATGATCTTGTTACATAGTAGCCGCAGATAAACCAGTAAGTCTGTTTTGGTTCTTCTGGCTGGTAGGTATATGTGATGTTCACACAGTTTCAGTGAATATTAGATTTTAACTAACATGGTATCTATGGGCATATCATTCAAAGTCCTTTTAACACTGTAGAAATTACATGATTTTAGTTTTTTTCTCACCGATTTGGAAAATAAAAAAAAACAGTTTTTCAAAAACTGCACTGCGAAGTGCACTGTACTGGTGTAATTTAGGTTTCCTAGAGCAACGTTCTACTCTCTTGTGTCAGAAACAATAGTGAATTACTTAATTTATTTCAAGATATAGCTAGAAGATACCGTTTCCAGAATCTTGCCCAGTATTGATAATGACTGGCTTCTTTAAGCTTTTTTCATAAACACATTTCATGCGAACCATGCCTGAGATCAAAATTGATGCCTCGAGATAAATTTGTTATTTGAATGTGAAAAATTTTTTAAAAATGATATTTAAAAGTCTTATTATTTAAAAGTCTTACTGTATGAGATAAAAGTTTTACTCTCCCTCCTGTCCCTCTCCCCTCCTTCCAAAAATAATTCTTATTTGCAAAATAGTTGTTATGGCCTATTTGTGAAATTAAGATAACTGCTTACTTCATATTACAGCTTTGTTTGTTGTGGCTTTTTAACAATTGAATTTTGGGAACCTCAATATGTGACATCTGCTTGTGTACTACTACAGTAGGAAAAAAAAAAAAAAAAAGAAACAAAAAGAAAACCAAATTCAGCATCTTCTAGGGAAGCTAGATTGATAAATACAGTATTTTCTTTGTCCTTGCTATTTGTGTCCTTCCATTTAGAACACAGATCTTTGGATTTCTTATCTGCTTCAGAGAAAGGACTAAACAGGTCCATTAGTTTGTTGTTGGTAGGCGGCTTAGGAATCAAAGCAAATCTTTTTTTATGTGTACTGTGCTCACTGAGAAGTATATGCTTAACAGCCGCACAGACTTGAATGCAGACAACAGAAGGACCACAATTAAATGAATTTGACACTTCTATCCATAAGTTTCTCCGGCATAAAAAGAGGAACTTCTGAAAATAAAGTAGATTTTATTTCAGCAGTGGACTTCAAGTGGTCATGTTTGAAATGTGGGTTATTAGACACATTTAGCAGAATAATTTTTACTCTGCTGTTGTCTGGGCATGTTGTTGTGTATAGCAGATGTGTCTATAGATAAGAAAGAGCTGCATTTTTACATGCTGCAAGCAAAGAACAATTTTGTCTGTATCACAAAGATATTAACAGCATGATAAATGGACCTAATGTCTTGTGGCACATTTTAGATTTTATGAGTAGACTGCAAAACGTTATATTGTAATCAGTTAGATAAACCATTTAACAAGTCAAATGATTGCATCGTTCACAGTTAGCATTATATTCTCTTGTTCAGCTCAGTTGTGAGATAAAGACTGGCGTCTTTTTTTGTTTGATTGTTTTTACTTTCATGGAAGTAACAACAATCTTACTAATGTTAAATATTAGTGTATATTTCACTCCATGTTTGTAGACAAAAAGCAATAAACAGAAACAAGTAAATACTGTTTAAAATGCATACTTATTTACTGCATCTCCACATTAATTGAAAGAATTACTGTGAAAGCATTTCTGCTTAGGGATAATACTGCACATTATCATATATCTCACACTATTCTACAAATAAATATTATTTTGTTTTGTTTTTAAGTTTCCAGAAATGAAAAGCCTGTTCTTGATGAACATAAAATAAGCAGAGGTAAATTTAAGAAAGTACAGTTCGATCAGTAGTAGATGTCTACTGACGCTGTAGAGCAAAAGGTCTAGTCCAACCTTTTGGTTTGTCTGGGCAGCACTGAGTGAAGAGGAATTGTTTTGAGCCACATATTGATTGTTCCAAAAGTAATACTTTTTATTTATTTGTATGCTGAGTACAACAGATCCAAAGAGTAAAAGAACGCTGCTTCATACAGCAAATTCTCAAAATTCTCAGGTACAAAACACTAATTTTCAACATATGCACTACCATTATCTATACATTTTCATCACTGATGAACGGCAAACCCTGCGGTACGCGGCCGTGGGCGCAGGAGGTCTCTGGCGGTGCGTGGGTTTGTTTCTCCAGACGGACGGGATGCCGTGGTGACAGCGCAGTGCTGTGCGCGGTTGAAACCTCCCCTACTGGGACAGCCGCGACTCCGCTCTTATGGTGATGCCTCTGACAGAGAACATCTCTCCGAGGGAGCTAGTCAAGCGGACAAGGATTTGGGCTCCCGCTTCACGTCAGCTGGCGCAGGTATATCGCTCCATGGCTTACAGAGACCAGAGTGGACTCGAGCCCCGCACCAGGCTCTCTGCCGTTAGCGTTACTTCAGCGCTGGCGCAGAGGCCTCTCTCACCGCCACCGCACGAGAAGCGGGCAGCGGGCACACGTGCGGCAGGAGCACGCCTGCGCCCCACAACACCCGGGCCGAGCTTAGCGGCCGGCGCCGCTCCCCCCTCGACTCTGCCGTTGCAGAGTTATTTTGACCCTGCCTGGGTTATTTTGACCCAGGCAGGATCCCGTAAAGGGCGCCCGGCCGCCTCGAGGCCCGGCCCGGCCCGGCCCGGCCGTAACGCCGCCGCGCGTGACGCAGCCGCGCAGTTCTGGGCCAACCAGCGGCCGCGGCCGATAAACAAACGTGCGGCCCGCGCTGCAGCGCCCCGCCCCGCCCCTCCGCGCAGCGCTCCGCCCCGCCCCCTGGCCGCGCGAGTCCGGCTGCCGTTCGCCGTCCCCCAGGCCGTTATAGCCACCCGCCGAGCGGCTGTGGTCGCTCTGTTGCCTTCTCGCAGCGTCGCCGCGACCGGAGTGAGTGTCCTGCGGGTCGCGTCCGTCCACTGCCTCCGCGGCTGTCGGCCGCCTGCCTTGCCTTCCTCCCGCTTTGCCCGCGGCGGTGCCGGCCGGAGACGGGGCTGCCCTGTCCTGCTCTGCCCGCGGCGGGCCGGTGGCCGTGGAAGGAGAGCTCGAGCTCTTTCTGAGCGGGCCTCAGCGGGTCCCGGCGGTGGAGCGCCGGCCGTTCCTTCCGTCCCGGGGCGCGTTGGGCGGCGGCGGGAGGCAGCTCGTGGGTCCCGTCTGTGCGCCTGTGGTGGGCGGCCCGGGCCGGGTTTACAGCCCTGTCGCCGGCCGTGCCGCCCCTTGCGACTCCGCGGCGCTCCTTCCCGACTGCCCTGTCCTTGACGGAGCGCTGCCAGCGGCCGCCGTCCCCTCGCGCCGCGCGGTGAGTGCCGGGCGCGGGTCCGTCAGAATGCGGTAACTCGCTCTCCGTTAACTTCTTCGGGGAAGGGAGAGCAGAAGTTGCGGAGAGCGAGCTTCGTCAGCGTGCTGTAAGGAAGTGAAAGTCAGACTTGCCTGGTCGCTCCTGCGCTTTCACCCTGAGCCTTAGGAATGATTTATAAAAGCGTTCCCCCTCTCTCAAAATCGCCTACTTTCTGAGAATCGCTATGGTAAATTCGTCCGTAACCCGTTTGCCTTTTAAATGCTGTGCATCGGTGGCCGCTGTGCGTGCCGGAGCTGCAGCTTTCGTGTGGGTTTTGGAAGCAGGCTGTATGGCACTGAGGTTACTGGGGGAGCTCACTGACAAGTGGATGGCTTGAGTTGGCTTCAGTAACTTCATGGATTTAAAATGCTTTGATGTATCTGCACAGTCAGTTGGTATAAAACACAAAGGTAACTGAAGAAAGGAAAGCTGGTGATCTGGCTGGGTGGGTCAGAACTCCGTGTAAGTGTGCTGGTTGATATAGGGCTTGTTGTAATAAATGTACCAATGGCCAAAGATCAATAGGTCAGGAGCACAAAGAGCAACACTTGGTCTGAGCTGGCAGAGAATGGACTTATGCCTTTCCACCAATGAGTACTGTGTGTTTTAATGATGTCTCAGGTTTGCAGGCAAATACTGAGGTTGATCATGTTTGTTAAGCCTGTATAGTAATTACAGATGATCACAAATACTGTATTAATAGTAGAAGAAACAGGAAGATTATGTATAGCAAGATGCTGTTTTCTAAGTTTCTGAAAATGTGCCTTTATTAAGTGAAAGAGGGTTAAAAGGAAACTGTGTTTTTGAGCTCTTCAGCGTGTTTTCCTTGGAATAGTAGAGCACCACATTTAAAACTGTTGTAATTCCGTAGATGCTTGAAAGTGTGCTATTGAAATTGGCCAGGAGTCTCCTAGATGGTGGTATACTGCTCGATTCTTAGTGGTGGGCAAACCCTCACCAGTTATATGTGCATTCATATGCAAAGCTGCACCCGGACTAGCAAGTTGCTGGTGTTCAAACTGAGTTAGTGAGTATCTTAGCATGTATACTGGGCAGCTCACAGTAGCCTTTAAAACTACAATATTTCATAAGCTGCCTGGCATGCTTTATAGGTTAATGTGAGTCACCAATACAGTAAGGATTCCAAGTTACTGGAACTCTGGTTACAGTAATAATAATCTGCTCATGGAGACTGATGTGATTTGTAGAAGAGTATAACCAATAAATAAAATGCTAACAAGTTAATGGTTGATAGTAATAACATATGCTTCTGTGTTGCCTTAAAATTATGTGGTATATATGTATAGTGCTTATCTTCAGTTTGTGATGCATAAAACTGCACAATGGGTACAGTCCCAAACAACTCCTGCAGTTTGGAACAGACTGCACAGACTCAGTCTGCTAGTGATATGCAAAGCAGAAGGCTTTGAAGTGGAGTTATTAATTGGTGTTGCCTGTCTATCTGTGCAATAATGATGTTGCAACTTGGAAATCCATCGCTCACTGATCTCTTAATAGTACAGGAGTAATAGCACTATGAGACACTGGAATCTTCTCTGAAATCTGTGACAATATAATTTCTGGCACAAAACACAAGTGGAAACAGTACCACATGCTTCAAAGCACGTTTTGCTTCCTTTTCCTCCTCTTGTAGGTTTTCACTGTAATCTACGTAGTAGGAAAAGGAAATATCTTGTTTTTAGATAAACAGGCTTTGGGTGACAGACTGTTACTTCCCAAATTTTACCAGACTTTACGGCTCTTACTTGGAATCTCTGTAAAAAATCAAAGTGATGTTTCTGTTCTTTGCTTGGTCTGTGGAACTACAAAACTCTCTGTGATACTTGAACGCTTTCTTTTTGCAATCTAAAAGCTTCTTTAAGCAATGTCTCAAGCTCAAGAATGCAGTGCTTCGTATTTATTTTGATTGTCTATAGTAATGAAGAATACTTGCAGTTCTGTACTGGGGTTGGGGAGAAACTGAGAGGGGTACAGACAGATGTGTCTGTGGGCTAGCAAGTGTCTGTCATTAGCTGAAAGCTTTTTAGTTGTCCATTCACTGGTTTTCTGAGGCGGGGGCAGCGGGAACCAAAGTTTGAAACTGAAATGCTGTACTTAAAACAAATTATCTATCAGATCTGCAGATGTGATATTAAAATCTGAAGCCTGGCATGGTGGCAGGCTGGAGTAAATCACTGTATCTATCTTTAAATGTTGCAGAAGTGGGGTAATTAGATCCTGCTGTAATATGAATAGTTGTATTGAAATGTCCTACTAACTAAATTAGCAATGTTAACAGCTTTTCTAGTCTTAACTAAAAAAATAACTGGTGATCTCATGTGTTTGCTGTTTCCTTTATAAACTCTTTTCTATCTATTTCTATTCTATATAAATAAATATAACTGAGGAATAAACATTTCTGTTATCTTGTCATTGCCATTGTATTTCAGTGAATTGTAACAATAGAATTCCATGGGTAGTACTTATTAAATACGCTTGTCAGCTGGACTTTTACTGCATGCCAACTACATTAAGATAGCAAAGGTATACTTACTGTATTGTATTTGTAGATGAAGGAGTAAGGAGTTTGCAGTCATATTTCAGGATGGTGCAGATTTTCATCTACATGTGATGGTTTGTGATTGCATGGGTAAACAGATGTATCTGCCACCACTAGCTGCCGTGAACTTTAATGATGTGTTGTACCATTCAACTGCACGAAATAAGACATATACCACAATTAATAGAGAGGGACTGGAAATTCTAGACTTTTACTGAGAAGAGTACTATACTTCACTAGCTTATTTTCTTGCGTCGAATACAGTAAGGTGTCTGCAGTCTTCAGTGTTACCTGGTTAGTGCCAAGAGCAACATCCAGTATTGTAAGTTTTTGTGTAGCACAACTGAGCACTTGTCTCTGATGCCTTTTATTTTTTTTTTTTCTGTGAAGGTGCATTTGTGATCTTCGGGTTCCCATTTTACTGCATGTTCAGTTAATAAGAGTACAGAGTCTCTCGTTTCTAACTAATCTCCTAAGCTGGATAACTATACGGTTACTGAGAATTAAATATATTTAAATGTCTGCATACTTTTACACATACAGATGTATGTGCCCCAAAATCTGTATTTACTGTGCTATTTTTGTCACTTAAAACATGACAAGATATTATATGTTAGGTGCTCTTGACCTGTGTTTTTTTTTGTATTTTTTTTTTCTCTAGGTCTGTGGTTGTGGTCTGATCAAAGAATCTGAACGTCAGCATCAGGTAGATTCACAATTTGTCGCACAGTATGTTTTATTCTGAAAATATGCCAGGTTTTGCTATCTTTTTTTCTTTTTGAAAGAAGTGCAGTAGGATAATGTCTGATATGTATGTCATACAATTCTTTGTGTGTCAGAAATGCTGTTTGTAACTTCTGTGAACTTGAACAGAGCGGTATGAGCTTACACGTTGGTTCCTTCATCTTTGAAAAGTGAAATGTCATATTCCTTTTAAATAATTCTTTTAGGTAACGGTTTTTGCTATGCTGTTATTGTTGCCTGCTGATATATGTGAGTATACTGGGGCTACAATAGAAGTCTGTACTTGAGAAAATCTGGAGTTAATTATTAGAAGGAGCCTGAGTCTTCTGTAGGTTCTCATGTGGGACAGAATTTGAAACTATTTTGTAGCAGTACGCTATTCTGTTGTGTCATTTTCCCCCTAGAACATGAAGGCCAGTTTGTTTAGAGCTGGCTACTTGTGGGCTTTTTTTCCCCCCCTTAAATGCAGTCCCTCAGAAACAAATGCATTAGCTTAGAATAAACTGTAAAACAGATATTTTTTCTTTATAGAGTCATTCTTCAGATATAAGCTACTACAATGTAGTTAAAATACAAAGAAGTGGTGGGGTTGTTTTTAATTCCAATCCTGTCTTGTATTTTCTGAGACAAAACTTCTGTGGGTGACAGAATCAGATTACCACTTGTTTTATCAATAATGTTTTCACTTTCAATTCTTTGCTACTTTCCCAGGAAACTCTTCAGTGAGAGAAGCAGCTGAGTAGAAGTTCAGACATAGCAATGGCATCTGTTGTGATCAATTCAGTTCCTACCACTGCATCTCGTTTTGCCTTACTGCAACTGGAAAGTGATACTGATTCAGAATCTGGAAAAGGCAGAAGTGGCCAAGGTGCTGGTAAATCTCAAGCGTTAGAGGGTAGATCTTCTACAAATGAGAAAAAAAGAGAGAAAAGGAGAAGAAAGAAAGAACAGCAGCAGAGTGAAGCCAATGAGGTAAAAGGGTTGTAATTCCACCAGTGGATAGTATTAATATCTGATTAAAAACCCTTTTTTTTTTCTGACCCTGAGAAGTCTCTGTTTTTCTTTCTGTGAAAGGAATTCTACTGAATCAAATTGCATTTTTTTTCTTTCTCAAAATAGTTCTTCGTACAAGTTGGTGTGTACTTTGTCTGATTAAACAAAAATGTCGCTCAAACTATAGAGCAGGATAAGGAAGTTCCTGTTTGTAAATTGATACTAGATTGTTTTTGTGCTGCCTGCGTGTGAAATAGAGGGAACAGAATGTGTGTTAATGCCTGTGCTTTTACCAGTGAATGTCACTGAGTTCCAAAATTGACTTGATTTTCACTATCAAACTTTTTAATTATGCAAAGAATTAAGATCGCACTGTTATTTCCATGTGGTGCAGCAATTAAAGGCAATTTTATTATAGGCTCTTAAATAGGACTGATTTTAGAGTGTTGAAAAGCTTTAAAGATTGTCTACCTAATTCTTTTTCCTACCAGAACCTCTAGTTCCTCTGTTGGTTGATACCAGGACTGTATACCACGTGTTCATTGGTATGGTATTTAATTTGGTTCAGGTGTGAGACCACAGTAATGTCTGAACCAATGTGAAAACTGAAGCATGTCATAGATCTGTTCAAAGTATTTTCACCTGCCAAGATATATTTATTTTAAGCTGTGTGACTGGTGTTTCTAATCTACTATTAAGAAAAAAATCTGTATTATGGTATGTACTGTACTTGATTAAACAAAAACGTAGTCCAGACTATAGAAAAGAGTAAAATACATGTAATTCTGTTAGCCTGTGTCTGAGTACCTTTATTAGTCTGTTAAAGCTCTTTCTTATTAACACTTCAATTAAGGTGAAATGGAATTTTGTTTTTCAGCTCAGAAACCTTGCTTTTAAAAAGATTCCTCAGAAATCCTCCCATGGAGGTTGTCTATCTCAGCATGAACAAAAACTGCATGCTACAATGCAGAAAGACTCTCAGGAAGAAAATTGGCAAGAGTGGAGGCAAAGAGATGAACAGGTACAGCTTACTATATTCAACTGTCTGTGGCTTTCCTGAAGTATGTTAATCAGTGAAGTTGTCTGCTATGCAGATTTGTTTTCTTTTAATGTAGTTCATTATGTATATCTTCTGACACCTCAATTCATTGTGGAGAGTGCAGTTTTGACTTCCTTGGTTTGCCTTTCGGAGTACTTAATTTTGCACAGACTTTTAAGAAGAATTGCAAATAAGCAACACAAACTGGAATTAAAAAGCATTTTTGAAACTTTCATTCAACTTCTACACTGGCATGCTAGCAGCTACTAGGATGCTGTTTTCACTTATGGAGGTTTTCAACTCCAATCTCAACAGAAAATATTGTCTTGAAAAGATTCCTATTGTAGTTGAGAGAAAAATGTAGAAAGCTATGTTGACAAAAAATGACAGATGCTGTCCTTGGGGTGTTTTTTTTTTTTTTTTAACATCGCTAATGCTTTGATTATAGGTGATTCCTTAAATGTAGTAATGTTTTGCAGGACTCTGGATGCTTGTCCTATTGGTGGAGTAATGATCTAAAATTTCCTTTGGAAATTTTCAGAGCTAATTAGCTTCAGAATTACTTCATGTACTGAACAAAACAAACCTGTACCTTAAATGTTTTTATATTCTGCATGCTAGGAAGCAATTTTTTCAGTTAAAAAGGAGAATATTAGTCTAATTATTGGATGGTGAAATTCTTAGACAAAGTAAACTCAATCATAAACGTTTAGATCCTACTGACATTTAGGCTATGCACTGTGAAGTTGCCTTGGATTTTTTTTCTCTGTAAAATAACTGGACAGCAAATACCATAGTAGTAATGTCACCAAAATCCAGGAACAGAACTTGTCAACCCAATTGACAGGTTAGAAAGCTGACATTTCTTTATTGCAGAGCTGGACGCAATCGTACTAGTGTGCACACCCAGGATGTAAAGCACACAAATATCAAAGATTTTAATGTGTGAATCTACATACAGTTTCCATGAAGTGCCTATTTCTAGAATGGCTGTATGTACTAAAATCTGACACTGTGCATGTGCTGTGTTGATGAAAATGAGAACTGTTTGAAGCATATGAAAACTACATTTTATTAGAGGAAAGCCTGGGCACTGGCTGCAAAGCAAGTTCAGCAGACTTAAAAATGTAGAACTCTCAAACAAAATGGCACATCTATAACACTTCTTAAAAAATGGTTTGTTTGCCCAACTACCTTAGTTTAATCAAGCTTGCATCATATGTCAGTTATTGTTCTTAACTTTTGATTTCCTTTTTGTGAAGTTACACAGATTGTACTATAAGACTTGGAAAAATCTCTGTGTTGAATAACACAATTAGCATGTAGGCTCAAATTGCAATTTACATGTTTACCAGAGTGAGGAGATACAGATTCAAATTCTTCATATTCAGAAGGCATGAACTACTAGTCAGTTTCTTTTGTCAAATAATACAATATCAATAAAGAGGTAAAATTTGAATGATATACTGTAATAAAGGTGATGTTCAACACCAGATGAGAAACCATGGCTCCCTGCTTCCATAACAATACTGTGGGAAGGGATGCTGCATCTTCTACTCTGTGAAGTGTTCCTTTTGGAATATTTACCCTTCCAATTATCATATTGTTGACACTTTCCTTTTCTGGATGTCTACGTGAATTCAAAAGTTAGATTTGTCCGAACCACAAAGCTATTTTATACATGTAATCCACAATACTAGTCTGTCATCTTCAGTTGCTTTAAGAGCTTTGTGCATTGATGTTAATTTGAGGGATTTTACATGCATCCAGAAATTGGTATCAAATGTGCCTCGAGTATGTGAGAAAAGGAATGTGGTTTCTGGATTTTGTATAGGCTTCAGTGATAGTTGGCCTATAGCTGTCTGTTTAGAATAGAAGCAAGATTGAATATGCTTAGAAGGCCTTGGCATTGATGACTGTCTTTGAAAAAGTCTATGCTGCAGCTCAGCTTTGGAAGTAGTAACCTTTGTTGTAAACACAGCCAGCTTCCCTCAGCTCTGTCCTGAATTGAATGACTACTAGGTAAATTGATAAAATCATTTTTGTACTAGAGATTCCACTATATTAATATTTGTTTAATATTTGTAACAACATAATGGCTGTACAAATTCTTGATAATTTAGGATCTTGTATGCTAAATTATTACCTAAACACAGTATGTGATAAATGCCAATCTCACCTTCACTGTGAGCTTACCATGTTTTTTTCATGTCAGCTGTTCTGTTTCCGGTTCTTCCTTTTTCCATTCCTGTTTCTTTTCTGTGCTCCTATGGATCTTTTCAGAGTAATAGGAAATTACTAATTTTTGGTAGATAACTACCATGGTCAGATTGAATCCAGCAATTCCCATGGGCAAAAGCAGTCCACAGATTTTGGAGGAATTTTAATCAATTTATTTGTTGTCAGTTAACAAGCTTGTCATTACTGATTCTGGTATTGAAAGAAAACAGGCAAGTTTTAAACAAACAGAAACAGAATACCTCACCCTGGAAAAAAATCCTCAAAAAGAAACCATAGAAAACCTCACTCTGCCTCTATGAAGCATCTCATCCCTAGTTTTTGTCTTCCATTCTCCTTGCTGCGTGCAGCACTCTGTCCCTTTGGTAAAGCTGTAAGCAGTGCAGAAGATGGGAGACCAGGATGTGGTAGCAATCCTGTGAAAACCATACTTGTAGGCTCCCAATCAAGCTGCTACTCCACTCCTCCTGTTAGCCCTCTGAGGCTGGTTTGCTTGGTTAGTTCTCACCACCCTTCTCTAAGCTGTTCTCACAGGGATGCTAAAGTCCTCCAGCTGGTTCAGCGGCACCACCAGCTTGGGCTGATAGTCTCAGCTATAGCTGCAGTGTCAGGCACAGTCCAGCCCCTCACCTTCTCCTGCAGGTGCCACCTTACAAGTCTTTCCTTACCTCCTCCTCTATCAAAATCTTCTCCACTGTAACACTGTTGTTACTAAGCTTGAAGCCACAAACTAGGCTCAAATTTAGGAGTGACAGCATCTTGAAGCTTATGTGAAGTCTTGTAACAATTTAGTTTGAGAGTACTTTGTTTTAACTGTCTCATTTCTAAATATTACTTAAGTTTACTCTGGTAATAAAAACAAACAAGCAAACAAAAAACAACAAAGGAAAGTGTCTTCTACGGTTTTTTGTTTTCTTGTGTACAAGACTGGTTATAGGTATTGTGGAATAAGAATTTCAGAGAATGCCTGTGCTTACACCATGTAATAAATTACTTTTAAGCATATGACCACTCATAAGCTCTAAGGATTAGATAGCTAGTGTACACTACTCAGTTCAGCTTGGTTGAAGTACAGTAGGCAAATTAAGTCAATTTTTCACTCCAACAGCTCTTATAGTGGAATGCATGTAAAGGACCTTACTTTAAAATACAAAGAACAACAACAACAACAAAAACCCGCTACGTAAAGTAGTTGTTGTTAATGATTAATTAATAGCACTTTGGCTATGAAAAGGAGAAAGCTGTGGTGAAGAGGCTCCATTTGGCAGCACATCACTGTATTGATCCAGACGCATCCACCTCGGGCGGCATGCGGTCCAGCACACCTCTCGCTGCGGCCGCGCCCCCTGCTGCTGTGTCATCACGGCAGCAGCTCTGCCCCACTCAGCGCCCTGCCCCTGGGACGTGGGCATGGCACTGTGCTTCATTTGCAAGCAGGCTGTGACAAAGATCGCAGTTTGAACAGATATTGTGTGCAGAAACACGCTGCCGAATTTGATGTGTATCAAGAATGCTTTACAGACAAAATATTGGAACTGAAAAAAAGTAAGTCACCTCAATAAAATATCACAGAGTTAAAACTCAAATGGCCTCTGTTATAAAAGCTAGTTGCACGATAGCAAGTTTGATTGAAAAAAAAAAAAAAAAAAAAAAGCCTTCTTGGTGGTGAGTCTGTTAAGCAATGTATGGAAAGCATGACAGATACAATGTATACTGGTTTAAAAAAAAAATAAAAGGTGGATTTTCCTAAAAATCAGTTTGTCTCACCAGAGTGATGCTGCTAGGTGAACTGAAAAAATAGCAAAATTTATTTTTAAAAATTTTTGGAAAGTAAAACTGTTATCTTCATATATTATTATTTGTTAACAGATAAAAGTACAGATACTACAGATATGGCTCAACTCACCATTAGAAATAGAGTTATTGATAACAAATGTGAAGAAATGGCTTCTTTGGTACTATTTGAAGACACAGCTAAATCTCTTGATTCATATGAAGCAGTAAAAAATTGCATTAATGTGATTTATTTTTTAACCTTTGTCAACGTGTCTGGTGTGCTACTGATGGTGTCCTCTGTGGTGTTTGGTTTTTTTTAAAAAGAAAAAAAAAGACTAAAGAAATTAATAGAAGATGATGCAATCACAACCTGAAACTCAGGTTTGATGAAATATCATTGCATCAAGCACCAAGAAAATTTATGTGCAAAAGTTTTAAAAATGGGTGCCATGCAAACTGTTGTCAAAGGTGTGAGTTTCATAAAGTTCAAGGGACTGAATCATCACCAATTGTGGGAACTCCTTAAAAGTACGGATGCTGATTATGGGGACATCATTTACTTTTCTGAAGGAAGGTGTCTAAGTCAAGATAGAATGCTGAGAAAGTTATGATTAGTAAAGAGAAATTAAGTCCTTTATGGCATCAAAAGGATAAATTGTGCTGGAATTTGAAGTGTAAAAATGGCTTTCCAATGCAGCGTTTTTGGTGAATTTGACCTCTCATTTAAATTATTTAAACATGCATCTTCAAGGTGAAAATCACCTTATCTGTACCGTGTTTCAAACAACAAAAACAACAGAGGATGCTAACACAGAACAGAGATCTTCTTTTATGATGACACTTTTCATCCCTTCACATCTGATTTTCCTTTTAGACTAAATCCTAGGGAAAAAAAAAAAGTGATCTAATATAAATAAATCTTCAGGGTGGAAACTATAATCCATAGATATTTGTAAGCATATAGCCAGTAGTCCATCTATTATGCAGTTTTACAGAGCAAGTTATTTTATTGTTGATAATGCCATGTATTGTATCAATGAAGCTTTTTGCCAACTCTGCCAATATACATATCAGAACAGAAATTTTAATGCGGTCTTAGAGGCTTTTTGTTGTTAACAAGCTAGTCACAATGTTAATTCTTTTGTTCAGCTGACATCTGAAATGTTTGAAGCTGATCTTGAAAAAGCATTGCTGCTAAGCAAACTGGAATATGAAGAGCACAAAAAGGTATTTGTAGGATTCATCCTGATTTGACAACATTAGAACTTTGAAGATTGAGTTTTAAAAGTAAAGCAAATCATTCTTTAAAGTGCTGTACATCTGGAACAGTGATAATTTGTTAAAAATATTAATGCAGATGTGGGGGGAGGTGGTGTGCAGATTCAAATGGATATCATTTAACAGCCTGTCTGATTTTAATAGGAGATAAAGTCAACTGATATAGCATTGCTGTGTGCTAATAGCTCTTAACTCCTCCTAGATGAGTAAGCGTATTTTGAGAATAAAATAAAGATACAGTGGGCCTGCTTTTTGCTTGGTTGTTTTTTTGTTTTTTTTTAAAAAAAGGAAGTGCTAACTTACACCGTATATTTAGCATCCTGCCTTCCTGCATTTCACAGCATTATATTCTCAGTTTGATTTTTTGCTGTTTAGTGAAGAGCGATACTTTACTTCAGAAAGCAGAATGGATGCTTAATTGTTCATAGGCACCTTACAGTCTTTAAACCAATATGAAGCCTGTAATTGCTGTTGAGGCTAAAATTTCCTTTTGTATATCATCACCATATTTTTCCTTTATAATGCTTCAGGGGAAAAAAAAAAAAAAAAAGTTATTGAAGAAAATTATACCAGTGGGACTTTATTCTTCTAGGAATATGAAAACAGTGAATGTACTCCACCTCAGTCAAAGTCTGTGAATAAGAAAGAAAAAAGAAAGAACCAGCAAGGAAAAGACAAACCTCTCACTGTGTCCCTGAAAGATTTTCAGTCAGAAAGTAATATAGGTATGCCTTATCGTGCCGTGTGAGCTGTTCTACTTGGAATTTTGATAGTGTGTATACTAAAAGCAAAATGCCCTTCTGTCTTTGTTCATTAATGTGGTGTTTGAACAAATTCTAAATGAGTTGGAGCTAGTATTTAAGACAATCTAAAAGCTAAGCATTCATTATGTAATGTGCAAGTTGAATTATCAGGAAAAAAAAAAAAGGAAGAGGTTACAGAAAACGTAATTTCATGTATCCCTGGGGTGGGAGGTAGATTAACGTAATATCTTTATAAATCGATGTTACTGTTTTTGTTTTGTGTTTGTTCTTTGTTTGATTTTTGTGGGGTGTACTGAGTTTAGTCTCCTCAGGCAACTGAGTTTTTCAGATCTGAGTAATAGCAAGTCACTATTTGCCTTTCTTCAATACTGTCTTTCATTAAATATTGAAAGTATTTGTATATGCTCATTTTTACATGTTTAGAATTCTTTCATCTGTTTCTGTAGGGCAGAGGTTGTGGATTTTACTGAAGAAATAAAGGTAGAGTCTGGAAAAGGAAGAAAGTAATTTATTTTTTAAGGTTTCTTCCTAAGGATATTTTTATCTAAATAACAATATTTTCAGAGAATCTGAATATAGGAAAAAGACTGATAGCACAGCATTAATATCTTAATTCAAAAGAATGAAAGGCATTCAGATACACAGTGAAAAACATGCCTAAATAGACTTTAAGAACAGTAACAACCAAATAGTAAGTTTATGTACCAAATTCATTGTCTTCCACTTTAAGTGAAGCAAATGCATGAGGGATGCTGCTTTTGCTTTTAGTAGTAAGAAGGATGGGGATACCAATATAGAGATCAGCCCCAACCATACTTCATAATCCTTGCTTCTAATCAAAGAATGTCAGGCATTGGAAGGGACCTCAAAAGATCATCTAGTCCAATCCCCTTGCTGGAGCAGGAACACCTAGATCAGATCAGACGGGAATGCATCTAGGCGGGCTTTGAGTGTCTCCAGAGAAGGCAACCTCACAATCTCTCTGGGCTGCCTGTTCCAGTGCTCTGTCACCATCACTGTTTAAAAGTTTTTTCTTTTTCTTCAGTGGAACCTCCTATGTTCCAGCTTGCACCCGTTGCACCTTGTCCTGTCATTGGATGTCACTGAGAAGAGCCTGGCTCCATCCTCATGACACTCACCCTGTATTTACTTATAAGCATTAATGAGGTTATCCCTCATTCTCCTCTTCTTCAATCTAAAGGGACCCATCTCCATCAGCCTTTTCTTGTGAGGGAGATGCTCCATTCCCTCAAATGCTTTTTTTCCTTTTTTAACATGGCTTTTAGAGGTGGGTTAACATTGAGGAACTCCACTATTGTTTTCAAAATAGCTTGTTTTAATAGCAAACAATGTAAGATTTGAGAGACTTACTGTACTTTTTTCTTTCTGTTCTTTTCAGATAATGTTGCTAAAAAACATGAGGTAAGTCTGAATTTTTTATTAAATGAGTTAGTATAATTCTTATGTTTAGGAGGTAATTACTCAGGCACTCTCTGTATTGCCAAACTACCACTATTTCCAAATTGACTTCTTTGCATTTAGAAAAATTTTACAGATGCATATTTAATAGAGATGTATGTCTGTAGGTACAGCATTTGGCAATATAGCATTGGCTTTCTTAGAGCTGGTGCCTGTTTATTTAGTTTTCTGAAAATCTCAAACTTTGATCCAACTTGAAAATGTAAAAGAATGTTAAAAAAAAAAAAAAAAAAAAAGACTGTTGTAGAGAAAAAGAGAAGCAAATCAGGTAAAAAATTGCTGTAATGCTATCATGCTCTGGCTCAGTGCACAAACATAAAAACACTTAGCAGGAAGAATAGTTGACAGCTAAGTGAAACAAATCAGTAACAGCATAGTGCAAAAGTATAAAATTCTAATTTCATGTTTCTGTCAAATTCATAATCAGTTAAATGTTGACTTTTAATTTTTAGGCTCTTCATTTAGTATCATATTCTCTAGGTGGAAGTCAGAATATTCTCAGGATCTATGAGATTTAAATAAATCAGAATGTTGTCCTTTTTTCCATTACTTAAGCTATTTTTAAAGCATGTTGTTTTTATCTCATCATTAATTTGTATGAAGGGAAATCTGTTACAATACTTACTTTTAACAGGAACCAATCTCTTCTCAGACTCTGATGAATGATGGAGGATTTTTCCATAAGCTGGAAGATGATGTTCATAAAATACTTGAAAGAGAGAAAAGGAGAGACCAGCTCACTGATTGCAATGAAATAGATAACTGCACATCTCATGAGCACAACCAGGCATGTAAAAGGGGAGTCACTCTCAAGTGAAGAAGTGTCTAACAATTAGGAAAGAGCACCTAAGTGGAAGAAAACTAATCAAAACCATGATAATCTTAAACAACAATTAACAAAGACAAAAGCAACCAAATATTAAAAACCGGCAACACTGTTTTTAATATTTTTGTATATTGGAAAAGATATTTAAATCAAGCGTGATTCAAATAATTGCCCCACAGAACATGCCAATATCCATTCCTGCATTTCTTATTTATTCTTCTGGCATTTGTGCAGATATACTTACCTAATTTTCATCAATGATCCTAGTTTACAGTAAAAAGAAATAAGTTGCCTTTCACAGGAGTCAAATTCAAATTGCTCTATTATTAACAAATGATGCTTCCTTGTTTACAGGAGAGTGGTATGAAAGATGGAAAAACAGAACAACTAAAATTCGAGCTTGAAAAGAAAGATGCAGAAATTCAGCAGCTTAAAAATGTAATAACTCAGTGGGAGGTATGTAGCTTGTAATAACTTCAAGTAGTAAACAAAATCTAACTTCAGTCACATCTTAATACATATTCTAAGTGTGTAATAATCTGTAGAGATAGTTTAGCTTGGTCTCAGATTATCTTTACAGAGCAAAATTATTCTTCTACTATCATGTGAAGTAGTCTTTCTTGGTAAGTTAAGGATTTAAAAATAATTAGAAGAATCAAGACAAAGCATCCAGACAAACTTCCTCTCTGGTAAATCTGCTACTAGTTGCTTCTAGTATTGCTGCGTTGTTTATTGTTAAAAAAAAAAAAAAAAAAAAAAAAAAAAAAGTCCTTACTCAGAAGTTAGCTCTTCTTGGAGCAGCAAGTTGGATTTTCTTTGGTCTTTTCCAATTTATATTATTTATTTATTTAATTAATTCATATTTAACTAAGACTAAGCTTTCCTTGTATTTAAGAACTACATATAGGATTGGATTTTTTGTGGTATTTTTCATTTTTTTCTTTAGCGATTCAGTCCATTACCTGAAGTGCTGAAAGACAACACTGAAAGAGTGAATATTTTGTCAGGTTTAAGAGGACTCCTGTAAAGCTTTAGTATGGCAAGAATGGAGTCCTGTATTCCTATTAGACACAAGTAAAACTGAAATAGGATTCAGGACATGCTAAAACACGTAAGGAAAATAATAATTATAAGGTATTGTCAGAATATCTGGGGAAAATGACTTGTTGCTTCCATGTTTTCAGGTAATGTTAGCATTGTCTTGGTAGTGTCTAGAGAAAAAAGGGCAAAACATCCTTGTGTGACAGATATTGTAACAAAATAAAGTAGTGTGGAATGGCTTTCAAATTATTTTAGTATGACTTGTATTCATGCTTAGGGTAGACTGAGCAGGTTGATTCTGGAAGTGTTCTTTTGCTTCAGAGGAGTTTTACTTGTAGTAATAAAGGCATGAATTTCACTAGAAGCTGTTTTCACCACGCGCTAGAGTTGGACTCCCTGTGTGAAATTTTTTTGAGCTATAAAGTGATATGGATTTACAATATTAGCACGTTACTGCATTTGGCAGAATCAACACAATGCATAAGGATATTGGTGAGGTGATGCGTGATTGATTTTTAAAAACAGCTGCTTGATTTTTCAAAACTTATCTAGAGACTCTCATACTGCTTGTGGCCATAAAAGGTCTTGCATAAGTGCATGTTTTTGAAACTTTAAATGCTGCATCTGTTAGAAAGCACTCTCATTATTGTCTGTGGTTGTGTTACAGTGTTTTGGTACACTGGAGTTGAAGGTTCTGTTTAAAAGGAATGTTCAAAAAAAACAAAAACAATGAACGCACTAATTCTGGGGGAGCTGCACATGATAAGCTTATGCACATGTGCATAGTTCCATGGCACTAAGTAAGAGGGCACTGCACTACCCATACTAATAGCTTTTTTCATGTTTGCAATTGACTGGAAGGTAAACAACTATTTGGGGGAAGTAAGATTGTTTTTTGAGATCCAATGTGATATTAAATGAGAAGTGGTAGATTCTTTACTGAAGAAAAAAAGGATATGTAACTCCTTAGTGAACGGCTTTGTGACAGAAAAAGAAAGCTTACAATTAAGATATATGGTTACTGCTGACAGTGGTAATCAGTTAAGGAAAAGACTGCCTTATGAAAAAGTGAAGTTAAAAACCATAAATAAAAAAAGGAAGGAGAGGAATTCCTGAGGTGGAAAGAGTTAATAAGGAAACTGTAACTAAGAACTGTGAATTATAAAATTATCAGTAGAACAGTGAGATCTTATCCTATTAACCAAGTAATATGACAAACCATTTATATTGTCCAGAAAGTTTTATAATTATGCGATATATGCTTTTTTTTTTTTTTTTTTTTTGGAGAAGCCTTAAAGCTTCTGATGCAATGGGCCTATATACAGGTTTAGCCAGATCTGAATTGTGGTTCCCAGTGACGAAACTTTCTTATTCTAAATTTCATTAAAACTTGTGCTTGCCTTAATTTATTTACTTTGCTATTAACCCATTTTTCCTGTCATGTATTTATTACTTTGGCTGTTTTAATTCTCTGCAGCAGTCATAATTTTCAATTCTGAAACCTTTGAGTCATGGTTCTTTAAAGAATGCCTTTTTATAGTGTATACAGGTAATAATTTATTTTCTTTCACACAGGTGAAATATAAAGAAGTAAAAGCAAGAAATGCACAGCTTCTGAAGATGCTGCAGGAAGGTGAAAGTAAGAGATCCATCAGGAAACTTGGGAGCTCTTTTGAAAACCTAGAAGGAACTTTCAAATCAGATTTTAAAAAATAAGTGGGCACAGTGACAGCTATAAGGAACTAGAAGGCTATTGATTTGCAGCAACTCCAGTGAAATAACGCGTTTGAACTACACATATCTCCACATATCTACGCATATCTGATATTATACCATCAAAAATTCGTTGCATTCTGATACTTTTCTGTGAAATTTGAGCTGCTCAGTTACGGTTTTAGTGACACTTTGAGTTAAACTGTGTATTGATAATGACTTGATCTGTTCTGGACTGATCTTGCATCAAGTATCTCAGACAATGGTAAATGTTCAGTTCTTGTATCTATGCAAGCTGTGCTTTAAACTGTTGGACATGAGTCTTTTACCATACATTCAATAGGGACACCAAACCAGAGTATCATATGTGAAACTCTGGTAGTTCTCTGTTGTAACTCTGTAGTTCCCTGTAATTCATTTTCGGTCAAAGATTGAAAAAAAATATATACATACATATATACTTAGATCCACGTATGTAAATATTCTAGTAAATTTATACTTGCTATGCATAATTATCCTTTAATATTCCTGATCTTGCATGATGGTTTGGTTCGGTCTGTGATACTAATTTTCTTACAAAATTGTGTTTGCTTTTCAATTTCTTAATTTGGCTCTTGAATGCAGATTATCAGAGTTAGCCCTTCTTAACTCAGAAATCTAGGGTTTTTTTTTAATGTAAAGTCTGCTTATAAGCAAGCTAAGCTGGTTGAAACATTAAGATGATTGAGCAGTGCAAATTTTAGCTGATCAGACTTTATTACTTCAGGTCAGTCTCTGAGTCAAGAAATGTCTTCATCATGTGAGAGTAAAGAAGTGAAGTTCTGAAGGCTTTCTCTATGTATATGGAGTATTAATGTAGAATAAACGAGAGCAATTTTGTGGTTTTACCGGATCTGATCTTGCATCGACTGAGGCTATTCTATATTCCATTGGGATAGACAGTCCATGGCAAAATTGAGCCCTAAAAAAAGCTTACTTTATTTATATTGAGAATTTTAATTTATCCACAGATACTTCATAGGTGCTAACTAATTTAAACAGATCCGTATTTAAGTAGATATGTAATACTAGTGTAAACTTCTGTGGCTGTGACTGGGCTCATGTGAAGCTTTCAATTCAAAATTTTCTTACGGACTTCTTTCACAGTGAATGTCTCTAAAAATCCTTGCTGCTTACAGGGTTAAGTATGGGTAAGTAGTGCAAGATTGGGGTTTAATCTTCAGAACTGAGCTGCTACTAATGGCACTGGCAACTAATAATTACTTTTGATATCACAGTGCTGTTACAGATGAAGACCAGCAAATACGGAAAAATTCTCATGCTGTTTCTTTCTCTCTGTAGTGAAAGATAAAGCAGAAATACTCCTACAGGTGGATGAATTGCAAATTATAAAAAATGAATTGACCTTACAGGTAAGCAAGGATTTTTTTTTTTTTTTTTTGCATTTAAAAAATGCTGGTTAAGGCAGTCATAGGAGGAAACTGAAACCAAAACTTTAACCAGAAGATGTTACATTCATTAGCCCAGCCCAGTATGTGTCAGAGAACTTGTATCTCTGCTATTACTAATCACTTAGTTTTTTTCTTCTGTTAAGACAGCAGACCCTGCATTCAACAGTAAATTTGGAATATCATCCCTTTGTAACTAGAGATAGGAAGTTCTGAAAGGTGTTTCAAAAGATGTTTCTTTCCTGATGGTTGTTTTTGTGGATTTTTTTATTGCTGCCATTAGTTTTGGTTCCTTCCTTCCTTCCTCCCTTCCTTGCTGTTTGCTATCTCTGGTCTCTACTTTGAAAAATGCTGGTCTGTGAACAAAAGTGAGCTACCGATAGCTCGCAGACGTGACTGTTGGCAAGCCATCATAGTGAAGAGCACTCAAGATTTTTATGCTTAGTTTTGGTTTGCAGCTACTCTTCTTACTTTTAAGCCTTTAGCCCACTTAATGTTATATAACATGGTACTGATTTTTAAACATGATATATTAATCTTATCTCTGCTGTGTCATATGCATCAGTTGAGTGTTCTGTGGAAGAAATTAAAGCGAAGTCCAAAAGTCAGAAGAGTTTCTGACTTTATGGCTTTCATGTAACATAAGGTAAACCAGTGAATATTGTAAGTGTTGTGTGGGAAATAATGGTTGTTAAAGAATATTTTACTTGTACTTTAGTTGATGTGCAGTCACACACGTTTACTTGCTTTTCCCCTTGAATCCAGCATGTATCACTGATGACTTAAAGACTTACACTGATGTAAAATTGTAAAGCATGCTTTATAAATCAGTATTCTATACATTTTTAGGTAACTACACTTCATGCTGCATTAGAGCAAGAAAGGTCCAAAGTGAAGCTGCTGCAGGCAGAATTAACAAAATACCAGGTATTGTTATTTTACATACAGTTAAGTATGTTAGTAACTGATCTTTTTAATTTAAAATATAATTAGTTCAAGCTGTAGTTGGGGACTGGGCTGGGGAGAGGGACGTCGTATCAAAACAAAGAAAGATGTGGCAAGTAGAATTCTGTTTTGTACCTTGAAACTTGAACTATGCTGGTAAATAGTGAAAGCAAGATGTTCTTTTCCTATTCTGTGTCTGTGTGCACTAACAACAGACTTCATAAAGGTGGCGTTTTTTGCCACATTTTTTCCTCATTTCTGTTTTACAGTTCTGCCTGTATACAAATGTTTGTAGGAAATTCATATCGAGTTATGTTAAAATTCATTGTCTTCCTGACTGCACGTTCAACTTCTAATATCTTCAGTAACTAATGGAAATGATGTTTAGTGAATTTATGTTAACTGCTATATGAATAGTATGATGCTTAACATTCTGGCTTTTTTTGAAAACAGCAAATATTTGATCCCAGGAAATTGAGGATGTGTGTTTGGCCACGGCTTTGCACGTCTTAGTATTTTTCCTTTGGCTGTGACTTTCTGTGTAGGTTGCAGGGACAGCCTGCATTTATTATATGATAGGAGCTCTTCAGATAGTTCTGTAGCCTCAGTAGCTTGTCTTCTTCCACTACACAAATAATCTAGCATTATGTTGGTTAGTAAGTGTCCTGTCTTTTTCTGTTGACTTTTCCTCCACCTGTCTTTTACCATAAGTAAGGAAGTCGCTGCTTACAACTGTCCTGCAGCAGTGCCAAATGCAGGTAGTTCAGCCCCTTATAGACAAGCTTTATGGTGAAACTGAGTGCGCATTCTGCTGATTGAAAATAATATTGTAAATAAAGTAAATCTGTTACTGTCAAATTTATTCATATCACTGTTCTTACAACAATTGTATTTTGCTAGCGTTTAGTACTTATTTGTAACCAGACCATTTTCAGTAAGAATTTATTTTTTGATTACCTATAATAAGCAGGATTAACAGAGTAACAGCAGAGACTTTATTAAAAAATGTGGTCTTCATTATGTGCATTGTTATTACTCCAAAATCATCTTCCTGCCACTCTTTATATCTCTGCTCACCTCTATTATATGATTTAATCTTTCCAAATCCTGCTATATTTCTTTCTTTATCCATCATAATAATTTTTTTCCTTCCCCTCCCCCCGTTTTTCTTGTTAATTTGCTTCTTTTAAGAAAATAGTTTTATCTGCTATGCAGGGATTGTTTCTGCTTTTATTATTCTCCACTGCAATGTATGCATGGAGACCAGGATGACACTTTTTATTTTTGTGATATCGTGTTTTGATGATACTGTGCCCACTTTCTTAATTGAAAATTGTTCTGAATCAGGAGGACACATTTCAAAAAATAATAAACCAAAAATGTGTGTTAAAAATTAGAAAAAATAGTAATAAATAAGAAATAAATAAGTGTATTTTTTATCACCAGATGTTAAAGGCCTGTGTGCCTACTGCCAGAGTTTGGAAAAAAGATGTGCTACCAAAGGTATAGAAAGCATAAGTTGTGGTTCACTTGCACAAACTTGACACACACAGCTCTATAGGACCAGACAGGATGCCTGCAAAGGAGCCGAAGAAGCCAGCTGATGCTAGTGCTACTCCAGTCTGTCATCTTTGATCATTTGGAGAGCATCTTTTATGTGGGCGGATAATACTAAGACAAGGGGGAGCACTTTAAAAGAGGGGAGATTTAGGTTAGATGTAAGGTGGAAATACTTTTCTCAGAGGGTGGTAAGGCTCTGGCACTGGCTGCCCAGAGAAGCTGTGGATGCCCCCATCTCTGGGGTCATTCAAAGGCAGGCTGGATGGTTTCTTAGCCCCACAGCAGGTGGCCTTGAACTAGGTCCCTTTCACCTAATTTGTCAATTATCTATCATTTAAGTACCTCGACTGTTTTCATTTATTTACCTGGTGTTCAGATGGGCTCAGGTCCCATAGTGTTTGTGTAGTTTAAAAAAACTAGCCTTTTTTCCTTGCTAATTGATGCTGCTTCAGTATAAAAAATAACTGCAGATAGAAAATGTCAAGTCTACTTATTAACTATATGCTTGTTTTTATTCTTTTACAGAGTGGGAAAAGAGGGAAAAAGCACTCAGAATCTGACCAATACAGGTGATCTCCTTTGCCACCAGATTCAATACAGAAAAAAAAAAAGTAAATCTTTCTTCAGGGTTTTGCAGAAATTCATATATTTGTTGTACAACTGCTCAACTATGCAGTTTTTGAAGAAAAAATAATAAATACTAGTTTAATTAACATTCTGAAAACTTGATTTGTTGCGCTTTCTGCTAAAGAAAAGTGAGAAAACTAGTATTCTGGCAAAGCTCAAACTTTAATTGTAATGCCATTAGTTTTTCATCATTCAATAAAACTTACTCTTGCATTTCTGTGTTTGAATTCTTGCTTCTGTAGATTTTTCAAATTAGATAGCTTCACTTAAGCTTCACTTAATCTGAATTTAAGCAAAGGTGAGGTGATAAAGGTAAAAGAAAGAGAAAAAGGCTCCTGTTCTTTGAACATGCTTACACTGCATAGGTTCTATACTACTTTTATGATAGGTGTTTTAAAAAAAATTTACATCTGGAAGTTTTTCGTGCTGAAATTAGGAATTAATTTCAAGGGAAAAAACAAGGTCTTAAGTAGGGGAAACTGAGGTGTCTTTGCCCAGAAGAAAAAAGAAGCTCTCTACAGCAGGTTAAGGAGACCAAGAGCATGGAGGAAAGATAGAAGGCGAAATACAGGGAATGTACACAGCAGACCTGGAGAAGCAAAATTTCTGGGATCAACATGACAAAGTGTTACTTAAAAAAAAATATAAATTATAGACTAGAAAATATTATTGTGAATCAAAACAACAAAAATATATAGGGCTTAGGTACAAATGCAAAATTCTTGTTAACTACTCAGGATAATAAAATATTTTTTAGAAAATTATTTTTTTTACTAAGCGTTGAGTGTGTACTTATTGGTAATTACAGTTCAGAATCTTGGGGCTCTATTTCTATCAAATGCTTCCATAGAGTAAAGAGAAATCCCACTGAAAGCGAGACACAAGCATTTTATTTGTTGGAATTGCTGATGAGCTAACAAGATGTTGCCCTCTGATTCAGATATAACAATGTATTATGCTCATGTTTTCCTGTATGGCAATATGTCCACATAGTGGCCAGTAGAAGATCATTGTTGTCTACTCAGCAACAATTTATTATGCAGCTTTTGTTTTGTTTTTTTTTTTAACTTAATCCCTTTAACTGCATCTAAACAAACAGTTATAACCTTTGTTCTGGCTAATACATGGATAGTTGTTTTTCTAAAGATCCTTCAAAAACAGAGTTCTATACTCTTTCACTTTTCCTATGTTAAAACCTCGTTATCAAAAATGTGTTACATTTTGGTTTTAATATTCAGGAATAAAAGGAATGTAAAACCTAGTTTATAGTAAAACATTGGGGATCTTACATGTAAATTGTACAGTAGCCGAACCACCTGAGTGAGACCTTGTCTAAACTCAAAACTGCATTGCTGACTTCAGATAGAACATTAAGACTATCTAATGATATTCTTGATTTGTTTCAGCTTCACTTGAATTGGTATTTTCACTTTGATTCAAAATAGTGCCTAGTCACTGTGAACTCTTTTTCTGTTTTGTTTAAGCCAATTTAGATAAATCCTGCAATTGGAACAGAAATTAATGAAGAAAAATTGCACAAGCGTTTACAAAAAAAGTGGGAAAACAAGCACAGATAGAAGAAAGTGGTAAAGAAAAAGAGCAAGAGGAAAGAAATGATACTGTTTAAGAAGACAGCATCCTAAGGCAGAATAGGAACTCAAAATTGTTTGCTGTATTATTTTTACTTTTTTCCACACGTTATGTGTAAGTTGCATTCTGAACTGTCTTATGGTGAGCACACATTCATGCAGGCAAATGAACACTCTTATCTCTCTTAGTTGTACCAAAACTATGATGTAGAAACATCAGTTTTCTGCTCAGAGTATCTCTTAATTACCTGTTTAATTAAGAACTTTCAATAAGTTCAGGTTCTTATTTTGTGTGAACATGTAGTACTCCTTATCTATTAGGTACTCTTATTGAATACCACAGACGTCTAATAATCCAAACTGTAAATCTCTGCTAGCCTAATGTGGATAGCAGTTGTGCTCTTTTGGTACAAACTGTACTCAAGTAGCCAAACAGTCAGCATGAGCTATTGTACTTGTAAACTAAGAGCAGCCCTGGGTGAGGAACATCACCTTGCACTTTGATCTAATTGATTTCTGCTTGAAACCACTGCTTGATTGAGCAAAGCATTACTTGACTCATTGCAGCCTTCCTTCTGCCACTGTTCTGTGTCAAAGCACTCTGCTGCACCATAATCCAGTGCTGTGTATGGTCACAACTAACATGGGAAAGGAACGAGTGCGACAAAGAGGCTAAATATGCCTGAAAGTATTTTTTTCCCTAACAAACCACTTCTCTAGGTTGGTCAAAGCTTTGAATGGCCTTCTGCCAGCTTTTGGTATCCCTGTTTTAAAGCCTGTAAACAGGTTTTAAATGGGTTGCACAGAAGTTTTAGGGGGCTGGAAACAGCTTTGTTGTGTTACCAGCCAACATGATTTACACGGGGCTCCTACTGAGAGATTATCCCGGCAGCTCCTCTGCTGAGCAGCATCCTTCGGGAAACCGAGCTGCTACTTAAGGATGAGGAGGCGCAGGCCCTTGGTGTGGAACGGAAAGCCAGGCTCACGTTTCATGCTAAAAGAGAAACAGGAATCTTGAATTTAGGATTATCACGAATTAAATAAAGTCTGGCTTGGTGACGCTAGATTTAATTAGTGATTAAGTTTACTTGGCCCAAGACCGAGAAAAGCGTGCCCCCGGCAATGGAGTGGTGCCGCAGGGATTCTAGAACAGTAAACAGCTCGATGTTCACTACCCATAAAGCGGCACAGAGCGAGAAACTGAAAGGCAAACCCAGGCCAGCACACCCGCCCCGCCTCCCCGGTGGGGGTGTGCGCGACCAACTGCGCCTGCCCGGGCGTCGAGCATGCGCACAGCGCACGCTCCCTGTCCAGCCCCCGCCCGGGCAGGCAGCGCCCCTTTCTAGTAACTTCCCCGAAGCGTTGCGTCATCAGTGCGCGCCGCGGCCAGGCTGGGGTATTTCCGCCCGGCGCTGCGGGAGCGGGCAGAGCCCGGTGGGGCGAGGCGAGAGCTAGGGGCGGCTGGGCTTGTGCGGAGCTGCCGCGCGTTAGGAGCTGGCCCGGTCCCGCTCACCATGTCGGACGGCGCAGACAGCCCCGCGGGGAGCCGCAGCGCCCCGGAGTCCCCTGCTCGGGGCTCAGCTGCTGACGAGCCGCGGATCATCAAAGTCACGGTGAAGACTCCCAAAGAGAAAGAGGAGTTCTCCGTTGCCGAAACCAGCAGCATCCGGCAGGTGAGGGGCGGCCGGGAGCGAGGGAAGCGCGGCCCGCCGCGATCCCTGCCGCGGTCTGCGGCGTCAGGCCGCGGGGCCGGGGCCCGCGCCGGTGACGAAGCGGCTGCTGCCCGCCGGAGCTGCGCGGGGCCGGGGTCCACTCCCTGCGGGGCGGTCGCTGAGGCGGCCGCAACCCTCCGAACTCTCGCTCCCCATGGTTTTGTGCCGGCTCGGGAGGGGGCCCGGGCCGAGCTCTTGCCGCGTTGCCCGGTTGGGCTGACTCAGGCTGGCGGGGGAGGTGGCTGCTCGCTTGCCGGCGGGGCTACGGAGAGCGTGCGCAATCACCTTCCTGAGAGCGATGCGGAGCCCGGTCGTTATCTTGATTAAAAACGTACCTTAAAAAAAAAAAAGCCAAAAACAAACAAACAAAAAAAACCAAACAACAACAAAAAAATCGAGAACGCCACGGCGAGCATTTGGATTTTAGGGAAGTTGTCTTTTTTGACAGATCGTAAAATTTGCACAGCAAACGAAGTGCAGCTTCAGCTGTGCTTCAGTGTGCTCGTTATC
>NW_024884833.1:12146246-12179466 GCF_019232065.1 Centrocercus urophasianus | reverse complement strand
CGGTTCCCTCGGCTTGAAAGAAGTAGTGAATCATAATTTCAGTTTCTTGTAATGATCCTGTTTGTCCTGGAGGTTTTCTCTGCAGGTATTGACGGGGACTTTTGTTTGAATTAGAGGACAAGCAATCATAGAGAAACTACAACCACAGCCTGAGGTAGAGTCTGTGAAGTCAGTCTTCTGCCAGGCTGGATGTGGGTCTTTGCAGCCTTGTGTAGTGATTGGCAGCCCTGTACGTAGCAGGGGGATTGAAACCAGGTGATCGTTGTGGTCCTTTTCAACCTAGGCCATTCTGTGATTCTTCTGCTTGTGAAGGAGATGGATACTGCTTTGCTGAAATACTCCAAAAGATGCAGTTGCCTGGAGGGGATTCAGAGCTTATTTCACTTTCCATAAGATTTGTCTGAAATGTTCCCTGAAGTATTTCTGGATGAGGCAAATCAGCTTGACTTTTTTTTTTTCTCCTCTCTTGTATGTAACTGGTAACTGAAAACTAAAACATGGGTGCATATGTGAGCTCCACTGGTTGTAGGAATCCAGCCATCTAACTTGACAGCCTGAGTGACAGGTTAGAAAGCTGACTTTATGGCAGCTCTGATTCTTCAAGCATGCACACCCAGCATGTAAAGCACACAAATCCCATATGCTTCAACATGTAAGCATACGTACAGTTTCCATGAAATGCCTGCCTGTTCCCGGAATTGCTTTATATACTAAAATGTAATGCCACACATGTGATAATTTAATATGGGGTTTTTACAAGTTGTAGTTGTGAGGTTCCAGTGGGAAGTGTTGCCCAGGCAAAAGGTTGTGTGGGCCAAGCCTCATATTTAATCAGAAATGTATTTTCGAGAATCATGGCTACTGAAGTTTCTTCTTAGCACATCGACCTTGTTGTGGTGTCTTTATTATCAAACACAGCAGGGTACAGCGTATCTCCTCAAGGCTTGTGGGATGAGGCTCTGCTTTTAGGCTTCAGGTGCCCTGCTTATCTAGGAATAACAGCCTTCCCTAAACGCAATGTCAGTTTGCTAAGGAGTTTGAATTAGTTGCTGAAGGCTCTGAATTTATTGTTAGCTATCACCACTGCTATCAGAATGCGAAGCTTGACATCATTTGTCATGGACAAAACAGAAGACCCTGTGTGGTTACCAAAGGGGAGTAAAAGAGATGAAGTAAAAGCTCTGAGTGTAAAGTTATATTCCAGCAACTTGGCTAGAATTTACACTTTTGTTCTACCTAGTTGCTGCGAGGAGACAAAATGGTGGTATTTCTTTCAAGTTTTTCCCATTATTTTGCTTATAAGCATCTCAGAAATAAGATTTATTGAGGTCCTCGCTCCAGCTGCTGGGGAGGTGATATTCTCCTGTCTTTGGTGTTCTTTTTGCAGTATCCTATCTGCTACTCTGTCTGCAAACTTAACCTAGGCATTTCTCCCAAAGGTGAAACAGCTGTGTTTGCTTTTAATGTTATTCACAGTGTTTGCAGAAATCTGTCTGAAGGGGGCACTTTTTTTCTTTTCTAAGCAACATCAGTTCTGTTATAAAATTACTGTAAAATTCATTATTTATTTATTTATTTATTTATTTTGGAGATTCATAGACCAGATCTGACAGAAGGGTAACATCTGTCACCAAAAGCAATGTAATTGCAATTTATTTGGAATACTTCAGGAAGTGTAAACAAATTTACTTAAGGTCAGATATTCTACAAATTTTGTCTTTAGCAAGATTTTTTTTTTTTTTTAAATATGAAGGCCGTTTGGGATGCCAGGTTTTTTTATGACCAATTGTCTTAAAAGCTGAAATATCTAGATAAACTAGCAAGAACGCAATTTTTTTACTAAAAGCAGACCTACAGTTATAAGTAGTTAATAGAACATGCTGCTTGAAATATAATTGTTGTCCATTTATCTTAAATGCTAAACATTTGACGTACATCAAACGTACAGATTGTATTTGCAGTTATTCCTTGAAGTTATTCCATGAAGTAAGATTGCCCCTGTGGGTCCAAAGCTGTGTCCCAGCTACCACTGAAAAATGCGGTGTCTGATAGTGGCTAACATTAGTCTGTTTTTCTTCAGCTGTAATTATAAACTGTTTTTAACAATAAGCATCGGCAGTAAATGTGATGTTTCTAGAATTGACCCTGAAAATGGGTTAGTCTCAAATACAAAACAAATTGCATATCTGTTCAAATGTGCCTGGGATCAGTAAGTGGTTTGTCATCTTGTTATTGGTCAGCCAGCTATGTCTAGTATATTTGCAGGTGGGGGGAAAAAAAAAGTCTAAACTGATGCTGCAAAATAAAAGCTATTTAGTTGCGTATTTCTATAGATAATATTATGACTTGGTGATTTTTTTGTTTGCAGTCATTTCAGAACATTTCCAGAATGAAACTCTAGGTTTTTTAGATAAATATTTTGAGCTACTGAGGCTATACAGTGTGTCTTATCTGTTGCTCTCTTAATGTAGAAACATAGATCATCACAAGCTGGAAGGGACCCACGAAGACCATTGGCTTTGCTCCTGGCTTCACACAGATCCACCTGAAATCCAAACTGTGTCTAAAAGCGGTGTCCAAAATGCTCCTTGAACTCTGGCAGCTTAGGGCTGCAGCCTGTTCTGTGCCCACCACTTTCTGCTGAAGATCCTTTTCCTCAGAGCAGTATAGACTCTTCAGCTTTAAGCTGTTCCTTTTTATCTTGTCACTGGCTGCTAGAGAGAAGGTGTCAGCATCTCTGTCTCAGCTTCCCCTCACGAAGTTGTGGCCAGCAATGAGGTCACCCCTCAGCCTTTTCTCAGCTGAACAAATCAAATATCCTGAGATGCTCCCTGTGAGTCACGCCCTCTAGACTCCTCACCATTTTCGTTGATCTCCTTTGGACACCTCTATTAGTGGTAATTATATCCTTCTTATACCATGGAGCCCAAAACTGCACACAGTACTTGAGGTGAAGCAGTGCCAGTGCCGAATACAGGGGGACAATCACTTCTTTGACAGGCTAGCTGTGCAATGTTTAATGCAGCTCAACTTGGCTTTTCTGGGCACAGGGGGCACATTGTTGACTCCCACTGGTTAAACCATTAGCCAGAACCTCAAGTCCCTCTCTGAAGGGCTGCACTCCTGCTGTCTGTTCCCCATCCTATACATACATACATTCAAGATTGCAGAAACAAGACTGCTCTTGTTTCGTTTCATATCATTTGTGATGTTCAGCATTCTGATCTGTCAGTCTTTCTTTCAAGCCCCTCTACCCTCAAGGGAGTCAGCAAATGCTCCTAATTTAGTAACTGTCCAAAAACTTACTTGATGTGCACTCAAGGTAAAGCACTTTCCAACTGTTTTAAGAAAGTATTTTGTTTTTTTTTCTCGACAACTTCAGTAGCAGAGTCGTTACTGATGCTGTGTTGTGAACCTAGAACATGAAGTATGCAGGTTACAGTGGAAAATAACCTTCAAATGATAAGCCACTTTGGAAGGTCACTTGATTGCAAGTGCTGCCCACCTGTCTTTTTCTTATTTTGTTTTTTTCCCCTGTGAAATCTGTTTGTGCTCAGTATGTCTTTAATCATTATCAGTACAAGAAAATCCCATGTGGTCCCTCCCACAGGTTGCTGTCTTGTGTGGGCTTCCCAAAGGCTGCAGCTCTCCAAGCACAGCTCCAATGCTGCTATATACCAAACCTACAAGCACTGCTCTGCATGGGTGGCAGCTGCCCCACAGCAGGCTGCTCTCCAAGGGCGGCAGCTCTGCTCCAGGGCCTCCTGTTGGGATTTCTGTGGGCTGTCTCCTATGATTTCCCACAAGCTTGTTTTGCTAGCTTCAGTCATCCTTAGTCTTGAAGGGATGAGGAAGGGGAGCACAGAGCTGTAAAAAAAAACAGTTTTGTGTGCTGCTTAAAATTGACAACAGTGGGTAAATATCCATGTGGTTTAATACCTGTTATAGAGATAGCGTTACGTGTTCTACATATTTCAGAGTTCACTCAACATCTGAATCTGTTGGCTATTTGGAAAACCAATAAAAGCATTAATAAGGTTTGGACATTGCTTTACAAATTGTGAGTTATGTGATGGATTACATGTCTGGGAAAAAAAAACAACAGCATTTGTCTTGTTGCTGATGAGGTTGATAGTTCCTTAATCTGACAGACTGAAAAGATTAATTGCTATCTGTGTTTCTTTCATGCAATATATATTGTATTATCACTTTAAATTTAAAGCTTACTGAAACCAAACAATTCAGAGATATTTAGCTGGTGGTCAAATGAGTAATAATTCTATTGGCAGTAATTCATATAGCAGTTTTTCCTCAGGAAGAATGAATATTGTCCAACCTCTTCCTCATTAAGTTGAAAAATACTCTATCTTATGCTGTTTCATGTGGAAAAAAAAAAGTGTAGAATACATTCTTAAATGCATCTCTTCTGCAAGAATTGCTGTTTGCATTTAATACTCTCATGTCCTTTTTCAGTCTTGGTGGCTTGCTAGAGAAAAGGCCTGTTCTGTTGCAAGCGCAGTACTTTCCACCAGTAGTTGCAGTCCTTTTATGGAAAAGGGAGGAACTGCTAATCATCTCTCCTAGGTCAAAGCATGAGGGAGTGGAATGGCTTGCTGAAGTTTGTCTAGCGTAGAACTGGCTAGAACGTGAGTCCTGAGATACTCCCACTAGATGGCACTGCCTCTGGTTTTCCTTTCTGAGTGGTTATGATTGAAAACATCAAGAATGTGAGTTTGTTTCTCAGAATGAGTTTTTTGGATCAGTTTGATGGCAGTGCTTGAGAAAATAGTGTGATTATGAAACTTGCGTGTGTGTTTGACAAGGGTATGAAGATGGTAACTCACCATTAAGTCATAACAGACAAAACAGAGCATGTATGGAAGCCTGATTTTGGGTGCACTTTCCAGCAATGCTTCATCTGCTGCAAAAAAATTGGCCATGCCAAAAGTGCTTTGCTGCCTGTAACCGCAAATTCTTGTCCCCCGTCCTGTACAACATCCAAGAGTTGTGCAATGAGAACTCCATTTTTACTGATTCCCTTTAATTCAGAGTCATGAGATTACCCGATGTGATTCATCTGGGAAGGAGGCCACAGCCATGAACAGTTGTATTCCTGTGAGTGTATGTGGTTCTTTGGTTCCTCACTTCCTGAGTTTGGAAGACTTTTGATTCCATTGTGTGAAATGTATCTGGAGCTCATCAGTTAGTCTCTGTTGAAACTAGTGTGTGTGTGGGTTAAGAGGCTGGAGTATTGTTAATATACTGAGCTTTGTGTTTTAATAGAGAAGGCAGTTGAAAGTTTAAGTAGTCCTTGATGAAATGCCAGTTGTGAACAAGGTAATGTCATTTGGGAATGTGTTTTTGTAACAGGACTGTTAGTTGAGGAACTGCTGGGAGTGTAAATTGCAATTCTGCCATGTAATACATATAAACTTTTGCTTCATTACCGTGTTCAAAATAGTTTGGTTTCTGAAGATTGCAACTTTGCTTTTTTTATTGTTATTTAGGTGAAGTTGTAGCTTAGTATTTTCAAAGCAGTTGCAGTTTACTGGAGCCTTTCGGTGGTAATTGATGTTAATTCACTAAGGCCTCTTTCATACTATTACAGTAATTTCATTTTTAATTATATCTCATGAAGTCAACATTGAGAAAATTTGGGAAATGTTTTTTTCGTTTACTTGTTTTCCTCCTTTTATTCTTTGTTCACAGAATCCATGTGTATGGTAATGTTCTCGCTGTCTCAAATGGCAGAGAGTGAGTCAGCAAAAAGCTTTTGAATCATAAGATGGTAATATCTCAAAAGACAGTTTGCATTTGAAGTTTTTTACTTTAGCTAGAATAAACTTTGATGAAACTTCCAAGGCCGGTTTATCAGGTGGTCAAATGTTAGAAGACTAAGGTTTGAAGAATGGGTATCCCTTGCAAAGTGGCTGTGGTTTTTTGTTTTTTTTTTTTTTTTTTTTAAAAAAAAAGTCTCTTATAGTTAAGTGTTGATGTGTATTCAGGTACGTAGGTGCTTTGTTCACTGACAAAATTTTTACTATAATTAGCTCACATAGGAATTATGCAAATTGGATTCTCTTCACATTGGTTTGGGCCTGGGCAGCAGCAGAGCAGTGTTCATCTGTATGTTGCAAAAACCTTCAGAGGCAATCAAGTTGAGCAGATGTAGTGGAAGCCTTAACAACTTCTGGAACCTGTTCTTGTGATAATGTGGAACCAAGGAGTAGTTTTCTCTTAGTGGAGTATTGGACTGAATTGTGTTTTCAAGTACTGTGAATTCAAGGATATTTTATTTAGGAACCAAGAGTGTAAAAAATGAGACTAAAAAATGCTGGAGTTCCCCTAAAAATAAAAAATAAAAAAAAAATAAAAAAAAAAAAGAAAAGAAAAAAGAAGAATTTGGAAAATACAACAAAAAATTCTACAAGTTAAGATAAAATAGGAATGCAGGCCTGGTGCTTCAGTACAACCAGCTTTAGATTTGCTCTAATTTATGTCAGATCTATGAGTTTCTGTGCCTTGAGGAGGCTGTGACCTTGAGTTCAAGTCATTCTAATTAAGAATGATTTCTGTTTCTTCTTCTTGGGAAGCAAGTCTGTCTTGATGTTAGTCTTGTGTTTCAGACTGATGCGTATTCTGATGCAGTTATTTTCACTGATTCCTCTAATAATGTTGTTTAAAAGTGATTTCACTCCTTACCTTATTTTGAGTGCATTCAGTTAACAGAGCAATACAATGAAATAGTTTCTGTGAAAATGCTAGGCATTTAGTATAGCAAATAATTATTCTTTGTAATGTTGTGTTGAAGTAAGTCCTGGTTCTTCAAGTGAATTTTTAAATGGCAACACAAACTGACTGAACTATTGTTTGTAATGTTAAATGCTAGTAAAAGGGAATAGTCAGTGCAGTGGGAGAACTGCATAGAGGAAGTCCTTGCTTCCAGCCAGCTGCTGAGACTTAGAACTGTTTCCACTCTTAGTTTTCCCAGGTGACAAAGTATTTTAATCATAGAATCATAAAATAGCTCAGGTTGGAAAAGACCTTGAAGATCATTGAGTCCAACTGCAGCTTAACCATGCTACCCTAACATTAACAACCCTCTGCTGAATCATGTCCAAATGGTTTTTAGACACATCCAGGGGTGATGACTCAATCATCTCTCTGGAGAGCCTATTCCAGTGCTTAACAACCCTTTCTGTAAAGAAGTTTTTCTTGATATCCAACCTAAACCTCTCCTGCCGCATCTTAAGGCTGTTTCTCCTTGTCCTGTCACTTGTAACCAGTGAGAGAAGAGACCAATCCTGCTCTTGCTATAAGTACCTCTCAGATATTTGAAGAGAGCAATAATGATGTCTCCCCTTAGCCTCCTTTTTCCCAGACTGTACAGCCCCAGTTCCTTCAGTTCTTCCTCATTGGGCACATTCTCCACGATCTTCAGCCTTGTTGCCCTTCTTTGGACCTGCTCCAAAGAATCTCAAAGTCCTTTCTGTATTGAGGTGCCCAAAACTGAACACAGTGCTTGAGGTGGGGCCTCACCAAGTTCAGGGGCAGGATGACTTCCCTAGTCCTGCTTACCTGCTTCCTGATACAAGCCAAGAGTCCATTGGCCTTCTTGGCCGCCTAGGCACACTGCTGGCTCACATTCAGCTGAATGCCATCAGTACACCAAGGTCCTTTTCCACCAGGCAGCTTTCCAGCCACTCCTCCCCAGGCCTGTAGGGTTGCCTGGTGTTGTTGTGACCAAAATGCAGGAACCAGAACTTGGATCTGCTGAAATTGATACAATTAACCTTAGCCCATCAAACCAGTCTGTCCAGATCCCTCTGTAGTGCTCCTCTCCCCTCTGGCAGATCTACACTTCCTCCCGACTTGGTGTCATCTGCAAACTTACTGAGGGTGCACTCAATCCCCTCATCAGGATCACTAATAAAGGTGTTAAATAGAAGTGGCCCTAGTACTGAGCTCTGAGGGACACCGCTTGTGACTAGCTACTAACTGGGTTTTACTCCATTGACCACAATTCTTTGGGCTTGGCCATCCAGCCAGTGTTTCACCCAGCAGAGCATGTGCCCAAACCATGTGCAGCCAGCTTCTCCATGAGGAATCTGTAGAGGGAGTACACAGGCTTTACTGAAGTCCTGGTAGACCACCACATCAACAGCCTTACCTTCATCCACAGCCTTACCTGTTGAAACAGTGACTGTAGCTTACCAGCGGTGTTACTTACTTGAATTATATGAATAGAAAAAGTAAGCAATACCAGAGTTCATTTTACTAAAAACACTAAAATCCATCCCAGCATTATCTTTTACTTCCTTTTTTTGTTGAGTGTGTTTAATTTGAGATATTGAAGTGATACATATTAGATTGACGTTTGCAGTTCTGTTTAGGAAAAGAGAATTGATGTAGTTGTCTTCACTGGTTGCATTTAGGAACTTCTGTAATTCATGCTGCTTTTTCTTACCAGAGTGCTTATCTCCTAACTTGTTGCATGTTAGAATGATGAGGAGTCCTAAAACTACATGTACAAAGGGTCTGTGGGAGTTAGAATGCATTCATTTCTTCATTTTATCCTTACTCTGTCTGAATTTAAAGAAAACTGCGGGTTTTCTGTTTTACTATATGAGAACGACCTTGCATTTAATTTAGTTACCAGTAACAGTGAGAGGTGGAGACTAAATGCAGATATGCTTGCCCACAGTGTTTGGGAAAAATTTCTGTGTTCCACCCTCCCTAACTCTTCTTCACAAAGCAAACAGTAGTGATTTGTGTTATCATGGGACAGTTTGGGACAGTTAAAGATATCTACTTCCAAATTCCTTGCTGTGATCAGACAGCCCAGGAACCCATCCTGCTCAGCCTTGAACACCTCCAGAAGTGGGACATCCACAGCTACTCTGGGCAGCCTGTTTTGCCATGTAACTACCTTCATATTAAAGCATTTCTTCCTAATATCTAATGTAAACCTGTTTCAGTTTAAAACCTTCCTCCTTGTCATATCCCTAAGTACCCTAGTAGAGTCTCTCATCATCTTTCTTAAAAGCTTAGTTTAAATAGAGGAAGCACAATGAGATCTCCGCAGAGCTTTTTCTACTTCAGAGTGAGCAAGCTCAGATACTGAGCTTGTATTCATAGGCAGCCCTCTGATCATCTCCATGGCCCTTCTCTGCATCCACTTGAATAGCTACATGTCTTTGTTGTGTTGGGTGCCCCAGGCCTGACTGCAATATTCCATGTAGAGCCCCCCGAAAACACTCCAACCTAGGTGTAGTCATCTTACAGTACTGGCAGAGATTACGTGATTCTGAAAACTGGCTTGTGTTTGATCCTGAGAATTTAAAAAAACCAAAAAAAAACAAAAAAAAGCCCCAACTTGTACTGAAAAAGATCTGTAGGGTTCTTTGCTGCAGGTGTATAAAATGGTCTCCTCCCCCTGCCTCCGAAGAAAGTGTGCTATTGTCACAGGCCTATGCTGTTGTTGTTGTTACTGTGTTTTTATTGCTATGTTGTTATTTTTGATTATTAAAAACAGTCAGCAGACTCATTTACAAAATGAATTTCATGATATCACATCTAGATGGTTTTCTTTTGTGGGTATGATATGAAGCTTGGCTCAATCATTGCAGAAATCTCAAGAATGTGCTGAACCTGAACTCAGGTGAGACAGATGAAAAAGACCTGATTTTTTTTCTTTTTTCTTTTTTTCCCCTCTGAGTGGTTAGTCTATTTATATAAATATGCCTCAGTTGAAATTGTCTCAGTGCTTAAGACAAATTTGTTTTCCTGGCTGGAAAAAGGCCCTTTGTGCATTTGGGGTGTGCGCATACATTGCTGTAAAGGTTTCTTTATGGTTCTCGTACATTCGATTTTATATTCCTGTCTTAGATTGGTGTTGGTTTTGCAGGTCATCTAAAGCAGTATTATGATAGTAGGGAAAAGGAAGCATATAGCCTTTGATACCTATATACTAGTAATACTAGGTGCCATGTAGCCATGTTCTATGAAGGGTGTTTTGCTTCTTTGGTCTTGTGGAAACACAGCTGCTTCTGGAAATGTGGCAGGACATGGCTCTGAGCAGTGTTTACACTACAGCATCAACTTTATGAAGATAATTAAGTTGTTCCCTGCCACGCCATGTTGTGAAAGTATGACAGCAAATTACATTACTCTTTGGTCTGGCACAATATTTTTGTGCATTAACTTTGTACCAAACTGAGTATTTCTCCTGGTTTTGCTACACTGGAATGTGCATTCCTGGGAATAATTAACAAAGAATGCAGAATAGGAAGCAACTGTGTATGAAGTTATTCTGCAGAAAATGGTCTACAGAGTTAATAGTTATTTAAGTCAACACTGTTATTTTCCCATGTGGGTTTCTGCTTCTTATAAGTGGGAATGTATCTTGCAAGATCTTGTAGAGTTTATCCTGCTATCCTAGTAAGAGTGAGTAAGAGTTTATGTAGAATATTGTAGCTTATTTTGAGTCTTACACTTATAACTAAATTAAAAAATCCAGAAATTAGTGAGAATGATTGGATTAGAAAACACTACTCCTCAAAGGAAGGTTAGCCTCACTGCAGCTCTTAATTCTAAGGAGAGCAATCTGTTTGCATTGGCCATGGTGGGCAGGACAATGAAGAAACAGGGGTGTGAAGCTCTGGAGTAGGTTTATTGGAAAAAAAGATAGTGGTGTCTATCTCTGGAGACCTCTGAAAGCAGAGTGGATAAGCATGTCAGTAATAGTTCAGGTAAGTAAGCCACTCTGGAAAGGAATGGACTCGATGACTTTCTGGAATACCGACAAGCCACGATATTGTCACTATAAGGCTGACTTAGAAGCTGTTTTGATAAGAACAAGAACTAAATCATTGATCAGACTTAACTAACCAGGGGCTATCTTCTACCCAGACAGAGACTTATCTCTGTTGTGTCTCAGACACTTTTTTCTTCTTTTCCTGTACAATAAACCCTTCCAATTAGAGACTCATGTTCAAAGTGTAATATGTGGGGATTTTCTTTTTTAGTCCTGCCAATTATAAAACATAATTATTAATAATTATAAGATTAATACTTGAGTTTTCTGTAGGAGTGAGAATTTCTAGAATGCTTGGAATTTTGCTTCTGAAGAGGTAAGGTCAATTTAATTTTAAAATGCCAAATAGGGTGAACTTCTGGAGTTTTTCCCAACTGACTAGAATACCTTCAAAAATAATTAACCTACTGAGTAGTCTTGTTTAAAAAATGTACCTGGCTTTGATATAATCAAGTCATTCCTTCTCATTTTTTCCTACTATTTTCCTTCTTACTTTTAGTGACTTTTTTTTTCTTGCTGTGAAAACTTCTATAGAATAATAAAATCTCAGTCAAATTGTAACCTGGTAACTACTTGCTAAGAAGGCAGAAAGATATATATTGGATTTCCATGTTCTCTTGGGCTAATGAGTGTGATTTTTGTTGTCAGCTGAAGTACGTGGCTTTTCACCATGACCTGGGCTGGAACTGTGTCATTTCTTTGTGTTGTGAGTTGGCTGAGAAAGCAGGGCCAACTGAGAATTTTTTTTGCCCGTGTGGAAAGGAATGCTAGTTTTGTTGCATGGAAGGCAGCAAAATTGTCTGAGAAGTGAGGATAATTCTTTGCTTGATTCAAGGAAAAGCACAGACAGATTCACTGCGATTGGGATATTCTATCCTCAGTCTGATCAGTGAAGGATAAATTCTGTAGTATGTGTATGTTATATGTGTGTATATATATTAACATATTAGTATGCATATACTGACATATATGTAATATGTGTGTATAATACTATATATATTTAGTACGACATGTAAATTGTGTGTGTGTATATACACACACACATACATATACACACACTGGTATGTACTTATTGTCATGGATTTGTACCTGAAATACTACCTATGGAACATTTCTTGTCTTTATTGCATGGTAGAGGAATGACTTGATTGTCTTTCTTTGTACAAAAAAAAAAAAAAAAAAAAAAAAAAAAAAAAAAAAAAAAAAAAAAAGAGAAAATTGAGTGAGTTTAATGAAGTATTTCTAGATTGTGTGAAGTGGAAAATGCAGAGCAAGTACTTTAGTATACTAAACTTGAAACAAGTCCACAAATCATACAGTTATCTGAGTGTATGAAATTAACTTTTTTGTTTAGTTTAAGGAAGAAATTTCTAAGCGTTTCAAGTCCCACACCGATCAGCTTGTACTCATATTTGCTGGAAAAATATTGAAAGATCAAGATACTTTGACTCAGCATGGAATTCACGATGGACTCACTGTTCACCTGGTTATCAAAACACAAAACAGGTAATGTCGCTGATAAACAGTTGTCTCTTTGCTTCTAAGAAGTCAAAATAATTTTAATTTCTGATGTGACAGCTTCCTGTTTGGCAGACTTAGATCTGACTAAGCAACTGTAGTCAACTGATTAGTTGTGGTGTAAAATAAGTCTGAAGTCAGAACGCTCTTTTCTTAGACCTGTGTCATATTTTAGTCAGATTCATGTTTCTCTGTGTCATATTTTTCTGTGTATTTTCTTAGATTAAGAAAACCAAATATCTTTATTAGGAAGTTCACATTAAATGTAACCACCTTTGCAGTCTATGATCTTTGTGACTGAAGTTACAGCTTCTTGGCTCATTGCACTGATTGCATGATCCAGTAGCAACAGGACAAACAGGATTGATTTTTTTAAAATAAAAGATAGTAGGAAGAAATTTTTTATTCAGAGGATGGTGAGGCTCTGGATCAAGTTGCTCATAGAAGCTGAGGATGTCCCACCCCTGGAGGTGTTCAGAGCCAGATTGTTTGGGTGAATTATATGAATCATTGAGGACTGAGGTTTTAGCAGAACTGTTAGATCTTGTGGACAAAAATTAGTGTCTCCTTCACTACACTGGAACATCAGTAGCAATTTGAATGAGCTTGCTAAGTCCTGTGGTACCCTTGGTGTTCATGACTTGGCATGATATGTTTTAGGTATCTATTCACAAGGGTGATGATGGGATCCTTCATAAGTTAATACTGATTGGTGGAAGAACTTGCAAAATCTGCATAGCGTTTCGTTGCCAGTTTAGCTTTTGATTTTAGTGACAGAGAGCTCTTAAACTTCAGGGAGGCCTCTGTACTGAAGGCATCTGTCAGATTTGTACGGGTTGCTTTTTGTTTGTTTTGACTTTGCACTATTGAAGCAATTATAGACTTTTGTTGTACAAGAAAAATACTGAGATGTGAGATGAACTGATCTGTAAAAGGTAGCATGTTGTCTAACCTTCAAGTCTTTGTGGAAGGTCTGCATGCATAGATTCTACGAGTTATTTTACACTGTAATTTTGTAATTTTTCAAATGCAGATGTTTATGTAATTGTTTAGTGAACCAGATTTAGCAAGTGATTTGGACTTAAAACTTGCCTCACTGAGTAGAGGCCAGGTTAGCTTTGAATCAGCTGAATTCTTTGGTCCTTTACATCATATGGCAGCACCAGTACTATTGCCTCTGCAAGAGACAGGTGTAGTGAGCATATGAATTTGGCAGCTGTTTTTACTTCATTCTTAGTTATGAAGATTATTGAGATTCTGATATTTGTCTTGTAGTAAGAGAATAATAGAATTTCACTTCTTTAAGCCTCAAGCATATAATCACTGTCTGACGGCTATCAAATACAGTAGAGTAAGGCGAAGAATTTCTGAAGCAAGGAAAAGACTTGGAGAGCAATGTACTCTGAGTGCACGCTGCTCTGGGGTTGCATGAGAAGGTGGCAATGGCTGCAGTGATGCCCGTTCATTTTCTTAATATTTCAAACTTTTCTTCTGAAGAACAGATGATGTTACACATGTCTGAAAGACTTATTACAGGAAGCCATCTAGAGAGATGTGATTCTCGGGAATTATCAAAATGAGAAACTAAGATTCTCAAGTATCCTTGACATTCTTGCTATGCTTAATGACATTATTTAAATTGCCTTGCTACATTTGTAATTTTGAAATTGTCTTTCTGTTTTTTTAGATCACAAGACCACCAAGCTCAGCAAACACACAGCAGCGGGAGTACCACTACCACATCTGCATCAAGCAGTAGTACCTCAACACCAACTTCAACAAATAGTAACCCTTTTGGCTTGGGTAAGAACATCTGTTAGACCTTATGGACAGAGGGGTGGAGCTCTTCTCCTACAAAGAAAGACTGAGAAAGCTGGACTTCTTCACTGTGGAGAGGGGAAGGCTGCAGGGAGACCTCATTGTGTCTTTCCAGTACTTAAACAGAACTTATAAGGAGGAAGACCAGCTTTTTACACAGTCTGATAGTGATAAGAAAGAGTAGAATGATTTTAAACTAAAATAGGGGAGATTTTGATTAGATGTCTTTCGAATTGTTGTTTGGCATTGGCAGAGGCTGCCCAGAGAAGCTGTGGATGCCCCATCTCTTGGGGTGTTCAGGATCAGGTTTAGTGTCGCCCTGGGCAGCCTGATAGGTCGGAACCCTGCTTGTGGCAGGGGGAATTGGAACTAGATGATCTTCAAGGTCCTCTCCAGTCCAAACTATTCTCTGATTCTCTGGTGGGTATCTTCTACAGGGTACAGATAATTTTCTGTGAAGCTTTGGTCTAATGCAATCAAGACTGTAAAAAAAAAAAAAAAAAAAAAAAAAAAGCTAATGACAAATACCTGTGACATAGGTTGTAAGAAGGGGCTATAGACAGGAGCTGTTTCACCTTCAGAAGTAGAGTACTGCTGATGCTGTATTCTGGCACTATTGTTAATTAAACTCTTCCCAGTGTCATCCCTCTCCTTAAGAATCTGTCTGAATTTGCATGAGGGAAGTAATGATAAAGTTGGATCTGTAATACAAAGCTGAAATCTGGAACAGAAGCAGCAAAATTGTCTATTTTTTCTCTATTTCCAAGCATGTTGTTTTCTCCTTCATGAAAAAAGAGACTGCAGTGTTCATTTGAAATAATATTTCAGCAATATCAATATTTCTAATTCTTATTTATCATCTCATTTGCTTTTGTGGAAAAGAAAAAAGAAAAGAACAGAATTGAAAAAGCTGTGTTAAGCAGTTGCATTTTTTAGGTGTAACCAATTCTGTAGCTAACTACATCTTCAATAAAATATTGAAAGTTTTCTATTTGGACTCAGCAAAGGAAGGGAAGTAAAAGCATTATTGATTAGTTCTTGTTGCAGCAGTGAAAAAGAAGAGCTCTACTTTAAATTACAATAGGCAATATACATCATACTGTGAGGTCTCTTTCAGTTACAGTCTAAAGAAGAGTGGAGAGATGAATGGCTATCACAAATGGACTAAAATATATCAGAAGGAAAAAAATAGTCAAGGCCTCAAAATTAAAGCGGCATTCGTTACTGAGCTGTGGAAAATCAGAAGTTGTTAGCATTGTAATAACTTCTATTTCAAAGCAATTCTTTGTTGGTTTTTTTTTTTTTAAGATGTTTTATTTAAGAAGCAGACTTAATGAATGACTGCTTAACAGCCTCGCAAAGGTGGAGTTTCCACTGAATTTTGTTATTTTTGAAATGTGGAATATATCCAAGTATTTTGCATTTACAAAAGATGTTGTTCTGTTTAGACTTACAATAAGAAATGTAAATTCAATTATTTTTTTCCTCTAAAGGTGGCCTTGGAGGTTTGGCAGGCCTGAGTAGCCTGGGCTTAAATACGTCAAGCTTTTCAGAGTTGCAAAGTCAGATGCAACGACAACTCATGTCCAACCCAGAAATGATGGTTCAGATAATGGAGAATCCATTTATTCAGAATGTGCTTTCAAATCCTGACCTGATGAGGCAGTTAATTATGGCTAACCCTCAAATGCAGCAACTGATACAGAGAAATCCAGAAATTGGACATATGCTGAATAATCCGGATATAATGAGGCAGGTATGTAGAAAGATCTCTGAGTTTGTGACCTTTGATCATAGTGTAACTGAACAACATAGCAAGAACTGGATGTCCATAGTTAAGTATTGAGAAATGTTTTTGAATAATTTGAATTTTTTAGAAAGTCTATAAAATGTCACTGTGGGCAACTTGTAGTTATGTTTATAGTTGTTAAAGCCTGAATTAGGTAATTCAGAAAATCTGCAGCATGGTTTTCATAGATGTTGAAGATTTTATGCTAATGTCTTGTGAGTTTAGAGTTGGATACAGTTGGCTACACAACAGTGCAGACAACAAGTTTTGGAGAATTATTACTTTTGGTAAACTGTACTTATTTCCAGTTTACCTAACTCTCAGGAGCACTCTCTGGGTGCTTCTATAGTTGCATGTTATGTAAGATATGTTATGTAGCAAAAGATCTCGAAAAGCAAATGAGAGCATTTGAAAATGAGGGTATTTAAAGTTTCCATTATAAGCTGCACACTGTAATGATGTTAGAAGTACCCTGTGAGTGTACTTCTGAGCCTGTACACATGCTTCTGATGGCAGAAGTACATTGTGTTAAAAAAGGTGAAGAGAGGAGAAAGAATAATATGTTCAAGGTTTTTCTTCTGTTTAGCGGTGTTTCCAGACCCAACCAATGTAGTCGCAGCTGTGGCAGAACACATGCTAAGTATCAAATTCTGCTGGCTCCTATTAAGCTGACTTTTTGATTTTTGGCTTTAATTATAATATCTAGTAGAAGAGATGCTGTCATGCTGACATCTTCACTTTAGAATGGATTTCTTATTAATACAGATTAAATGTTCCGCTTTCTTAGACAATAGAACTTGCTAGAAACCCTGCAATGATGCAGGAAATGATGCGAAACCAAGACCGAGCCTTGAGCAACCTTGAAAGTATACCAGGTGGATACAATGCTTTGCGTCGTATGTATACAGATATTCAGGAGCCAATGTTGAATGCAGCACAGGAACAGGTGAGAAAAGATCGCAGATGCCACTGAGAATAAATATTTTTAAGAATGAAAGAATATAAACGATGTAACTTATCAAATGTGTACTCGGCAAAGTTTTCGTAAAGATGGAATTCACAGTATAGCCTTCTCTCTCTGTTGAGGGGAGAGAAAGGGAGGATTTTTTTTTTTTTTAACATGTTCTGTGCTCCTTTAAGCTTCAAGAAGTACAGATACTGTGTTGTGGGTCTGAGAAGCTATTTTGAAGTTGATAAATTTCTATATTAAATAAGTTACCACATAGTCTAAATTCTTTTACTTCTTTGACTTGTAAAGTTATGAGCTCCAGGTAAGTTAATAAGGGTGGACTTAGTAATGTATGTAACCTAAAATGGGAAAAGACTTTTAACAGTTGTAAACTGCTGTAGGAAACAGTCTTACATGATCAAAATACTAGTGTAATAGAAATTCTACTTTCAAAAAGAAGTGAGACTATATGGAAAGACTGCATTTTCTTTCTCTGTGTTTGCTCTTAAATAACTTCAGAATGGTGAGTATAACTATTAAGAGCCATCAACATCTATCTTCATGATAACTTTGGAAATGTAACTTGTGGTTTATAGCAAACTTAAAAACAGTTTGCTTTTGTAGATGATACGTGTTTGCTTTTCCTTCCTTTGTAGTTTGGAGGTAATCCATTTGCTTCTTTAGTAAGCAATGCATCATCAGGAGGGGACAGTCAGCCATCTCGTACAGAAAATAGAGATCCGTTACCAAATCCCTGGGCTCCTCAGTCCACTTCTCAGAGTTCTACAACAAGTACCAGTACAAGTGGTGAGAACACTGACAGTGCTAATGTTGGAAATAATACGTCTGGCAGTACAGGGCAGAGTTCAACCATACCAAATCTGGGACCTGGACTAGGAGGTGTGTTTGTTATTGCAGTTGTATGTATTTGGGAAATTTGCTGAAATGATAGTTTTATTAGGAAGAGACTCAGAGCCTTTATTTCTTCCGTGCAGTCCTTGATAAGTGTCAAAGTCTTCTGTATAAAAACGTGAAAAGTAAAATAAGAATGATACTGTGTGAGTATTGCCTTAAATTAACAACAATAGTAGGAAATCCCTAGATGAGTGATGGTGTTTTTCCTGTTTGCAGACAAGCATGAAAACAGCTGATGACTTTTAGGCCTAGTGGGCCTCCTTGTTAGATACATTTTTCTTAAGTTGTTTTTGAGAGACAGATGCATCTATGTATGCAAAACCACATTAAAGCGCATTTCAGGGACTCATTTGATAAGAAGTTTAATAAAGTGACCTTTCATTTTTTTTTTTTTTTTAAGCTGGTATGTTCAACACACCAGGAATGCAGAGCTTGTTGCAACAGATAACTGAAAACCCGCAGCTTATGCAGAATATGTTGTCAGCACCCTATATGAGAAGCATGATGCAATCATTAAGCCAGAATCCTGATCTTGCAGTACAGGTAAGTGTGTCTGGTATAGCAATGTATTGATGTACTGTGTGCATTGAGTTTATTTTTTGAAGTTTGTTTATATGGTAGTTTAATTTTTCACTACAGAGTGATAGTAATTGAGCAATAATTCAACACTTGTCTGCAATAAATAGCCCAGTTTTTCAAGTATGCTAATGCCTAACTTACATAAATTATTACCAGGTTACCTTTAATGATCTGTTGCAGTGAGTTTCTTTTATAGTTGGACATCTGCCAGGCGTTCTTCTGAAATAACTTGTCAGTTTGTGTATGTTCTGTGCAGCCCTGAACTTGTGACCTAGTGCAAGAGCCAGATAGAGAAAACAAATGCTTGTACATTAAGGTGGATCTGCTTCCTAGTAAATAAATAACCACAGTAGTCTGAGATGAGAGAAGTGAAAGGGTAGAGTCGGTGCTGTTTCTAGGTGTCATTCTGGTTTTAATTGCTTACCTGTGGCTCTTGCATGCTATTGAATTACAGATACTGCTGTTCTGTGAGTAATATCTTAGAAGTATTTTCACATTTCAGTTAAACAAATAATAGCCAAAGTCAAATGCTAAACAAAGAGAAAGTGTCTTCCTTTCTGTATTGGATACTGGCTTGGATCTGATCTTCTGCAGATGATATTTACAGAGAGACAATGATTTAGATATGTAGCAGAGGCTGAGCAAAAGTGAATCATAATATAAATGAGATTGTCTTGGCAGGGATCTGGCAATTTTTTCCACTTAAGAAAAGATAACAGGAAAAAAAAGTCCCTACAATGTCTTTGTGCTGGTGGTTCATAACAAGTTTTAGTTACAGGAGATAGTTGTGTTTGAGAGTTTGAGTTTTCTTATGTGGTTATTGTATTCTTTATCATTCTCTATGATTCATATTTTTTAAGTATTCATCTTTAAATCCACGGTGGTTTTTTTTACTGCTTGATCTTTGAATTTAAATATTTTTGTCCTACAGATGATGTTGAATAATCCTTTATTTGCTGGAAATCCTCAGCTTCAGGAGCAAATGAGACAACAGCTTCCTACTTTCCTTCAGCAAGTAAGATAAGATACTAACTATTATTAAATGTCTGTACTTCAGAGAAGGTCTCTTTTTTTCCAGTGAACTGATGTCTTTCCTTGGTTTGATTAAAAGCTAGAGCGTTAACATACATTCTCATTGGCTTTAGACATCAAGTTATTTTGTTCCATGATAAATAAATTCTTGCTTGGACTCTCCATCCTTTCAGAAAGTTAAACCTTTTGTTGGATGTTTGTCTATGATCGGCACAACAGTTTAGATTTACCCTTGCTTATGTAGTTAGAAAGAATGATTCTTACTGCACTGTAGATGGAGAACACTTTTTTGCTCTGTGATTTGTTATGTAAATAAAACAAAAATGTTAGTACTTTTTTCCGTAGAGTAATCTTTCACTGTGTTTTTCCTACCGCTGTAGGAAAAGCCACTGGTGTTCCACCCCACCTTAAATATTGGAGTAAAGGCATTTTGCAGTGTGTGTAGAAAGACCCAAATCAGCTAATGCAGAGTAGGCTGGTTTCTGAAGAAGCAGAAGCCTGTGAATTGCATTGTGTTCCTTGTGAACATGATTGTGCTTGTTGCTTGGGTGTCTCCATGATTTTAGCTGTCACTGTGAGTAGTGGTGCTGTGTTCTTGGAATAGGAGTAAACAAAAATATTGGGAATTAAACACATAATCCAGTTGTATAGCTTCTATCATTAGACTGTCCATATAAATTTGAGTAAATGTGCATTGCTCTTACTGCAAGCAAGCAATCTTACAAGTAAAGTAACATACTCAGGAATTACAGTAACAACTTAATTGTTCAGAATAAATGACTTAAATTGTTGAAATCTGTGAATAAATGCTGATTAGTGTAGACACAGCAAGAATCACATAAGCTTTTTCCTTTGATTATTTCCTCACGTTGGTATCATATGATGCAGACACAACTGCTTCTGTCTTCACTCTGGTTCAGGTGATTTACTGCATTAGGGTGTGAAGTAAAGTGGAAAAGCACTTGAGTTATCCTCAGAATGTTGATAATTTTGCAGTTCATACTTCCTCACTTATCTTTTGGCTTTATATGGTTGAATTGGGTGACAAACTATAAAGTGTTTCTCTGTGCAGGGGAAGGCATCTTTTGCAATAAAGGGCAGTTACCCTGAAGAAGTAGGAAAATTCAGCAGTGAGCTACTCTATCTGCAGTTTTCATGAGTCTTAGCAAGAATTGCCAGTACTCAGATAAGGTCCAGGTCACAACAGTGTTCTAGAAGTTGTTGGGCCACCATTTTCTGTAAAAACAATTCTGAATATTGGACAGCAAGCCACAGTTTGTTCGTTTACCTAAACAGAATAGTTACAGCAGCTTACTTCGAGGAGCCCAAAATGCTTTCTTCTGAAAATCGTAGATTCACCAAGGTTGGAAAAGATCTCTAAGATCATCCACTCCAACTGTCCACCTATCACTACTATTTCTCATTAAATCATGTCCCACGGTACAACATCTAAATGTTTCTTGATCGCCTCCAGGGTTGGTGATTCCACCACCTCCCTGGGCAGCCCATTTCGGCACCTGACCACTCTCTGGGAGAAGTGTTTTCTAATGTTCAGACTGAATCTCCCATGGCACAACTTTGAGGCCATTCCCTCTAGTCCAGTTGCTAGTTACCTGGAAAAGAGGCTGACCCCAACCTCAACCACAGCCCTCCTTCAGGTAGTTGGAGAAAGGGATAAGGTCACCCCCTGAGCTACCTCTTCTTCAGACTGAACAATCCCAGCTCCCTCAGCCACTCTTCATAGGGCTTGTGCTCCAGACTCCTCACCAGCTTAGTTGCCCCCTCAATGTCTTTCTTGTAGTGAGGGGCCCAAGACTGAACACGGTACTCAAGGTGCAGCCTCACCAGTGCAGAATACATAGGGATGGTCACTTCCCTGCTCCTGCTGGTAACACTATTTTTGAGAAAGCCAGGATGCCATCTTGGCCACCTGGGCACACTGCTGGCTCATAATCAGCTGAGTATCAACCAGTGCCTACAGGTCCATTTTCTCTACAGTCTTCCAGTCGCTCTGCCCCAAGCCTGTAGCATTGCCTGGGGTTGTTGTGGCCAAAGTACAGGGCCTGGCAGTTGGTCTTGTTGAACTTCATCCCGTTGGCCTCAGCCCAGAGATCCAGCCTGTCCTCAACCCTCTGTAGAGCCTTCCTACCCCCAGGCAGATTGATACTTCCTGCCAATTTAATGTCATCCGCAAACTTACTGAGGGTGCGCTCAGTGTCCTCATCCAGGTCATCAGGAAAGATAGTGAACAGGTCAGGCCCCACTACAGACCACTGATCACCAGCTGGATGTGACTCTGTTTATCACCACTCTCTGGGCCTAGTCATCCAGCCACTTCTTAGCTTGGCAAAGTCTGTACTTGTCCAAGCCACGAGCTGCCAACTTGTTTAGGAAAATGCTATGAGAGCCAGTGTCAAAGGCTTTGCTGAAGTCTAGGTAGCTACATCAGCAGCCTTTCCCTCATCCACAAGGTGGATCACTTGCTCGTAGAAGGAGAACAGGTTGGTCAGGTAGGACCTGCCTTTCATGAAGCTGTGCTAGCTGAGTCTGATTCCTGAGTTTGGCCCGCACATGCTATGTGATCTCCTTTAAACAATCTGCAAGATTTCAGTAGGCTTTGCCAGCTATTTTTTTAGTTACTGTCTGACTTTTAACAGGAAAATAAAAATCCAAGAGATGAACAGAGGATGTTAACAGATAACAAGACTTAAGTGTGGCTGTGCTCTCATATTCCAGACTAGACTTCTTAATGCCTTGTTCTGCAGTTGTTCTGGGCCAGAGGAAGATTACCTTATAATGTGCATTTCTTCATGAATCAGATGTTTTTGCAACAGAATAAATTTGGTCTAGTTGCCAAGTAAAGGCTGATAAGATTTATCAGCCTGTCTGCTGTTAGAATTAGATCTAGCTACTAAAACTGTCTCACTTGTAATTGAAACAAATAGCATTTACCTGTGGGTGGCATCTGTAAGCAGAGGTGAGGGTAAGCTGTTAGTTTTGATCTTGTATCTGAAATAGTCTGATTTCAGGACATTTACCTTCAGGAGTCAAAAGGGTTTGCTTTTTAAGTTGTCTGTGGATGTGAAAAAACAATTGATGTCACAGTGAAGGTCCTTTAATACTGTGAACTTGCTTGTATGTTTTGTAGTATATTTCCATTTCTGTAGTCTGCAAGGGAATTATAGATATGAACACATGCACAAATTGTCATGATTATAGTTCAGTAGTCTGAATTTAGCTAGGAAATACTTTGTAACTTTTTATTAGATATGATGAAACTTGATTAACAGTTATTCAGTGTTGTTGCTTACTAGTAGTGTGACATAAGAGACTAATTCAAGAATGATGATGGGTTGGGACACTCCTTGGCTTTGAAATATGATGGTCTTTAGAAGTGGTATTGAAAAATACTATTTTGGTATACTCCTTATTTTTCACATCTTTGTTCACATCAGAGAAAGTTCACTGATCACCTCCCGTGAAAGTTTTCTCAAGAAACCCCCCAGACTCTGAAGGATTTCATGTAAACATTCAAATTTAAAACGAGAAAACAAGTTCTGAAAGCATATCAGATTCTGTAAAACATTAAGTGGTTAAAAATTAACACTGAGTGCTTTGACATGATTCAGTCACAAGTCTCTCTCATTTTCTTAGATGCAGAATCCTGACACATTATCAGCTATGTCAAACCCCAGAGCAATGCAGGCTTTACTACAGATTCAGCAGGGTTTGCAGACTCTGGCAACAGAAGCGCCAGGACTTATACCGGGGTAAGACTCAGTGTCACAGTTTTAGAAAACAGCTTTTGTCCTGTGCTTCTTTCTACAGGTAAAGATTTTATCATGTGAAAACTCTTTGTTTAGTCTTTTTTGGAGCCAGGCTTGTTTTGGAATGTTTCACTGAGCTTGTTTTGGAGTGTTTCATGATGCAGTACGTTTTTTTGAGCAGTGATGACTATTGTCTTTGTCGTAGTATGTCACCTACTCTGCATTTGACAGAATTTTTACATGGTAATAATATATAGGGTTAGAGAAGACATTACAGTTAAGCATGGGTTTATTATTCAATTGACTTATTTCTGTTTCTGTCACTTGTGCAGATTTAATCCTGGTTTAGGTGGCCTGGGAAGCACTGGAGCTCCTACAGGGTCCAACGTACCTAGTTCTGTTCCCAGTGACAGTACAAATCCAGCATCTGGAGCTGCTGAACCCAGTCACCAGCAGTTTGTCCAGCAGATGTTGCAGGCCCTTGCTGGTGCAAATGCTCAGGTAAAGTACATTATTGCAGACTGGATTTTTTTTTTTAAATTATTCCTAAAGTTTTCTCTTAAAACAAATTAAAATAAATCTGAGACTTGAGAGCTCAGAGTACTTCTGCTATTGAAAAAAAAAAAAAAGCAGAAGCAGCTTAAAATGCCATTGCAGCTGTGCAAGTAAGTATTAAAAATAATTAAATTTAGGTAAAAGTGTCCTCTGAACAGTTAATCCTTTTAATATACTCATCTTCATACCCTTGAATTTCTGAAATGCCTTGAAAATTGAGGTGATGAGGTTTGCTGACAGGTGAAATGTGTGCTCAGACAAGAACTTAAAAATGCAGAAAGCACAAAGTTTGTTAGCAGTGCTGTCTGTTATGCTGTAGCTGTGACAGTCTCTGTCCAATGCTTTGAAATAGCCACGCTCCAGTTATTTGGATTCTCCATGAATTGTTGCTTCATGGACATTCTGCAAGTCCAAACTGCAGTATGTTTTGTTACACTGTGAAGACCTGGGCTACCAATTGACTATTTTGCTTAGTTGTGCTTCATGAGAAGCAAGTAGTGGTGAGGGGACTTGTTCTAATTTGGATTGTCTTTCTGTTAGCTTGGAGCCATGGAACTTCTACTGGTAATAGTTTCTTGAGGGATGAAACTGTTGAATTAGAACAAAAGAGTAATTAACAGTATCTGTGCAAGTTCGTGTAATTAATAGTAGCTGCACAAGTTTGTGTTAACATCTAAAATCTCACTGATTTAAAGTGACTTCTTGTGTTACTCCAGCACATTATTTTCATATAGTTGTTCTCATTCAAAAATGCTTTTGAATCGGAGAATTTTGCCATGAGTTTATGAATGAGTAGTATTGACCCATAAGGCACAACTGTGAGTTTGCTTTAGGCTGAAGCTTTCCAACAGTTAGAATTCAGTATCTTAATCAACGTATACTTGGAAGATTAAAAGCAAGTTGACTTTAATACCAAGAAAAGAAAGTCTGAGACATTCACCATTGCCAGCAGAGACGTCATCGAAATTCTGCTGTCTGACATTACTACTTTGAACCATTTCATTTCTTATATTATTTATATCTATTTTATGCTTATTTAATGCATACTTGTATTAAAATACTCAATATAAAATATGGAGGGAGAATGGGACCAAATATAGATATGCATATAATCTGTATCTGTAGCTATATTAAGAAGTTATTCTTACATCACCAAATTCTTTTTTTTTCCTTTTCCTGTAGTTTAAGAGTCCATGTAAGTGGTGCAGAAGCCACTGTGTTTAAATCTAGTACTTTGCCAAATGCGTACTGTGGATTTACAACTTAAATTTTATTCTTAGCAGTTCCAAAATCCAGAAGTTAGATTTCAGCAACAACTGGAGCAGCTGAGTGCGATGGGCTTTCTGAACCGTGAAGCAAACCTGCAAGCGCTAATAGCAACAGGTGGAGACATCAATGCAGCTATTGAAAGGCTCCTTGGCTCTCAGCCTTCATAGCAGTGTTTCTTTGACTTGAAAAAATGTAATTTATTTTTGATAACAGCTCTTAAATCTTTAAAATACTTGCTTTTATTTCATTCTGACTCTTGGGATTGTCTTGTTACAACTAAAATCAATCTACATTTTAAGGTGGAGTGCAGTAGTTTTCTGCAAACAATGGGGATCAGTGAATTTTCTCAGTTGTTGCATGCATCACACATCTTCTGTTTTGCATTATCTGTGATTTTTTGAAACTATATCAGCTTTCACAGTTGCGTGAACAGATTTTGTATCATTTGCAACTGTTCAGTTTATTTCCTGCTTAAACATTAGCCTTCAGTAGTAATTTAATGTAGAGTACAAATTAAAAAGGAAAAAAATTGATTGAAGCTATAATTTGTGGATACCAATACTGCTTATTGTGATTTCAGCATGTATTTTTTTTTTGCTAGCAGAACACTGTAAGATTTATACCACTTGAGTAATCTACCATTTTTGCTTTAATTTGTATAAAGTATAAACACAGTATATACAATGGAGACAGCTCGTTTCTAGAAATTTACACGTTGCAATAGAATAAAATTATAAGTAACCAAAAAAAGCCAGGAGAAGAAAAGTCATATGCCATGTTTTCAGTGTAGAGTATTCCAGCCTCTTTGATAACCATCTCAGCAAAAAAGCTTAGGCAAGTTCATTTAAAATACTGCAGTTAATGTTCTGGTTATCTCTTTAAGTCTAACTACAGAAACTTGCATTGTAAAATTGTCTTGATATTCACAGAGATTAACTGTAAATTACTTTAATTGTTGTGCAAATTAAAGAGGTACTGCCTTGTGCTCAGAAAGAGTTTCTGAGGCCTTTTGGTTTGTTTCATTGAGATTCTAATGTATTGATTTTTGTAATTGGAAACATCAGTCTCACACATTGTCGTCATGTGATACTCTAATTACTTTCAAGCTCCATGGAAAAAATACTGTATATCTTCTGAGGTTTTACTGGTAGTAACCTCTACTGTGCACAGAAAATAAATAAATACAAAAATCTTTCAGCATCTTGGCTTGGTGTGTTTGTGCTTGCAGCTGATGATTTGGAATTTGAGATGACAGACATCTTAACAGCTGGCCTGGGAATATTTACCAATTTGGGGCTATGATTTGTGAAGAACTCTTTTGAGTATGCTCTGAAGGGAAGAGTCTAAGGCATCTGATACTGAAGACTGCTGCTTTATCTAAAGTTGGGGTAATGCAATAAAATACACTGCTGTGTGACACTGAACAGCACTTGCTTGTATTTGTGTAGTTGTGGGCATTGTCACTGAATTCCTATGAATATTGGTTTGAATGATCTTTTGATGGTAATTGTAACTTCAGTTTGTTTAAATAACATTGCTTGCAAATGCCTTAAAATTACTAGCTAGAATAAAGATGCTAATCAAGAAGCTGGACGCGAGCCAGCAGTGTGTGCTTGTTGCCTGAAGGCCAGCTGTGTTCTGGGCTGCATTAAAAGAGTGGCCAGCAGGGAGAGGAGGGTGACTGTCCTCCTCTACTCAGCTCTTGGGAGGCCCCATCTGGAGTACTGTGTCCAGGCCTGGGGCCTCCAGCACAAAAAAGATGTAGAGCTCTTGAAATGATTCCAGAGAAGGGCTGGAGCACCTCTCCTTAAGAAGAAAGGTTGAGGGAACTGGACTTTTAGCTTGGAGAAGAGAAGACTCTGGGTAGACTTCATTGTGGCCTTCTAATACTTGAAGGGAGTGTATAAACAGGAGGGGGAAGGGCTGGTCACAAGGGTGAATTATGATAGGACAAGGGGGAATGGTTTTAAACTGAGACAGGGGAGGTTTGGGTTAGATATTAGGAGGAAGTTTTTCACACAGAGGGTGGTGACACACTGGAACAGGTTGCCCAAGGAGGCTGTGGATGCCCCATCCCTGGAGGCATTCAAAGCCAGGCTGGATGTGGCTCTGGGCAGCCTGGTCTGGTGGTAGGTGACCCCGCACACAGTTGGGGGCTGAAACTTGATGATCATTGTGGTCCTTTACAATTCACGCAGTTCTATGATGAAGTTTCCATAAAGCAGTTTTATGGGCAGAATCTGCACTATTTGACTCACGGGAGTTTGTTGTCGTGTAGCCTTGTCTTCTATTTTGGCAGTAAATAGGTAGACAAAATACTGTTGACACATGATACTGAGAAAATCTATTGGTTAGCCAGCCTCTGCTTTTAGATTAAACTCTCATGAATTCACCATCATGAAGTAGTAAATAAATCAATTAATATTGAATATACAGGTAAGATGAGCTTTATACGATCCAAACCTTTTCAAATATGTTCGTTTTGGGAATTAAACTTTATATTTCCTAACCCAGTGGTAATAAATCTGTATGGTATCTAACCTTCACAGTGACTTCAGTGGGTAGCTTCCATTGCATTTGACCATAAGCTGTGATAGAAAGTAATTGCAAGCAGTTCCTATAGAATAACCATTCCACTATAACAGCTATTTTTGCAATAGCTTTTTTGTTAGGATCTTTAAGCAGTTTTACTTCACGTTATACTGTGCCTTACTGGGATCTTGCCTTAAAAAAACCGAGACCCCAGATCATTCATAAGATACATGCTTTTAAGAACACAGTCTGTAACAGCCAGAAAGTCTACTGTCAAATGAAAGAGTGACGTGAATTGGGGGAGAGGATGCTTTTTTTTACCAGTGAACCTATATTGTGTGGATGTTTTCTTGAGCCTATCTATCACCTATAATCATCTATCACCACTCCCAAGTACTTGACGTGCACCCTGCAACCAAGACCTTGTATTTGAAGTGAAATTCTATTAGAATTGAAAAAAGGTGAAGTTTGACCTAAATTATACAGTGATTCCTTGAATTAAACCTACTTCCTGAAGTACAGCCATTATTTATCTACAACCAAGTAGTAGCAACACTAACTTCCTTGTAAATAGTTGTAGTACAGCGACCATCTACTGTATAGGGAGAATACTTCTTTTGTCAGAAAACAAAATAGCAGTAGGTGAAACAGAGTTTATAAGTGCAGTCCCATTTTATTACCTCTTCAAAGGCAAAAGAGCACACTTGGTAGTATAACAGTGTTGTAATATTCCCGCTCACTTCCCCTGTGCCGCAGCGAACCTTCCTGTGCTGCCTTAAAATTCTGTCTTCAGAAATACCTTCCCGGTCGTCCATTAGCAATCTTACAGCTAACTCAGCACTTAAATATCTTGAAGTCTGCTGATGGCCTTTTGGACTGGGAAAAAAGGGTGTGAGTATCTGCTTCGTTCATGGCACTGAACAAATGAGATCTGATGCAACTACCTACCATGAACTGCTGTGCCTGGACATCACACTGCTGCTAGGGATGGCGAGAGTAATGTGCAAAAAGAAAAAAAGGCTGAAAGTTATGGAAGTGTTACCTATGTTACCCATCTTATGCCATTTAAAAAATTAAAGTTGAAACAAAACATTCAAATTAAACAACAGTGGTAGAGTATTCCTGGGAATGTGGCAGCAAGATGGGAACTTATTAAAGGATGTTTTCCAGTTCCTTTGGGTTAGTGTCTGCATAGTAACAGAACCATCTCACTTCAGAATTGAGCTGGCAGGCAACTGGGTCTGTTCCTTTAATAAGTTCCCTGTGCAGTTAGAGATGGCCTATTATTGGAGTTCAACACTTTTCTTTCTTCAACATAACACTGCAAAATGCACATATTTTTTAGTTGTAGTGGGTACATGGGATGTAACGAGCACAGCATACATCCTTAAGAAAGGATTGCATATGCCTTCCGTAGAGAACTTATGCTCTTGGCTGAGACAGGAAAAGCTATTTCCTTTTCCAGATATTTCTTCTTCATTTTTTGCTGCCTTTGTTGAATTAATTTCAAAATATGGACAGAAAGCTTCCATCCAAATAATCAGAGTTAAGATGCAATTAGTCTGAATAGAACATCCCTACTAACCTGCTAAATTCATTTTATTTATAATACTAAATGTACATATATGAGCAGAATTGTTTGTGTGCTTAAATAAAACTGATGTAGGGAGACTGCCCTGGGATCTTCCCCTGCACACGTGCACTGCCTCATTAAAATGGGAGCTGCTGTGTGTGGTTAGCATGTTAGGTGACAGGTTGCCTCCTCCCTCTGCCCTGATGCACAGAATATGATGAAAGTAATGCTTTCTTGTCTTTCAAACTGTGATAGCACACTATTTACCAGGTTGAGAACTATTTCTTAAGCAGTATCCTCAAATAGTGGAGCTGGGATCCACAGATAGTCCTGAGAAATGGGAGTCCAGTGATCCAGTGTTCTTTTCAAGCAGCTTCTGCATTCCTGCAACCCTGACATGTGAACAGGCCTATAGGAACCCAGCAGGATTTCCCTGTAGTTGGGGAAAAAGCCAACCACTCCTACAAACCACTATGCATTGAGCACTGCCAAGTTCAGATCTGTAGCACTGTGATGATGGTTTAAGAAATTGGATATCACAAAAGCACAAAGGTGGTGCGTTTCCCTTTCAGCTGCTGATTACCTGCTGCTCTTTCTTGGAAAGGTGAGGTTGGTGTGGTTATTAGCTCCATTAAATGCAACTGGATTTAGATGCTGTCAACTTCTAGTTAATGTGGAGGCAAGAATAATGGGGTGCAAAGGTGTCTTATTTTAATGCAGAGATGTAGGTGGGAATTGCTAAGGACACAATGGGCTGAAGTACTGAGCTAGAGTAATGGGAACTACAACTATCATTCATGACATAATTGGCATGTTAAATAGTTCTCTTAGCATTCTCCCCTTTCAGTCTCATTTGAACTGTGGAAATATTTTGTTTTGTAAGTTAAAGGCAAATACATTAAAGAGTGGAAATACTCCTGTTATTGAAGATAGAAATAGCCATACTTGAAGTAGTGTGAACTGCAAGAAAAAAAACATTGTTCAGAAAAAGCAGATTTCCAAACCAAGCTGTTACACCTGAGAGACCTGGTAAATGTCGAGCAAAATTTGCTGTTAATATCAGCTAATCTATGAGCATGGTGTGAAAATTGGACTCTAGCTTTTGAAGCACTCATGCTTGAGAACAGTGACCAGTTGAATTTGAGAGTCCAAATCATGACTGCAACAGGATGCAACTGCTTTCCCGTTGCACTGTAGGTCCTGAACCTAGTCTGTTGCACTGGGGGGGAAACAGGAGGGGGGAGAGGGGAAGGGAAAAAAAGTGGGCATAAATCTTTAATAGATGGCATATAGCAAGAATAGTCTTTGTCAAAAGCGGAGGCACCACAAGAGGGTGCCATTTCTTTGATTTTCATAGTGTCTGATCACGTTTCTGTTCTGGGTCACTTGATCTGAGGCTGATAAAAAGCACCCAGATGTCTCTTGCATGTAGCTTTGCCTCTGAGAGCTCACAGTGCTCATTTATAGCACTGATCTAAGAGGAGGAATATGTACTGATACACCACAAAGCACTGAATACTAACACAAAATGAGAAGGCAAATGGTTTTCAACTAGCTGTTCTGGGAAATATAACTCCAAAGGTACTTTGAAGCATCATGTTTGTAATTCATCAGTCCTTCTAAAAATTTGCATGACACACAGCCTAATTAACGTGCAATAGCAGATGAATATGATGCTATCAGGTCTGACTCGTGGAATCTTTCCTACAGAAATTACCTGCAGAGTTTTCATAGTTAGGCTAGCTAAAAAAGTACCTTCTGTGTTATAAGATGTAAAGAGTTATTTTAAAAATCCAAACAGACCAAAAGAACACCTACATCTTCCAATCTTAATTCCATTGAGCTAGGTAATTGTATTTGGAAATTCCCACTGAAAAGGAAAAAAAAGAAAAAAAAAGAAAATGAAAATATTAGAAATTTTTCGCTCCTAAGCGTTAAAGTAGTTGTATGAAAATACATCCGTAAGAATGTATCGGAGTAGGCATAGCCTGTGGTGGGAGGCTGAAGTGTGCCAGACAAGAGAAAGGGAAGTGAACAAATATTTAAGAGAAGAAAAAGTCATTCAATCTTGCATCCAGTGCTACTTCACCATTCGTCTCATTATATACTTTCTAAAAATATACAGTTTATACATGAAAGACACTACTTAAGAGCCACAATGATGCCTCTGATATTTCATTTATTTCCATAACTTTTCATACAGTTGTATTTTGTATATTACTTCACCACTACCACCACCACCTTTTTCCCTCTGTAGCTTCCAGCTTGGTATTCAGTGAAAGTATTAAAGAAGTGGTGAGGTCTCACTGCTCTGGGGAGGTTGGCAAGAACATAAACACAGAAACTAGAGCGTTAAAAATCTGTCAGTGAGACAGCAACAGTGTCAGGCATGGAACTTCATCGTGTGTATTCCTGTCTTTTATACTTGCAGGAAAATAAACATACAGCTTCTAACAAAGCTATAAATTAATTAATCACTTGTTAGATGTGTCTGTCTCCATGTTTGGCAGTAAAAATTGAAAAAGAAATTCAATTACTGTGCATGATCCTTGATGCGATTTTCAAAAGCAGGCTGTGTTTAGATACTAGCACAATTTTATGTTCACATTCTGAGGAATTTTAAAATTATTGACAGTTTTTTAAAGCTTCATTTTTTATGTCTTTTATAGAGCCATGACAAAAATACCAGAGTAGCAAACCAGGTCTTAACATTGTAATTCACTTAAATATTGGGAAAAAAATAGTTTCTTTGATTAACTTAAAAACAATTAAAATAACACTTCGTAAGCATGATGTTGCTAAGGGAATTTCTGCATGTATGAGTTAGAAACTTATTTTGGAAAAGCCTCACCCTGAAAAAATGGCTCTCTCAATCTCCAGCACTATCTCAGAAAGAGATTTTTCTAGGCTGACAGTAATAAAGCTTTCTGGTGCTGTAGGAGGCTCCAGAGCATCAAACTGAGACTGAAGTAGTTTCAGTGGCATGAAATGTCCTCTCCTCTTCTCCAGGCGGTGAGCAATGAGGTCTGCAGGACCATCCAGATGAACAAAGAGGATATTCAGTGCTGCAATTTCTCCTGGTTTCTCTGACTGACTGTTTCCAATTGCAGATGCTCCACTGACTAATATATGTCTATAGATTTTCTTCAGTGCTGAACAGGCCAGAACTGCATCTTGTCTAGATGATTCTTCTCTATCAAAAATGACAACAAACAACACACTGTCATGAGAGACAAGCCCTGTATCCTTGTAGAGGACAGCTTTGGGAGTACTAGCAGGCCACACCAATGCCACGTGCTTCCACATGTCTGCAATTATGCTTCAATTATGCAACAGTGCAATTAACACACTGTTGAGTTGATTTTGGGACGTTTCTGGAGTTAGGCAGCAGCTTTGGCTGGCATGTTACAAAACACAGTGGATCTAACATAATAATCAAGACAAATTTCTCAGGAAATGAACCCATGCTCTAAAAAGATAAGATCACTTGGTATGCACATGGAAGCAGTGGCCACTATGCAAAGCTAGAGCAAGAAGAGTGTGAGGAGGAGATCACATTCAGAGGAAAGTGGCTAGACGTGACATTTTTGAAGAATAACTTTTGAGATGATGTATATAAGCAAAATTCTGTACATTTTTTGAAAATAAGTGGCTGATGTTACACAGTGATTCCCTTTCCATCTACCCCTAATTGATTCTGTGATCCAAGAAGGAACATAGCATACTGGCAGCAGACCATAAGTTAAGGGCAACTGTTGGCTGCAATAATCACCCTTTCCATTTGCAGTAAAGGTGCAAACGGGTGAAATGATCCATGACAAGCTGTGCCAAGTGCCAATCTCTATGGTTTTCAGCAGGCACCTTGCCAGACTAAATTTCCCCCTCTCTTTATGTTTCAGACCCTAGGCGCTTCTGAATAGGCAGCAAATTGCCCCAGAGGTTGAGTGCCAGCAGTTTAGCAGACTTCTGCCACATGAAACTCAGAAAATGCATTCAGTGTCCAGATTATTGAAAAATTAAAAAGATATCTGAGATTGGTGAAAATAAAAAAAAAAAAAAAAAAAAAAAAAAAAAGATAAAACCAAGGAAACAGAGTGCAAAAATCAGT
>NW_024884833.1:12136748-12146146 GCF_019232065.1 Centrocercus urophasianus | reverse complement strand
AAAAAAACCAAGGAAACAGAGTGCAAAAATCAGTATTTGAACATTCTATAGAACTCTTTGAAGCTTCACAAAATGGTTGAGATTGGAAAGAGTCTCTGGAGGTCATCTGGTCTAAAATCCTGTGTTCAAGCAGGGACGCCTACAGCAAACATCATGTTCAGACAGCTTTAGAACATGGATGGGGAGTCCACCAGCTCTGGGCAGTCTGCTTGCTGTTAGAGCTCAGTCGCCCTTACTGTTCCTCTTATGTTCAGGAAAAACCTCTCCAGCTTCAGTTCGTGCCCACTGCCTCTTGAACTGTTATGGTAACCACTTGAAAGAGTCTGGCTCTGTCTTCTTTGCAGTCCCCACTTCAGATATATAGCCACCCTGGTGAAATCCCCCCCACACCCCTAGGCTCCATGATCCCAGCTCTCAGCCTTTCCTTGTAGGAGAGGTAGTCCTGTCCCTTCATCTTCACAGCCCTTTGCTGGGTTCTCTTCAGTAGCTCTATTTTTTACTGGGAAGCCCACAACTGGACACAGTACTCCTGGTGTGGCCTCACCAATACTGAGGGGAAGGATCACCTCTCTCCACCTGCTGGCAAAACTTCTCCTGAAGCACCTCAGGATATCATTAGACATCTTAGCAGCAAGAGTTCAGCTTTTTGTCCACTGCGACCTGCAGGGCCTTTCCTGCCAGGCTGCTTTCCAGCTGGGCAGCCCTCTGCATGTCTTGGTGCTTTGGACTGTTATTTTCAAAGCACAGGACTACATTGCTCTTTGTTGAACTGTCAGTTCACTTCTCCTGTCTAAGTTCCTCTGAATGCCAGCTTGGCAGTCTTGCATGTCAGCCACTCATCCCAGGTGGGTCAACTGTGAGCTTGCTTCAGGTACACTCTTGACCCAGATCACATATGAAGATGTTGAATAGGATCAGATTCAGTCTACCCATGTAGCACACTTCTAATTACATCCAAGTAGACTTTGTGCCACTGATCACCAGCTTCTAAGCCTGGCCTCTCAGACAATTTTCAGTCCAACTCACCAGCCCATACTTCATCATCTTCTCTATGAAGATCCCATGTGAAACACTGTGAAAGCCTCACTTACGTTCAGGTAGACAATATTCACTGCTTTCCCCTCATCTACTAAGCCAGTCATTTCATCATAGAAGATTATCAGGTTTGTCAAGCATAACAACACCTCTGTAAATCCACACTCACTATTCATGATTCCTTTTCTTTCACATGCCTGGAAATGGTTTCCAAAACAAGTTGTTTCATCATATTCCCAGAGATCAAGGTGAGGCTAACCAGCCTGTAGTTCTCTGTGTCTTCCCCTTTCCTCTCTTCTTGATTATAAAGTATTATTTACTTTCTTCCAGTCATGAAGCACCTCTCCCTATTGCCATGATTGTTCAAAGATCACTTGAGAGTAGCACCAAAATGACATCTGCCAGGTTCCTTAGTGTTCCTTGTTAAATCCACTCTGCTCAAGTATTCTCTAATCTGCGCCTCTTCTACCAGGAGAAGATCCTCCTTGATCCAGACTTAACCACGGGTGTCCATGGAAAAAGCCTGGGATTCATTTTAAAAAATATATATATCTGGTCTTCCTAGAAAAGACTAAATTGGCGAAGGCTGTGGTACAGACTGTGTCACTGCAACCTCTGCCCAGTCTGATATCAGACACATTTTCCCTGGTCTATCTTTTACTACTTACGTACTGACAGAAGCCCTTCTTGATTACCTTCGTCGTTCCTCACCAAATTCAGCTCCAAACAGGCTTTGTTTTTCCTAACAGCATCCCTGCATCCTTAGACAGTGCTTCTGTATTCTTCCCAGGTTACTTATCTCTGCTTTCTCCCTCTGTGTGCTTGGTCATTATGCTTCAGCTTTTCCAGGAGCTCCTTGTTCACCCACAGGCCTCTCAGAATTTCTGGCTGACTTTGTGCTTGCTGGGATGGACTATACTTGGGCTTGGTACAGGTGATTTATGAACATCAAGTTTTTCTGCACCCCTCTTTCCTCAGTGTCTTAATCCCATGGAATGCTTCCAAGCAGATTCTTGAAGTAAGTTCTCCTCAAGTACAGGATTGCACTCTTGCTTCTTACCTGTTTTCTCCCCACAGGAACCTGAATGCCACTATCTCATGGTCATTGCATCTAGAGCTGACTTTGAGCTTCACATCTCCGATAAGCCCTCCCTTGTTTGTATGTGTGAGATCCATCAAAGCATCTCTTCTTGCTGGCTTGTCTGTCACTTGAGTCAGAAAGTGTCACTGATGCTCTCCAAGAACATTCTGCATTGCTTATGTCTAGCTGTGTTGTTCCTAAAGCAGACACCCTCTACATTGCCAAAACATTGGTTTGCTCCTCAGTCCTCACCTGTAAGCTCTCAGCTGGCTCCTCAGCCAACAGCAGGCTGTATGCACTTCAGCTGCTCTCTCACATAAAGGGCAGCTCTTCCTCTTTGACTTCCAGACCTTACCTTCCTCCAGTGCAGTACTCAAACTGTTTGAAACACACCACCAAACCTCCATGGTTCCAACAAGATCACAGCCCCACAACTGCACACAGTTCCCATGTTTATGTCTCATGTTGTACATATTAACCTGCAGACATCTCACAGGCACTCCAGTATTTCCCAGAAATGGCCTGTTGCGTTTTTCCCCCCTTCTTTTCCTCCTTTGGAATCATTCCCTACTGCCAGTTCCTTGCTTATATGCAAATGTTTGAACTGAAACCAGCTAAGACCAATCCTGCTTGCTTTTTATTCTCTGTTATTTACATCACTCCAGGCCCTCTTTTTGTCAACAAAGTGTTGTTACCCTTCACAAGACTGCTGATAACTCTCTCTCTCCTGTCATTCCTGCTTCAAAACCCACATTTCCAGGTTAGACATCCTTCAGGCAAAGACAGCTTTGCCTCACTAAACAAGCTGGACACAACTCTACCAGATGCTAATTATCCAACAAGATCCCATCATCAACGAAACCAAAACACCATTGCCAGCTTCACAACCAATTGTGGGAATGCAATTTCAGTGTCTTCCCTCTTACACCATTTGTCTTTTATTGGAAAGATTGAGAACACCAACTGGGCCACCATGCCCCTGATTGTTTTTTACAAAGCAATAAGAGTTTAGCATAACATATTAAGTTAAAGACAGGTGAGTTTAAAGCTACACATTTTACTATTCTCACCTTCAAGTTCAAGAAAACTTCGAATTACCTTTGCCTCTGAATAGTGGAGGTAGGATTATTTGAGGTTAGAAAGTATACAATCACTATAATACAGAGTTTAATAAAAAGCTGATCACCTGACAAATCTCTGAATACAAATATCTCTAAAAATTTTTATCCTACTATTATTGTCCTTATATTCTCTGTTATGCCCTTTTAAAGTAGATACTGTCTGGCTTATTATCCTAGAAATGATCTGTAGACAGAAGGAAAAAACAAAACTATTACCGGCAACAATTTTCCCAAAACTATTATTCAGGGATTATCACACCCTTAGAAATTATTATGGCACCTTAGATTATTGAAAATGGAATGCCTTTACTAGCTGCAAAAGTTTTTACATTACTGCATACATTTCTGTTTTGGAACATTTTTTGGTCTTGTTTTTTATTTATTTTGTCTTTATCCCCAAATTCCTTCAATCTAGAGGTTTTCTTACCTCCTCAGTATATCATGCAATGCACAAAGCCATGGAATTCTGTCCTAGAAACAAAACAAATTAGTTCAAAATTGTATGTGAAATGCATTTGAAAGAATCACATTTAACATCTGGAGCATTTATTAGCATTAATATGTATAGCCAGTTCATTTTTCATTGTCATCCTTCCTCATATAGGTTTGCTACCACTGCTTGCATCCTATTTTTTACATACACCTGCAAATATCTTATGGAGGTAAAATGTTTTGAAGAACAGATAAATTCCCTCTTGCTACTACAATATAGTTCATAGAATCATAGAATCACCAAGGTTGGAAAAGACCTGAAAGATCACCCAGTCCAACCGTTCACCTATTCCCAATAGCTCCCACTAAACCATGTCCCTCAACACAACATCCAGCCTTTCCTTGAACACCCCCAGGCTCGGTGACTCCACCACCTCCCTGGGCAGTCCATTCCAGTGCCTGACCACCCTTTCTGAAAAGTAATACTTCCTAATGTCCAGCCTGAATCTCCCCTGCTGTAGCTTGAAACCATTCCCTCTGGTCCTATCACTAATGACACGAGAGAAGAGGCCGACCCCCAGCTCACTACAACCTCCCTTCAGGAAGTTATACAGCAATGAGATCTCCCCTGAGCCTCCTCTTCTCCAGGCTGAACATTCCCAGCTCCTTCAGCCTCTCCTCATAAGCCCTGTGTTCCAGACCCCTCACCAGCTTTGTTGCCCTCCTTTGAACACATCCCAGGGCCTCAATGTCTTTCTTGCAGTGAGGGGCCCAAAACTGAACACAATACTTGAGGTGCGGCCTCACCAGTGCTGAATACAGGGGAACAATCACCTCTCTGCTCCTGCTTGCAGCACTGTTTCCGATGCAAGCCAGGATGCCATTGGCCTTCTTGGCCACCTGGGCACACTGTCGGCTCATATTCAGCCGAGCATCAATCAATACCCCCAGGTCCATTTCCTCTACGCAGTCCTCCAGCCACACCGCCCCAAGCCTGTAGCGTCGCCTGGGGTTGTTGTGGCCTAAGTGCAGGACCCGGCATTTGGCCTTGTTGAAACTCATCCCATTGGCTTCAGCCCAGCTCTCCAGCCTGTCCAGATCCCTCTGTAGGGCCTCGCTACCCCCAGGCAGATCCACACTTCCAGCCAATTTGGTGTCATCTGCGAATTCACTGAGGGTGCACTCGATGCCCTCATCCAGGTCATCAATAAAGATGTTGAAGAGGACAGGCCCCAGCACCAACCCCTGGGGAACACCTCTCACGACTGGTTGCCGGCTGTATTTAACTCCATTCACCACCACTCTCTGTGCCCAGCCCTCCAGCCACCTCCTGACCCAGCCAAGAGTGTACCCATCCAAGCCTCGGGCTGCCAGCTTCTGCAGGAGAATGCTGTGGGAGACAGTGTCAAAGGCTTTGCTGAAGTCTAGGTAGACCACATCAACAGCCTTTCCCTCATCCACCAGATGGGTCACTAGATCATAGAAGGAGATCAGGTTGGTCAAGCAGGACCTGCCCTTCATGAACCCATGCTGGCTAGGCCTGATCCCCCGGTCACCCTGCACATGCCGCATGATCTCCCTCAAGACAATCTGCTCCATAACCTTCCGTGGCACTGAGATCAGGCTAACAGGCCTGTAGTTCCTTGGATCCTCCTTATGATTCAAACGTAGTCTTCTCTCAGATAGCAGCTTATACTTTGAATGGTTATCTCTTTTCCCTTCTCTAAAAGACTGAGGCTTTCAGGAACTGCTGCAAGGCGTTAAGACAGATCTAAATTTAGTTATCTGCAATAACTGTATAATTTTTATGCCAGCAGCAACCACAACTAAATGCACTCATAGCCACAGTTTTGCAACTCCTTTGCTCAGTAGTTTGGCAAAGGCAGTGTGAGTGATTGATTGGCTTCTTAATATAATCTGTTCTTAAACCTTAAGCTCTCAGCAACTTTTGTCATACCAGCTGAGTGATAAACTATTGATCCCATTTCACCTTTCTGTGCAGCTCTTACTGGATGAGGGCAGCAAATGAAAATATGGATAGATAAATACAACATTTTCTTGTTATTATAATTACAGGCTCACTTTCCACTGCCTTTCAAGGAGGCCTTTATAATTCTGCACCACTGATGTTATAGAAGAGATACTTGCTTGGTACCACACACCAGTAACACTGATCATTCAATTATGCAGTTCTGTTTTACATGACAATGGCTTTGGTGAACTTCCAGCTAGATGAAAGTTTTTAATAAATATTTAGAACATTTTTTTATGTATCAAAGAACTCCCACGTTCAGCCTTATATTGCTAGAGATTTTCCGAGAAAAGTTCTTAAAACTCATTTTAAGCAGGAGTACATAAAAAAAAAAGTACGGAGTAACAACTGCAGTAATTGAAAGTGATTACTTCAATAGAGAAATGCAAAGACCTTTGTGTGTCTTAACATATTTAAGGCAGAAAACATGTAATCTAAAGTTCCATGCATTGATGTAGAGGAATAGCTCCCTGGGGCACCCAAAGAAGAGCATGGGCAGCAGGTTGAGGGAGATGATCCTCCCACCCCACTCTGCACTGGCGAAGCCCCGTCTGGAGTACTGTGCCTCCTCAATTCAAGAAAGAGAGAGCCCAGCAGAGGGCTACAAAGATGATGAGATGATGTCTGCAGCATCTCCCTTTTCCCTTCTGAGAAAAAGCTGAGAGACCTGAGACTGTTCAGCCTGGAGAGAAGACTAAAGGAGGATCTTATCAGTGCTTATAAATATCTAATGTACAGTCAAATGGATGAGGCCAGGCTCTTTTCAGTGGTGCCCAGTGACAGGACAAGGGGCAACAGACACAGGAAGTTCCATCAGAACATGAAAATTGACTTTTATACAGTGAGGGTGACAGAGCTCCGGAATAGGCTGCCCAGGGATGTTGTGGAGTCTCCTCCTCTGTACTTATTCAAAACCCATCACGACAGTTTCCTGCGCAACATACTGTAGGGTACCTGCTTCAGCAGAGGGTTGGACTGGATGATCTCCAGAGGTCCCTTTTGACCTCTGTAGTGCTGTGATTCCCCTAAGCTACAGATCTAGACAATCAACCTGTGTTTATAAAGGAAACAGTTTTTTGTAATATGATTTGACAGAGGCTGCAAAGATAAAGTACTCTACTCTTTCAGAATTCATAGAAATTACCTCATCATTTAGTGGCATTCCTGCTGCCATCTTCTTTTTATTCTCTGGTGAATGATAGTCATCTGCATCATAGAATTTCCATCCCAGCTAAGAAAAAAGAAAGAAAGAAAGAAAGAAGGATCATTTGGCCAAATCAGATTTGGATAGATCCTATTGAGGATCCCAGAATTAATCAAGACACCTAAAATCTAGAGGCCTCTTACACTTCAGCATGAATCACCATTAATGCAGTGACTTTTACCACAACTATGAGCTCAGCACAACAGTAATGGTTGACACGTAACGTCTGTTCCTTCAAGACAATGTTGTGTTTGCAATAGCTGCCCAAACCGGCTTCAGTGAGCAGGCAGACTGCGCCGTGAAGCTGCCACATTTGCAGCACGAGTAAGTGCCAGTTGTCCAAGAGCGGTGGGCTGCCGCACAGAGCGAGAAGCTAAGAAGTCACATCGGTAGAAGAACAGAATGCAGCCATACCTTTGCTGCCAAACGTGACCCAACTGTGGTTCTGCAAAGAAGCACAAGGATCTCGTTATTCCGGCACCTCCGAGAGACAGGGCTCCCAGAACTAAGCCTATCTATTTGGAGACAAATCTTTGTTTACAGCCGTAAAATAAAAGCGGGCGTGACCGCAAACCCAAGCTTCGAAGAACCAAACCAGAGCGCCTCCCTTCCCCACCCGTGCCGCCGTGCGGAGGCTGAGGCCTGCTGCGGGATGGCTGTGCCTGGCCGAGCCGCGGACGTCCTGCCGCCAGCGTCACGCCGGTTGCACCGCAGACCCTCGCCCCGCCGCCCCGCACCTACTTCCCGGAGCCGCTCACGCCCATGACCACCAGCAGCACCATGGCGAGCCCCGCCGCAGCCCCGCCCGTTCCGCGCGGCCCTCCTCTCCGCCGCCACCGCCCCTCGGTCCGGCCCGCCCCTGGCACAGAGGCGTCCCGCCGGCAGCCCTCCCCCGCCGTGCGGCTCTGCAGGCGGGCCAGGCGCTGGTGCCCGGCGTTCCCAGCGCTGCGCTCACAGCTCCCTAGGAAGCGCACGGCAGTTAGCGCTCCCGCTTACGTAACACGTCTGACAGGGCTGTAGAGCGTGCACGGCTGTTTGTACATACCGCTTCCCCTTTGCTCACGGACTTCTGCGCTTCCAACATAATTAGCATATTGATCCGCGCCGCTGTTACCTCTGCTCCGTGTGTTTAAAGGTTCACTAGAGCACGAGCTGGCACCGCCGCCCCGCAGGCCGTCCCGACCCGCTCCTCGTTGCTGCGAGAGCGGCTCCGCCTGGCGGCTGGGCGCTGGCATGGAGCGCTGCCCGGCCAGAGAGGCGAGGCGAGGCGAGGAGGCACTTGTTGCTCGCGGGAGTTTAGTTTGAGTTTAACCCAGAGAATTCACGCTGTGCGGCCGTGACGTCAAATGTCACTTCTTCCAGTGCAGTCTCTATAGGAAAACGATCATCGTCGCTTTCCTATCTGGCTGATTTTCAGCTTTTTATCGTCACTTCTCCTAGAGTTTGATCACATCTAAATCTATGTGAAGTGATTGCTGTCTGCTGCTGGTGCTGTGATGGGGAATGCAGCACAGCAGCAGCTAGGAGTGACAGATCTCCCCTGTGTGATTGGTGACAGCATCTTTGTGGAAAATGTTGCAGTCTAGGCAGAGCGTACAGATGACTAGAACAGGTGAGTGGAGCAACTGCTTTTTTCTTCTTGCCTTTTAGCAAGTGTTGTAGTATGTGTGAGTTGCAGGGAATATAAGTTAAGAGGCCTAGGTAGAGAAAGCTGAGGGATCGGCACTCGGCTGGGTGTGAGGTGGCTCAGGCCTGCAGCTCGTGCTTATGTGCTTGATCGCAGCAAGTGTAACGCAGAGATACTGCAGTCATTAATTCCTCCAGCACAGGTATCTTTGCTGTGTGAAGGTGGAAGCATTGCTTTGCTTGTGGGAAGGGGCATGCGGGTTTTTATGTGTTTTGGTTGGTCAGCGTTGGTGGGCACTTCTAGCAACTGAACATCTGGAAACTGCAGTCCAAAATCTATGGAAAGGTAGACACGCACTCAATCTGCTAGCAGAAAAAGCTCAGCCATCTCTCATTTCTAAAAGAATAATGGCTGGCAGGTGGTGAAAATAGCTGCCCCTTAGCTGATACTAAGGCATTGAGAGAGGAAAGGGGTACCCAGGAAAAACTGCAACAGTGCTTGGACACCAAAGGTAACTGTATCATAGTGAATGCTCTGCTGCAACTGTGTGAGCCAGCTGCTGACCTCTTAGGGGCCACTGTCATCAACAATAGATAGTAGATGGTAAGTATGTTACATTACAGGTACTAAACTGTTCCACAGCAGTGCTAGTTCCGAATGTTACACAGTCATTGTTATGAGAAGTTTCGGTTTGACATAACAAAAGAGGTCTTAAATGAACAAGTCTAGTGATACAACATAATTAATGTTTATTAATGTTTATTAATGATTACATTTAACACTTCTGTTCCAAAATTCCCTTTCTGGTTCCTCTCATACACGTTGATAGAAAAGTTCTTATTTTTCTTTAGTTTACAACAAATATC
>NW_024884833.1:11953296-11988805 GCF_019232065.1 Centrocercus urophasianus | reverse complement strand
GGGAAAGGGAAAGGGAAAGGGAAAGGGAAAGGGAAGGAAAAAGGGGAGATTTTAAGACCTTGTCATTCAAGAAATGCAAAATCTGTAACAGTTGTACAGTGTACTGTATTACCTTCAACTCTGTGGTGCAGGAATATACTTTTGCCTTCTGGTCAAATAGAGGGTAGTTAGGTTTCCAAAACAAAGCTTGTAATTTTGATGCAGTGAATCTAAAATATTTAGAACTTTCAAAATACTGAAGATCACTGAAAAGCTGAAGGAAAATGTGAAAAAACACAGACTTCCAAATGAGATTCTCAGCAGCGTTTTGGTCAGTAATAGTTGAGTTACTATTTAAGATTCTACCTTTAGATCTGCGATTCAAAATTAATTTAGGCTGCATATCTTTCTGTTATTGTAGATGACATTATGAACAGTATTTTTGCTTCAATTTTTATTCTATAGAAGTGTAATGATGCATCACTTCATTATGGCATTGTTTAGCCTATACTTTATTCCCTTCATTTGAAAGTTACCACAATTTCTCCTTTGATTACTTAATTTGTTTTTTGTTTGCCAGCCTGTAATAGAAAAGCATAATAGAGCTTGCAGACATCCTTTTACTTCATATGGAAAACCACAATACATCTGGTGTAATTAGTGCTGGAGATGCACTACTTTTCTTTCTACTTCTTATTTACTGTTTTGTACTATGATGTTTTAAAGTCTCTGAACCTTAGTTTTTACTTCATTAAAACTGGAAAGAATGTTCAGCAATATCAATTCCGTACTTTTTACAGAGATCTACAGGCGAAATCAAATAATCAGACTAATTTGAGTTATAAGTACTGATTTTCCTGGGTTTTTTGTTGGGTAAGTCATAATAACCTTATTATGCTGGTTTTAATTGATATATCATTATTGCAGTAGTCAATTGTAAAGAAAGGAGAGATAGTGAACTTCGCAAAATGACAACTGTTAAATATTACTTTATTATTATTATTATTATTATTATTATTATACAAGTGATACTGCAAAAGTTTCCCCTGATCCTCTTGCGCATAGATGGCATCTGGTGATGATAACAAAGTGTCAGACATGGTATAAATGACAAAAATAAATATTTTCCCATGATTTTTCCCGGCTTCAGGCTTGGTTCACTTTCCCTCTCCTTCAGCTATTGACAGCAAAAAGGAGTAACCTCAGTGTTCATGTAGCTGCAGAACAGATAGACAGATTTACTATGGTTAGTACTAAAGTGGGAAAAGGGTGCCAGGTCATGAGAGGAGAGAATTCAGGCAGGGAATTGGATTGTAAGAAACAAGCATACCGGTAATGTTAATAAAGACTTCTTGTGAAGAGGGAAAGGATTTGTAAGGAGGAGGAGAAAAAAGACTGGGAGTATGAGGACAGGAAAGATGACTGGAAGAAAAATGCGATGTGAGGAGGGGAAGCTTATTAAAGATGTGAAGCATTTTAATTCAGTTTCAGTCATATCTTATCAGTCATATCTCATTCTTATATGGTATGCCAACCCACCTCTCTTTTTATCCTCTTTACTGCTAATATGAATTTATCATGATATTTGTCTCTTCTAATGCCATGCTCTATCAAAAACTCCTAACCTCACCCATTGTCTTATCACTTTATTTCTTTGAGATAAATGAAGAGAAAGTTGGTCTAATCATTACTATTGTTATCATTCCTACTTTGACAACAAATAGGACCAATTCACATTTGCACTTGGTATTCATTTATATCAGAAGCCCACAGAGGCTGCATCATACAAATTTAATTGGATCTCACAGAATCACAGAATCAATGAGGTCACCCTGCAGCCTTCTTTTCTCCAGGCTGAACAAGCCCAGCTCCCTCAGCCTGTCTTCATAGGGGAGGTGCTCCAGTCCCTGATCATCCTAGTGGCCCTCCTCTGGACCATTTCCAACAGCTCCCTGTCTTTTCTGTACTGGGGGCTCCACACTTGGACGCAGCATTCCAGATGGGCCCTCACAAGAGCAGAGGAGAGGGCAGCAATCACCTCCCTGTCCCTGATGGCTACCCCTCTTCTGGTGGAGCCCAGGATACCATTTGCTTTCCAAGCTGCAAGGACACACTGCTGGCTCATGTTAAGTTTTTCATCTAGCAAGACCCCCAGGTCCTTGTCTGCAGGGCTGCTCTCAAGGACCGCTCCTTCCAGTCTGTGCGGATGCCTGGGATTCCTTTGGCCCAAGTGCAAAACTTTGCACTTTGCCTCATCAGGTTCACCTGGGTCCACCTTTCCAGCCCCTCAAGGTCCCTCTGAATGCCATCCCTTCCTTCCACCATGTTGACCGCACCACTCAGCTTGGTGTCGTCAGCAAACTTGCTGAGGGTGCACTCGATTCCGTTATCGATGTTACTGATAAAGATGTTGAAGAGCACTGGTCCCAACACAGACCCCTGGGGGACGCTGCTCGTTACCGGCCTCCACCTGGACACAGAGCCACTGATGACCACCCTCTGTCTGCGGCCTTTCAACCAATAGGGATGCAGGGCTCAGGGATATGAGAAGTATTGGAATCCTGGCCGCCAGTGAAGACTGAGGCGAAGAACTCATTCAGTACCTCAGCCTTCTCTTTGTCTGTTGAAGCGAGTTCTCCTTTTACATTTACCAAAGGAGGCACACTTGTTTTGACCTGTCTTTTCTGGCCAATGTACCTGTAGAAAGTCTTCATATTGTTTTTCACGTCCCTCGCCAAGTTCAGTTCCGCCTGCACCTTGGCTTTCCTGATCCCATGTCTGCAAGTCTGGACAGCATCCCTGTATTCTTCCCAGGTGAAACGCCCAATGACATCTCCTGTACTGCAGTGTTATAAAAGGCGTTGTCCTCCTCTGACAGTAATGAAATTTTGAAAGACTTTTCCAGTGTTTGCTATTTGTGTCTGATAAACGTTTCAGTATGCAAAATGATTGCAGAATCATCTCTCCAACTTACATAAAATACTATTGGATTTTTCCATCAGGAAAGCAGAAATTTAGGATCACTGTTTCATCTCTCTGTCTACCTTTTTTTCTTTTTTTCCTTTTTTTTTCCAGATATTCAACTGCCAAAGGAAGATGAGATTGCAGTTCCTGTGACTTCCAGCTCCCCAGTTAAGAACACTGGAGACAATACTGATCATGCCATTGAACAGGAAGAGAAGATGAAAGAGGAACATTTAACCATCTCAGAACTGGTATACAATCCCAGTGCCAGCTTGCTGCCCACCCCAGTTGATGACGAGATTGACATGCTCTTTGATACATGTCCAAGAGCAGAGAATGAGAAAGATGATACAGATTCATTTGAGGAACTGGAAGCAGATGAAAATGCTTTTATGATTGCAGAAGAAGAAGAGCTGAAAGAAGCTCGAAGAGCGCTTAGTTGGAGCTATGACTTTCTAGTGGGCAACATAGAGGTGAATGCTTTTGTGAAGAGTTTCTCCAGACTTCTCCTTGTAGGCCTTGGACTGTTGTTGCTTGTGTTTCCTCTTCTCCTTGTTCTCTTGGAGTCAGACCTTCAGATCTCTTTTCTCCACGAAATCCGTCAGACACCAGAGTTTCAGCAATTTCATATTGAATATTACTGCCCACTTAGGCAGTGGGTGGCTTGCAAAATAAACTTCATTTGTGATATGCTGGGCAGCTTTTAAATTTTTAAGAAATAATCATACTACTAAGGGCTATATTCAAAATTTCAGTTTGTGACAGCTTTCCATAACACCCCTGGGGCCATCAGTAGGTAGCTGTCTTCGTATTCATTTACTATCACACTTTTTAGGATCTTAAGTTTCCATTGCCCACTTAAATTGCTCCTTTAGTTACAGGCTTATACATTCACCTTTCAGTAACTTAAAAGAACCTTTTGATTGCATTCATTTTTTCTGCTCACTTATTACATCATACAAGATGGAGTAATTATAAGTTAATATCACCCTTAATTGTAGAATCCATTACATTAAATATAATGAAACTGAAAGAAAAACCTTTTTGAATATACTCCTTAGTGCAGCAATCTCTTCTAACCAATGCCTATGCCTATACAAGCAATGTTTATGCTGGGTTTTTGGTTTTGATTTTTTTTTTTTTTTTTTTCTGTTTGTTTTTTTACAATTTTATGTGTTTAAAATATTTTGGTAAATTTTTAGCAAAAGATAACTTCTGATGTTATTTAAATGTACAGATTAGTAAGAGTAATGCACAAGAACATGAAGTTTATTTTTAATGTTTTAGCAATGATTTGTTTTTGAACTACGGCTGGAGAATGAATGAGATTGAAATAGCTCTATAGGAGAGACAGCAGTTTGGGAAACACATAGAAAGTTCACTCAGGTTCAGTAGGGGCTGCCTGGGGGAGATTAAACGATGCCAAGTTTTCAGAAGAATTTCTGAAAGGCATCGTTGTAAAGCTTAGGAGGAGAGCAGAATTGAAAATAATGATCCTTCCTGTTATGTCAGTTTGTCTTACGATTTATCAGTGCTTTAGAAAGTCTCTATATGATAGTCCAAGTATGTTTTGGAAGAGAGTGAGTCTTCAGTCTAAATGTAGATTATTGTACATAACATGGAAGAAGACAATAGTAAGTAGGGGAAAAAAGAAAAAAAAAAAAAGAAAAACAGCCAAAACCCTACCTAAATCAGTAGATGTGTGACCTACTTTTAAAAATGATAGAGAAGAAACATATATGCATTTTTAAAAGCAAAGCTTTAGACTGTACAGTTGACCTGAAAGTATTCTACTGACTCACAGTTAAAGGATTAAATGCTTTATGAGATGCAACTTTATCCTTGATGCCCTCTATTACTAATCTCTGAGACAACATATTTTCTGTGTGTACTGATATGCTTCCTTTTACATATAGCAGCATACCTACCCTCTTTCCCTATTAGTATAAGCCCAGTTGCAGGACTTAATGCTGTTTCATGTAAGATGAATTTGTATATCTAGTTATTCCAGTATTGCTTAGAGAACATACTTCAGTAAAATCTTGTCAATCACTGAGAGCATCTGAAGGCCCTCAGATGTAGCAGAGAGGTTCTATCTAAGAAGAGAAAGCTTTTACTGTTTTTATTTCCCCTGATTGCAGAGCAGATGTATTTCATCTTTAAAGTTGAGGGAACTCTGATTTCAACCTCAGAGTCTTTCTCTTGCTTAGAGATTTACAAACAGAAGGCATACGTGAGACTGTTTTATTAAGATATACATTTTAATATATTGCAATCACAGCTCTTAATTCCTACCAAATAAACTCCTGTATTTTTGATGTCAGAGAATTGGCTTGGCTTTCTCATGTAAGCCTTTACAAGTGTCTAGTTTGAAAGTGGCGATTTCCTTCCAAAATTTCTCCTTTCCTTTCTAAACTTCTCCAGTTTTTAAAGGATTAGACAGTTACAGGATTCAGGAATTCCTTTTCTCAGTGGAAAGCTTTCTGACTGCTATTAATTTCTCAAGCAACAAAGGCTAAAGTGAACTGCCTTTTTCTCTTGATTTCTTCCCTGACAATCTGTTCCACAGAAGAATCATTATTGATTAGTTACGTGATAAGGATTTCATCCTGTGCTATTGTAGCTAAATGATCCTTTCCTATGAGGTATAATAATCATTCAGCCTAGTAGAAATGGAGAGTAAACTAAAGTAGATATTGGGTCTTAGCAGGAAATAATTTATTGATGCTGTTTTGAAAAAACGGTGTCAGAAAAGGTGTTGTGTGTGGTAAAAACTGTGAAAGCTGGTGTCCTGCTGGGCTACAGAGACAAGATTCCATGCAGGCTCCTGTTTAAGTCTGACAATTGCATTTAAACAAAAAATAAATAAAATCTTATGCTCTAAAATATAATCTTGTCCCTGTAAACTATAGCACACAACAAGTGGGAGTATTGTTTTGCTTGATTTAACTCTATCAGAAAATGATCGAGTTGCATGAGAAAGTAATCTCAGAGAATGTGCAGTGTAGTGAGGTCTTATGTAGGGTTAAACGCGAAAGTATACAGGCACATGTACTGACCTTTGCCACCTCTGTGCATACATCCAGCCCTGGCCTTCTAAAAATCTTCCTTTTCTTTCTATTATTCTCTAGACCATCAGCATAACTCAAATGAAAGTCACAAGAGTCTTCTAACGTTAAAGGCCAGGAACACCTAATGTGCTCAGAAGCATATAGTGGGGATACTCAGACAGAGTAGCAGTATAGTATTTAGTTGGTGAGGATGACAGTTGGATCACAGAGTATCTATAGGTACGGTATTGTGCATTTCTGTCTGTGCTTGGGTTATATTGTAAAATGTTATGTACTTGAAATCTATTTTGTGGTTTGTCTAACATTTATAAACACAACTCTGGGAAGAATTAAATATGGTTTTATTTCATTGGAGACTGGGGGGATAATATATCTGTAACTCGAGCCTTATCTTTGTACAGTGAATTTCACATTTCTATGTCAACATCCTGATTGTTTTGTATGTTGATATGATGGCAGGAATCCCTAATAAAAATACACTGGAGAAAAACTTTCTGCAGTTATGACAGTTTTTATGATGAAAGGTGTTTCGCCTAAAACACTCTTTGTTGAGAATTATTTGGTGTAAGAAATAGTACCATTTTTTTAGTACTGTAACAAATTCCTTCCTTACATGTATTTTTTTCACCCACTAGCTACAGAAACACTGAGAAATTGATGGCGTTTAAGTCATTAGCAACGTGGCTTCTAATGCACTAAGCATAGACCTGATGGTTTGCTCAGTTACCATGTCAGTGCTAGTTATAGATTTGAGTGTCCACCAAATAAAATTAGTATGTAGAGAATGTAAATTGAAGAGTCTGGTTTTAAAATTGGGCCCTGGCTATAGACATACATGGCTGCAATCTTCTGGTGGGCAAATCTGACAAGAGCATTATGCAAACAAATCTGTGCAGCTTTTGTGTGGAGCTTGCTTACACTAAGCGATTTTCTAGATCAGATATCACGGAAGTACCTGATAAAAAGTATAGTCTGCATGGGAGCAACACCTAAGAGATGTGAGCAACAAGAAAGCTATTTTGAGAAGCTAAATCAGAACCTGAGGCAATTTTTTGAACACATAAAAAATTTAGACACAGACATGTCTGTGCTCTATATAAAGCACCAAAATTTAAGGGGAATCTCAGGTGATTTGAAATGCAGAGAGCAAAGACAGACCTATTTACTCTGTGGGATATGGGTTATAACAATACTTTCAAGAGAAGTTGCTTTCCTGCTTTAACCTATGAAAAGCACAGGATATCTACCTGTTCATGTGCTTGTTTGGATTCTAAGTCCATAGAACAATTTATGAAAAAGGCTCATGTAGTTAGGGCAGAAATTCAGCAGTTGCCATAAACTCATCACATTTCAGTCTCTTGTAGTTTGAGACTAAAATTTACATTTTCTATTAAATTACAAGTCGCTGAAGTGTCGTGGCAGTTCTACGTTGGAAAAAATCTGGCTGCATACATTGGAGGTTAATGGTTAAGGCAGATAACTGTTAGCATCCTAGAGCTGGTCAGACATTTTGAAGCTGACTTGCTTGTGGTTACTCTCTTTGAAGGTAGATTCTTGCTGCATCTCAGCCAGATGTTGACTCACTGCAACAGCTCCATCTTATGCTGTTACAAATGTTCAGTTTCTCCTTGTGGTTTAACACAACTGGCAGCTAAAACCACCACTGTGGCATTCTCTTACTACTCCTTACCTGAATAGAAGGAGAAAACATGAAGAAGGCATTAGACAACAACAAAGAGTTTGCCCATCAATTACTTCCAGAGGCTGAATAGTCTCAGAATAGGGAGTTCAATGTATGCAATTTATTAGCTACTGACAGTACTCTAGACAAGTGAGAACTAAAAGCAAATAAAAACACCTTCCCCCTCCCTTCTCTTCTGCCTCCCGGACCTAAACTGTACAAGCGAGCTGTAGTCCACCTGTAATACTTGTCTCTGGTGCTCTGTAAGGGTCACAGTGGTCACTTCCTTCTCTGCTCCATGTTGGTCCGTCCCATGGAATGCCGTTCTTACTGAGCTCTTCCTCAGCAGCCTTTCCATCCACAGCCTGCAGCTCTCCGAGCATGGCTCTGCATGAGCAGCAGCTCCCCCAGCCCTCTTCCTTCTTTCCCTTTTCCTCTCTCCCAGCTGCTCTTGCACAGCAGTTTATTTCTTAAATTTGCTCTCCCAGAGCACACCCAGCATGAATCACAGCTCAGCTCTGGCAATGGTGTGTCCCATTGGAGCAGGTGGAGCTGTGATCTGACATGGAGCAATTTTGGGCTCTGCTTACTGGGGCCCCCCTGCAAGGCTCCAATTACAAAACCTTGCCGTGTAAGCCCAACACAGTCCTCTATGTGTCTTGTAGTTCTATCCTAGAAATAATGGACATGCTGTCTCTTTGAAGTAGCGTTTAACGATGTAACAAGAATTAAAAACTTCAGCATGACTTATACCATAAAAGTTTTTCTCTGACAGTCAACCACAGCCCAACGCTTTTGCATTGCAGTGAAGAAGAGGAAGACATTAATCTAATTTCTATTTTGTAATCACGCAGTGGTGGAGAGAAAAAAAAAAAAAGTTTTTTTTAAAAAGAAGTGAAACGTAAGCATGAAACATGACCTACCATATTTTTTTTTCTGATATCACCTGTGTTGGTTTTAGTTATCCTTTGAATTTCAATGCAGACCTCATTAAATGGCAGTTTCTATGTCTCAGAGTTTTAGAATCTTCAACTGTTGTGACAAATACATACCAACTAGCTATTGGTCAGTCATAAAAGGTGGAGATAAAAGGTGAGAAGGACCCCATAAGTGAAAGTAAAAAGATAAGAAGACTTCACAGTGACTGAGAATAAGGGGGGTGAAGGGCAATAGTTAGAGATAGTTTATAGAAGCGAGAATGCAGAGCTTGTTAGAAAGTAAGAGATGGCAGACACTGGCTCTGAGATAGCGAGGGGGATGAAGGCCATACTATTAAGGTTTGAGAACAGCCCGAGACATTTAGCAGGGACGTGATTATGTGTCCACAGGGCAAGAAGAAACTGCTTTAGGGGGATGCCCCCCTGAAAGGCCAGGAGTTTACAGTGAGAAAGGTAAGGAGCCTTTGCGAGAAAAACAACAAATCTTCATCCCACGACCCACTACACATGTGCAAGAGGGGAGGCTCTGCGTGCTAACGAACTCTCAGGGGAGTAATGAATATGTATCTGAATTCTGGGAAAACTGTTGATTATGTATTTGTTTGGCCTACATCTGTAGCACGATTTTTCCTGACGGTGGGCAAGTCAGGTGGATCTATCCCCCTTGCACCCAGTGTCCGTGTAGCACTGAATAAACCATACCTGCTTTGCAATCTTACTTGGGTTACAGAGTTTGATTCCGCATGTCAGAGGGAATATCACAGTTTGTTTAAGTGGACCAGAAATTGAGGTAAAATAGGTTATATTTCTTTGATTGTAGAATAATTAATTATATTGACTGAATAGGACACACAATGCTGTAGAGAGCTGTATACATAAGAACAGGGAAGCCTCTCGATTAGAACCTTAGATATTTTATTAACAATCTGTGTTGAAGATATATATTACATACAGTAACTCCTGATAAGGTTTTCCTTTAAAAAAAAGGCAAGGGAAAGCAAGGGAAGGCAAGGCAGGAGAAGGCAAGGCAGGGGAAAGCAAGGCAGGGGAAAGCAGGGCAGGGGAAGGCAGGGCAGGGGAAGGCAGGGGAAGGCAGGGGAAGGCAGGGGAAGGCAGGGGAAAGCAGGGCAAGGCAAGGCAAGAGAAGGGAAGGGAAGGGAAGGGAAGGGAAGGGAAGGGAAGGGAAGGGACAACAAAGTACTTTAAAATATTTTCTGATTTTCAGTATTATGGATAGCAAAAATCTCCTAATGAGAAATTTGAAAAGTGACTGCAGATATTTTTTCATTAACTGCTAGTGGCAATGAACCTGGTAATGAAAACTAAAATGTCACCTGGTATGTCCAGTAGATTTCTCAGATGAAATGTTCATTCACATTCTTCTGCCTTTTGTCAGAGCTGTATAATGAGATGGATACACCTTAGATATAGGAAGAACAGATTTGCAGCCAAATCCAAAAAGAATGTGAGCACAAAGTCTGCCTAAATCCTGTTCTTGGCATCTAAGCAAACAGAGGCCCTTAGCTCAGGTAAGGCCTGCCCTGGCTCCTTAAGGTGGGCTGCACTCCCTCAGTGTGGCCATCACAGCCTTTCAGATACTGCTGCTATAGTAGAATTCAGTGATAATAGGACAGGCTAAATCTTTAGCAAGTGTTCACAAGGCAGTGTTCTCCTCATTCACAAAAAAAAACAGCCTTTACAGTGTTGTTCCAAAAGAACTCTGGCAGCTTTTAAGTGAGAGGTTCTTATTTCTTTTTTCATTCTTTTTAATTGAGAGCTACTTTAGCTTATAATTCCATAGGGGTGTAAAACACGGACAGCTGATTCTTGTGTACTGTATGCTGAACAGTTATTTTCCATGATGCATTACAGACACATTTCATGTCCTTATGTATTTGCTAAAAGTGATAGAATCATAGAACAGCTTGGGATGGAAAAGACCTCAGAGATCACCCAGTTCCAACCCCCTGCCATGGGCAGGGCTGCCCAAACCACCTCATGCTGCCCAGGGCCCCATCCAGCCTGGCTTTGAATGCCTCCAGAAACAGGGCACCCACAGCTGCTCTGGACAGTCTGTGACAGTGCCTCACCACCCTCTGAGTGGAACATTTCCTTGTAATATCTAACCTAAATCAACCCTCTTTTAGTTCAAGGCATTTTCCCTTGTTCTATCACTATCGCACCATATTAAAAGTTGGTCTCTCTCCTGTTAAGCTCCTCTCCTTATATGCTCCTTTTAAGTTCTGGAAAGCCACTATGAAGTCTCCCCATATCCTTCTCTTCTCCAGAGTGAACAACTCGAGCTCTGTCAGCCTTTCTTAATAAGAAACATCTAATCATCTTTATGGCCCTCCTCTAATCATCTTTATAGCCCTCCTCTGAACCCACTTCAATTAGAGTTTTACAGTTCATCCCACCATGTTTCTGTGATAACAGTTAGATCATAGTTTTCTAATTGCAGCATGGTTTCCAGCTCCTTCTGCTTATTTCCATTCATTGGTGTAAAGGCACTTCAGCTGGGCTGTTGACCGTCCTGGAGGAGTGTTCTCAAATTCCTTGAGACACATCCGAGCTTTTTGCCTGCTGCTTTTTAAAGTGACAGCATTCCTAGTCACATAGAAGTTGATTCCCTTCTCCCATTAAATCTAGTTTAAAGTTCTGGTGATCAGCCCAGTCAGCTTGCTACCTGAAGTAAATACCAAACCAAACCAAAACAAAATATATACAAAATGAGGGTGTAATCCTATACACAGCATTTTTAATTGTGTGCTCAGCTCCCATGTTGACAAAAAGAGAAAAGAAGAGAAAGATATGTTAGCTTACATTATTGTTAGCTGTAAGCTGGATACACTTCAGAAGTGCAGACTCTGCTGGTTGTTTTGAGTTCCTTCGCATAGCCTATATCCAGCCTCTTGCTGAATGTTCTTGATGTGTTAAACCAATGGAATGGTGACTGCATGTTAGATTAAGCCTGTTGAAAATGCTGTAGTTCATCAGACAGGAAAAGCTGCTTCGGTAATACTGCATCAGACTGAACAACAACAACAGAAATCAACAAATGTGAATATTGTAAGAAAGTAATGCAAAATATCACAAGATATTCTGATGTTGGTCATGACAAATGTAATCATAATCTCCTGCATCCAGTGAATTGCTGCTATGATGAGACGTTGTGAATTATACTTTTGAAGCTTTAAGTAACAATTTTAGCCACCTTCCAGGAAAGAAACCATGAAAATAAAGGCATAAAAGCCCTATTCAGTGGCACTGTCATTCAGCTCTCTGACAACTTTAAAATTATGTATGAAACATATTTGTCCCAAATGAATCCAGCACCACCAGCTGCCTTAAACTTTATTGTTCCTAACTAATTATTTTATTGTTAAGCTGTATGTATAAAAAAGCCAAATTCATGACTTAACTAGCTTTTTTTTTTTTCTTCTTCTCATTCAGACAACAGAAATTACAAGTCATCTAATAAACAGCGTAGAGGAATATCCTACCTCTGTTTATTGTAAATGGTCGTTCTGCCACAGATCACTGCAAGGAAGCAATATATTTTATTTATTTGTGTCTTTTCTGTTCCACACTGATGTCTAGATTACAGCACATATGCTCGAAATATCTAATTCACACACTGCATTGTTGGCTCTGCTATCACTTGAAGAATATTATCATCAGTACATCGCAGGAATCTCCTGTTGCACTGTCCCTCCCACTGATACTTGGGTGATGTTGCAATGTCCCCTCACTGGGGCCAGTATATACGAGTCTACTTCTATCTGTCTGTAGAGGGTCTTATCTTGTTCTGTCTGATCAAGTGGCCTGTTACAGACCCCTCTACAGTGTCACCTATTCTTGTCTTCGCTTTAAGCCATGAGCTCTCAGTAGGCTCCTCATCCACTCCCAAGCAGAGCTCTATGTGCTCAGAGGCTGTCCTGTATAGAATGCAACACACTACCATACTTACCTCTTCTTCCCAAAGACTCTCTAGCCAAAGGACATTAACAAGTTTCTAACAGCACTGAAACTAGCATGTAAACTATTTTACATGGTTTTGCACAAAAAGTATGAGCACAGTTATGGAAAAGAATTCAAGAATTAAACTGCATACAATTTGTAGAAAGGGAAAAATTACTAAGAGGTTGTATGGACTGTCAGTTGAGCTAGAGATTATAAAGAGCCTTTGCTAAGAAACTGTTGTCTATTACCTGAATTCTGAACATAAGCAAGATTTCTAGAGAATTAAGAACTGTCTTTACCTTCTGTACTGCTAGGAAGCAGAAGTGGAAAGTGTGTGTACAAAAAGATTTTGTAGACTCCTGATTCTCTTTACAGGTGGAAAAAAAAAAAAAAAAAAAAAAAAAAAAAGAAAAACTGTTCATGAGCGCTCTCTCGTGGCGACACAAAAATCTGTCAAATCGACAGAAAGTTTGGTCATACCTCAACCCTACTTGGAAATGACAAGCTCTATTAGGTAATTGTGTCCGGCTGAGATTGCTATCATGACTGAAAGCAGCTAAGCACAAAGATCTATGAGACAATTATGTCTCGCCGGCAGTCCTATCATGAGTGAACACAGTTAAGCACAGCTTACGCTGGGCTCTTTTAGTCCAAATACATTTACGTACTTTCTTCCCTCCCAGCCCTCTGTGTTTTAACTTCCTTTCTCCAAAATGCAAAGTAGGGGTGCTAAGTTGCATTGCAGTAAATGCCCCGGACATTAGTGGCTTTGGTACATAACAGAAGTACCTCTGCAGTGTTTCACCAAGTGGCCTAAATTGAAAGTGTTCACCTTCATTAACTCATATGGCTGCTGTCTTCAATGTAATGGGAAAATTATAATTGGCTTTTTTTCTATCTGAAAAAGCCTTGAGGTGATTAACACAAAAGAAACACATAAATGGGAGAAAGTTTCTCAGAAAGCAGAAAAACATGAAGACCTTCCCTGAGATCAGAAAAGGACATGGTGCACGCTACATATTCAAGCATACTACAACACAGTGTGCAGTTCTGATCTCCAGATAGTCTCCAAAATTAAAAGCATGGTATTGTCTGATCCCTACTTTTCACTCACTGTTTATGTAGATCATATTTTTGTTTTTGTTCTTCTCTTAGTGTTGAATAATGTCTTATAGTCATAAAAACTAAGAATTGGATTTGAGTCAGAGAACTTTGGATTTCATCTTCATTTTAGGAAGAAAAGAAATAAGAGAATACCTGAGAATTATTTTTGGAGAAGGTAGGCAAGGAAAAACAAACATGGGAGAGGCTTACTTTGAAAATTATTAAGGGCTGATAACCTGAAAAACAGGTTTCTTAGAATAGTTATCAAAAAAAAGTAAAAAAAAAAAAAAGTATAATTTTCTTACCAGATCAGACATTGTTTGCAAGATGAAACTAACTTCTGTGTTCTTGGATGTTGTCCTGTGCCCACACGATTTGTATGTTGGTGCTCTTACCAATATTATTGTCATTATTTTAATTGAAGGCAAAAGAGTATAGTTTGCATTTCTTGCTGAGCCAATTAAGATTTTGGGTGAACTGCTTGATTGTTTTTCTTGCCTCTAACAAATGAGAAAATGCTTATCAGCCCCAAAGGCAATATCTGAAAGGTAGGAGTGTACAATTTTACTATTACTCTTTTGGTCTAAATTACAATTGGAAAGCAGACTGGTACCAAGTAATTTAGGAATAAATCCAGTCAGAAAAACCCTTGGTGTGAGTTGAGAATGTGAAGTCATTGGATCTTAAGAGAACAGTGTGGAAAGGAAACTCTGGCTGTAAAATAAGAAAAAGATATTATTTCAAATATGTTTTAGATTAAAATCTGTTTTTCCTGCCTGTCTGCTGTCTTTTTGTTTTGTTTTGATTTGTTTCTGTTTTGTTATCTGCCATCTCCTATTTCATTCTGTATCTTACTTATATGACTCACTTATGGTTTTAGGTACTAGTTGTCAACTCTACTGTATTTTACAAAATTTTACAAAATACTATGATATTTAATTTATTAAGTCTTTTTCATCATAGATGTGATTCACGCTTTGTAAATATTAGAGATTTTTTTTCCCGTGTTGCAGAGATGAACGCAAATTTGATTTGACTGTCCTTCTGGCAGGCTTGGAAAGCCTCATGCTGCCTGGACTGCTGGCATCAGCCGGGCTGTGCGGGCTCACACCACTAACTTTGCTGATGTGGACGTTGTACCCAAGGCCAGCAAGTAGGCAAGAACTCTTTGTTTGATCAGAGACTGCGCAGACAATATTTTTTTTTTCTGATTGCCTTGATAGCTGAGCCATCCTGCATGAACAAAGCAGCCAAACAGGGAGGAGCTGGAATATCTGTGTCACTAGAGAAGTCAACCTAACCTTATGTTTAACTGGAGGGATGATAAGACGTGGCTTGTAAGTTCTGACTAGACTTATTTGTTATCTGCTTAGTGTGACTCAGTCTGCTTGGGCAAGAGACTAAGATCAGTATGGGCACAGAATTCCAAGGATATGCAATCATTTCACCTAAAATATTAAACATCTCTATCAGCTCACTGTAGTGGCTTTAAGCCAGGTATTAAAGAATCTGGCTTGCCTTCAAAATAGCTGTCAATTTTACCTTGGGAGAATTTTTTCTAATAGCAACCTCTGAAATAATTTACTTTATTAGTTATGTTAACTTGGAGAATTGGACTTCTGAATCCCAAAGCCACTCTTAGATGTTCTTTCTATCTGATTGCTTTGCTGTTCCATTTTTACTGAGTGTTAAAATTGTGATCAGTTTCCTTTTAGGGTATTGTCTTTTTTTCCGAAATAAAGTAGATATATAGAATCAGAAAATAATTTAGGTTGGAAAACATCTTCAAGATCATCAAGTTCGACTATCAGTGTGGACTACTGAACTCAATTGCTGAGCCATGATACTTGGAGTCATGTACATAGATCTCAAACATCTCCAGGGACGGTGATTTGTTTGCTTTCATGGGTAGTTCATTCCAATGTTTAACTACTCTGCCAATGAAGAAATTCTTCTTAATATTTAATATAGGCTTCTTCTGATGCTTGAGACCATTTCCTTGTGTCCTACCAGATGATCACCTGGGAAAATATACAGACACCTTCCTTGCTGCAATCTCTTTAAAGGTAGTTTAGGGAGAGATGAGGTCTCTTCCCAAACTTCTGTTCTCCAAACTAAACAATCCCAGCATCTTCTGCTGCTCCTAATATTTTGTTTTTCTTACTTGTTTCCCCAGCTTCATTGCTTTTATCTTCACATACTCAAGCAACTTAATATACTGTGTACAGTGAGTGGACCAAAACTGAACACAGTAATTAAGATGTGGTTCCAGTGCCAAGTGTAAGGGGAAAATCATTTCCTTAGTCTTGCTGGCCATAATATTTCTCAGGCAGGCTGGGGTGCCATTGGCTTTCTTGGCCACCTGGGTACACTGCAGCTCACATCTTGAGTTGCCCGACTCTTCTAGTAGAGTTTATATGGTCTTTTTTTCCTTCCTGATCTTCTTATCAACCAACCAGGTTGGTCTTCTCTGTTACTGGTTTGATGTTTGTTGCACTGCTACAACCTGTGCCTGCCTCTGTAAGATTTAATTCCTGAAGCTGGCCCAGCTTTCCTTGATTTCATTGTGTTTAGAGCTGCCTCCCAAGGGACTCTATCTGCCAGGTCTCTAAGTAGGTCCAAATCTGACCTTTAGAAATCCAAGGCAGCAATTCTGCTAACTGCCTTCCTCACTTCACCAAAGGCTGAAAACTATCATTCAAAGTACCTGGAACATGTTTGTGGTTCATTTTGTAACATACTAAAATAGCAACAGAATATGGTAAAGCATTTGTTTCTTTGAAAACATTTTAAATTAAATATCACCTAATTTTTATTTTTCATACATTCCTTGGCCACACTTCATTCGGGGAAGACAAATCAGAAAGATGAAGAAAGGTTTGAAGATGCAGATAATGAAGGCATACTATTACAAGCAAGGAAGCACGTTAGCACATAGAAAATTGATATTGCCCTAAAAATCAAGCATTCACAAGAATTGTTGGCAGTAGGATAGTGCTGTAGCCAGCTGCAGAAGGCAGCGGTTGTCCTGAGAATGATTCCATTTAAGTCAAAGTAATCAAACTACAATTGTCAGAGCATACTTTTGTGACACTCCCCAGTGAGGTGGACGACTACAGTATGCACATTATTTGTTTCAATTATGTACATAAGTGATATGAGACGTCTATTGTTAGTGTCCTGTAAAACTTCCATAAGCGTTTTCCACAGTGAAAATTTTTGTTCGTGTTTTGAATATCTCCAAAGACAGATTCTACAGTCTGTGTGCCATATATTCAAGTATTTGATCCTTATCAATTTATATTAAGATGATGTTTAAAATGAGCTATGAACTATGACTATTTTAATTTAGGTAAACCACTTGGACTATAAAAAGATTTTGCAAAATGTTTTATGCTTGTCATTTCTTAAAACTCAACTCAATGATAACATATAGTGGTTAAGTAGCTTCATTATATGACACAATGTCAGATATCAGTATACTTGATTTGTTCCTTTTGATGCATTTAATTAGAAAAAGGGAAAAAGGAGGAGAGGAGAGGAGAGGAGAGGAGAGGAGAGGAGAGGAGAGGAGAGGAGAGGAGAGGAGAGGAGAGGAGAGGAGAGGAGAGGAGAGGAGAGGAGAGGAGATTGAAAGAGAACAAGAAAAAAAGGTAAGACTATATCTATAAAGACATAGTCACTATTAATATGCAATTAGCTAAAATTCTAGCTCATAGTCCTTAATAAAGTATTAGTTTTATTGATCAGCCCTTCTGAGTTGTTTTCATTTGGGAAGATTCAATTGTACTTATCCATGGAAAGTGATATCCCCTCAAGTTTCAATATCATGTTTTTGTTTTCAAATTCGCCTTGACATGGTTACTGCAGATTTTTTCCACGTAACATTTCTACATTAAGCATCCAGCTTGGATGCAAACAAAGAATGAAAAAGGCACAAAAATATGTGCTGTCTTATTAAGTCTGATCCACATACCAAACTTCACAGATGTTACTTGAGCAAGTTTTCTTTAATAAAATGTCCTCCTTCAGCAGAGAAGGTAGAGACTCTGTGTCCTTAAATGCATATGCAGGAAAAATGTAGTTGATATTTTGTTTTGACACCAACTTTTTGATTTAGATGTTAGTATTTTATTTGTAGCTAGGGAAGTCACTGAACACAAGCTTTCACCACTTCTTTGTATAGCTAGAATCTTCCAACCATGGGGAAATTCCACTTATTACAGAGAAATAAAGGAATACTGAAGATTTTCCTTTGCACAACTGTGTTTTTCTTTCACTGTTCTCAAAAACATAAATAAAAATTAAATAAAAGCAAAGAGGATAAAGGCCAAAGAGGAACAGCTCAGAAACAAAGCAAAAAGAAAAGAGAGTACGTGCTTGAATGACTTGAATGGCTAATAGGAAAGAAAACTTCTAAAATAAGAACAAACTCAAGGCTGTGACTAAGGAGGCAAACAAAACTGCAGGTCACCTGTTGTAGGTAGTTCTGTCACGGCTTATGCCACGTTCTCATGGTGAATTCCTGAGCAAATACTTACACCTTGCCCAAACAAATGTTGAGTGTTGCATTTCAGTGGTGCTGAACAAATGTTCTAATAAATAAGCATGTTGTTCTTTCAGAGAGTAGGTAGCTGCCTTGGGCAGGAACCCTGCAACCAGGCACAGATATCCTGGCTTTGTAACAGAGGAAGCAAGCAGGCTTCTGGGTAGGAACTTTGAACTGTGTTATATTCTGACATACAGAAACTTTTCACTTAGGATCTCATAGATGAGGTAAACCAAGGTAGTCAGACAAACATGGAAAAACACAATTTAGAGAGTGTGATTTTTCCTTTTGTACTTGTAGTCTATTCTGCTTTGGTTGTTCTGTATGTCATACACAACTACTTTCACAACTCAGTGTTTTCTGATATTCAGTTCTTCTACACATACATTTCTATGCAACAGTGTTCTGCTAACATCATATGAAGTATACAGATATGAAAGTAATACTTTAGTCTATTTGGAAGCCTTTAACAATTGAACCTACCTTTTTCCTGAGATGAAGGCATTTTAAAGGTTTGTCTATCAATACCTTACTCTGACTTTTTAAATTAATGTAATATCACAATCAGCTCATGATACAATTGTGTATATTATGTGAACACTCTTAAATTGTTCATAGTTCCTGTTTGAATACAAGTGCTGCTCTGAAAGTAATGCCTCCTACTGACCCACTGACCCACAAAGTCAGAGGCAGATGTTGGCGGTATGGCAGTCGAGGTGAACCTTTTTGCCAATACTCCATTACCTGTTGTCATGTGACAGATGGCAGCGGAGGGGCAGTCTGACAAAATTATGTCTGACATGGAAGAATGTATGAAGCAAAGGTATGTTGCTAAATTCCTCCATGCAAAAAAATAAAAATAAAAATAAAAATTCACCTATTGACATTTACTGATGTTTGCTGAATGTTTCTAGAGACCAAACAATGGATGTGAGTACAGTGAGGCAATGGATGGTGCATCTCAGCAGTAATGATAATGACAAGAAAAACAAGCCATCTTCTGGACATAAATGCTCAGCTGTAACACCATGAAACAAAGAGCATCTTGATCAGCTCATCCATGCAAATTGGTGGGTTGTGAAGAGTACAGATGGCTTCAGTGCATTGTAACAATGGCAGTGTTGGAATACTGCAAATTTTTGTACCAGGTGGGTCCCAAGAATTCTCACACAGGATCAGAAAGAACACTGTATATAAGTTTGTCAGTATCATAGAATGATTTGGGTTGGAAGGGACCTCAAGGATTATCAAGCTCCAGCCTCCCCTGATGCAGGCAGGGCTGCCAACCTCCATATCTAATACTAGATTAGGCTGCACAGGGCCCCATCCAACCTGGCCTTGAACACCTCCAGGGATGGAGCATGCACAACCTCTCTGTGCAGTCTGTTCCAGCACCTCACCACTCTCTTGATAAAGAACTTCCCCGTGATATCCAACCTAAATCTTCCCTCCCTCAACTTAAAACTATTTCCCCCCGTCCTTCCATTATCTACCCTTATAAAGAATTGACTTCCCTCCTGTCTGTAGGCTCCCCTTAGGTACAGAAAGGCTGCAATGAGGTCACTCTGCAGCCTTATGTTCTCCAGGCTGAACAAGCTCAGCTGCCTCAGCCTGTCTTCATAGGGGAGGTGCTCCAGTCTTCTGATCATATCTGTGAATCAATACTAGGCTAAAGGCACCATTACTGGTGATGAGATGTGGGGACACTACTTCAAGCTGGAGTCAAAATGGCAGTCCAAGGAGTGGTAACGTGAATTCCTCACATGTATTTGAGATACAGCCCTCAGTGGGTAATGTGATGTGCACTGTCTTTTGGCATAGGAAAGGGGTGATCATCTTGGATATCCTGGAACCTGGACAAACCATCATCTGGCTTCTAAACTGCAATTGTAACTGAGCTGCAGACTCAAACTTCCACAGGCCTATGAAGATGGTATGATAATACAATAACACCAGGTCCCATGTTGGTTAGAAGACTCTGGAGCACATTGCCAGTCTTGGCTGAACTGCCCTACAACACCTGAGGCAAAGTCTGAATTCAGCATCTTCTGACTTCCATCTGTTTGGGCTGATGAAAGATGCACTGTGTTGGCAACATTTCCCTATCAATGATGACACCATAGCAGCTGTGAAACGGTGGGTCACCTCTGATGGATATTTATGAGCATGACATGCACGCCCTTGTTCATCACTTGCAAAAATGCGAAACTGGCGGTGGTGGCATTTATGTTGAAAAATAGCATTTTGTAGCTTCATTCTTTAAATTGCTTTATCAAATAACATTACTGTGCTCTTTGTATCTGTTGTAGTTTCCATGAAAATAAACATGAAAAATTACTCTCAGAGCAATATATGTCTTTCAGATAACTGTAGCCAGTTGCCATTTCAGTGGTTTCATTTTCTCAGTTGGAGCTGTAAACAATACGGCAAATATTGGGTGAAGCTAATTCTAAGACACCATTTTAAAAGCCTTTCTGCTACCATCAAGATGTTATTAACAGAAAGATTAATAGTCATTTCAACAGTGATCTTACAAAATTCCTCTCCAAAAAATATGGAAGAGCTAGTATTCTGAATATGCTGAGGTATGAAGATCCTGGGCTTCTCCTACAAATTGCTGCTGTAGGTTATTCCAGACATCGGGGCTACTGTAACTGATGTTACAGTATAACTTCATATTTAAGAATTACTTATATTTAAGAAAGAAACCCAACACCTATATTAGCTTACTATCCGTATTCTGTAAGCAGTTAAATATAGTATCTAATCAGACTGAATTAGTAATAATTAGATCACTTACTTTCACTAAGTGCAGACAGCTGGTTCGAGTTCTTTGTAGTCTCTCAGCTAGTTGTGCTAAACTCTTTCATGCAGCAAAAGTGAGATGCGTCTCTCTGCATAATCTCTGCTTTTTGTATCTGCATCCTATATACCTGAAAATCAACATCTCTTCTGCATCTAATGCTTAGTTCATAATCTAAATTTATGTCCTTAACCTCCTTATTTTTTAATGATCTTATTAATAGTGAATGTTTTTTTTTAGGAAAATTGCCACGTGAGATGGATCTAGGCACTAAGCATGGGATAATCTGGTGTAATCAGGCATTGCCATGGAAATTGTGGCAGTTCAGTGTCTACATTATAGCTGATTGTTTAAAACAGCAGTTTGTTTAATTCATCTCTATCTTGAGTTTTGCACAAAACCCAAAAAAAAAAAACGATCGTAGAATCACAGAATATCCCAGATTGGAAGGGATCCATAAGTCATCAAGTCCAACTTCTGACTTCATATAGGACCACTCAAAATTTAAGGAACTGTTGGATGAAACCTCCTGGGAAACTGTCCTTAGAGACAAAGCCAGCAAGTAAGCTGGCTACTCTTTAAGGATGCCTTTCTGAGGGCACAAGAACTCTCCATCCCTCTGAATAAGAAAGTGGGCAGGGGAGGCAGGAAACTGGCATAGCTTAGCTGAGAAAAGAAGGGATTGTAACCAGCTGTGGAAACAAGGGCGAGTCATCGGGGAGGAATACAGGGATGCTGTCTGGAATTCCAGAGACTGGATTAGGAAAGCCAAGGTGCAGACGGAACTGAACTTGGCAAGAGGTGTTAAAAACAATAAGGGATTTCATAGGTACATTGGCCAGAAGATGCAGGCCAGAGTGTACATCTTCAGTAAATGAGAGGGCTGTGGCAGACAAGGAGAAGGCTAAGGTACTAAATGAGTATTTTTTCCCTCAGTTTTCACTAGCAGGACTTTCATACTACTCACATTCCTGAAGCTCGCATACTTGGGCCTCTAGGTGAGAACTGGGAGAGTAAATCTCCCCCATTGTAAGTGCAGAGTAATTCTGGGACTGCCTCATGAAACCAAATGTATACTAGTCTACGGGACTAGATGACATGCATCTCAGCATGCATCCCAGGGTCCTAAAGGCACTGGCTGGTTCCTGAGCCACTCTCCATAGTATTTGAAAAGTTGAGGCTGTTGGGTGAAGTCCCCAGGGACTAGAAAAAAAGGAATCATTACTCCCATTTACAAGAAGGGAAGAAAGCCTAACCCAGGGAACTACAGGATGGTAGTTGTACAGGATGGCTACAGATGGTACAGGATGGTTGAACTACAGCCTCACTTTTGTGCCTGGGAAGATGATGGAAAAGATCCTCCTAGAAGTCATATTAAGGCATGTGATGGGTAAGTGGGTGGTCGGTGACAGCATGGCTTCACTAAGAAAAGGTCGTGCCTAACTAATCTGATGGCCCTTAATGGTGGAGTGATGACACTGGTGGACAAAGGGAAGGAAACTGATGTCATTTATCTGGACTTGCGCAAAGCCTTTGACACTGCCCCCCATGACATCCTTATCGTTAAATTGGAGAGATATGGATTTGAGAGGTAGACTATCTGGGGAATAAGAAAATGGCTGGAAGGCCATAGACCTTATAGGCCCGTAGCAAAGTTGTGATGAATGGCACTACGTCCTGGTGGAGGTGAGTGGCGAGCAGTGTCCCCCAGGGGTCTGTCTTGGGACCAGAGTTCTTCAACATCTTCATCAGTGACACTGATGATGAGCTTGAGCTCACCCTCAGCAAGTTTGCCTATGACACCAAGCTGAGTGGTGTGGTTGGCAAATTAGAAGGAATTGAGGCCATCCAGAGGGACCTTGACATACTCAAAAGAGGACTGTGTGCACATAGTGAGGTCAAATGTAGCAAAATGCAAGGTTTTTTACTTGGGGTAATAATAGATGTGTATACAGACTGGGAGAAGAACTCCTTATGAGTGGCCCTGGAGAGAAGGACCTGGGGGTCCTGGTGCATGAAAAACTGAACATGAGCCAGCAGTGTGCTCTTGGAGTTCGGAAGGCCAGTGGTATCCTGGGCTCCATCAGAAGAGGGGAGGCCAGCAGGGACAGGGAGTTGATTGTATCTCTCTACTCTGCCCTCAGCGCTCATGCTGTTATTTGTTCAGTAACCATGCACATACCCCATGGCATCAAATAAAGCCATGCATATGCCTCCTGTTGCTGGGTTAATCATCGAATCAGAATCATGGAATGATGGCTACTCCAGTGCCTCACTTCATTCTCTCAATGATCACCGTGTCTGTGCCTCTTGTCATTCATTGGCCATGTCCAACAAGTATCGACGGGTGCCATTTTTTCCTCATGGATGAATTTGATTACATGCCTTTGCTTCATATGCTCTTTCAGGTCCAATATTATTTTGTCAGACTGCCTCTCTGCCATTTGTCATCCAGCAACATTGGAGGAATATTGGCGGGAAGATTCAGCTTCAACTGCCATCCCACCCACAATCCCTCTTACATTGTGGGTCAACATAATATAGTAGGAGACTTTTTTTTTCAGAGCAGCCCTTTGTAAATAGGTGTACATTCTAGAATCATTTGCTTTTGCACTCTTTTATGCACCTAGCCATATGCAATCATTTCTTCATTTATCTTTTTCTATTTTTTCTTTTCCTTGCTGTTCCTTTTATTTAGCAGCCAATTTAAAAGAAACTTAGCAGCCCATTCAAAGAATATTTTAGTTATTTATATGGGGATCGTCAGCAAAAAAAAGCATTTTAAAATAGAGAAAGGTGAGAGGTAATTGAGGTGGCCTTTATTAGTGTCTTGCCACACCCATAGCTTTGGGCTAGGGCTGTGTGAAAGTTTACCCTGAAGCAATGCTTCATTATGAGGTTGCTATGGGCACTGGTATACAATGGTGCTGCAAACACAAGAAAGGACTAAACTTTCTAGGGTGGTAACAGTCAAAACTAACATTTATTATATCAAAACATTAACATCTGAGCTGACACTAGAAGTCTTTTGGTTATTTATTTACACATAATCTAGAGGAAACTCATACTTTCTTTCTGCTCAGATTTTTGCCTGGGCGATGTCCCATGCGTTTATCACGTCCGTTAGCTGGGAGTCAGTCATTGTGGTGTGCTTAAAAGCAGTGAGCACTGCTAAATAGTCACAGCTGGGAAGAAATTAAGTAAAGCCCTGGGAGATAAGATCCTTTCAAGACCAAGATCTGAAAAAGGTTTTCAAGCCAAGGAAGGACTTGCTTAAATGAAATTTTTTTAAAGATGAAGACCACATCCAGGAGGCACATTAGAATATAAGTTTAGAATTTATTCATGAGTGCGACCTGAGAAGAGTGTCTTAAGATCATGAGTTAACTTGAATGATTTTATTATTCTTCTTGTGTTAGCCCAGATGCACAGAACCCTGTTGAACAAACTCAAGTAGTGCAGAACTTATTAACTGAATCAAAGACATTGTTTATTTGGAAGTAGCTGAAGTTGACATGAGCTACCTGAGCAATACGATCATTTTCTGGGAAGTAAACAGAGCATGACTGAGGTTGAGCTGTTCTTTACGCAAAGCCTGACATGCATCCTAGAGGAAATGTCCAATGTATCTGCAACTTTTGGCAAGTAGAAGGTAGCCTGAGTTTTAACATTTTGAAGCAAATAAAGAACTATAACAAACAACATGAAGTAGTCTTTTTTCCTCATGCAGCCTGAGATTAACACTGTTAAGAGTGAGGGTTTTTTGAGCAAGAAAACTGGTTGTTTTGCTTCAGTGGCTTTGTTCAGAACTTCTGAACATCTTATGTTAAGAAACAAAAACGCATCACTAAAAAAGTGATGTTATCATAGATTTTCATTCTAAGATAAATAACCTGGTAAAAACTAAGAGATGTCAAAATTTTCTATAGATCTTTCAGAATTACCAGTACTCATCAAAACCACAATTTTAAGTTCTTTAAATATTTCTGTAATAGTCTCAAATATGCCTTGCTCTAAAAATGTGTGTTTTGAAAAGCAATGTTTTTTCTTTTTTTCTTAATGTTTTTATACTACTCATAGAAAGAACAGAATTCTTTCTATGACAGAGACAAGAGTCTTCATCTCTAAATATATTAGAATTCTAGCTCCTGTTTGGTGTACAGAGGGTAATATAGTGTGGTGATTACTAAATAGCTTAGGAGTGAGAATCAGTATAGACACATCAGCATGGCTCTACATTGTGAAATTTAGGCTGATTGGCAAAGTTGGATAACCTGGATACAACACTGTGTTGATGCAGTTATGCAGCTTTTCCAAACTTAAGCTAATACTGTTGCATAGTAATGTGGTATTTTGGTTCATTAATTGCAAAATCAGCACTCCGTTCCTGATACAAGCCAGGATTCCGTTGGCTTTTTTGGTCACCTGGGCACACTGCTGGCTCATTTTCAGCCAAGTATCCTTCAGTACACCAAGGTCCCTTTCTGTCAGGCAGCTTTCCAGCCACTCCCAAGCCTGTAGGATTGCCTGGGGTTGTTGTGACCAAAATCAGGATCTGGCACTGGGACCTGCTGAAACTCATACAGTTTACCTTAGTCCATTGATCCAGTCTGTCCAGACCCCTCTATAGTGCCTTTCCACTCCCTCCCAACTTGGTGTCACCTGCAAACTTATCGAGGGTGCACTCAATCCCTTCATCAAGATCATTCATAAAGATGTTGAACAGGGCTCTACCGAGCCCTGGGGACACCACTCCTGACTGGCTGAGTCGACTGGTTGTCTACTTTGTTTTCTTTCCACATAATGCATATTGTTGTCTCCTGTACAGGAGAATGTGGAGAATTCTTTCTATTTAGTACTGAATTTGATTAGCAGTTGCACTGCCTTTCGGGATTAGTATTCTGTGTCTCTAGTTTTGGCATAACAGAAATTCCTTGATTTTAAACTGAGTGAAATAAAAAAATTGAGAACTTAGACTAGAATAAGGCAGTTTACAAATGCAGTTAGATGAGAAAACAAACAAGGCATAGATCTTGGAATTACAGGCCAACATTTAGATCAGAACTACTGATACTCGCTAATGACTGAGTATTTCTTTACCTAGCTTATCACACTTCCTATTCCATGCAAGATGAACATCTGAATGCCAAGTATAACTGACTTGAGAACAAGTCAGCTATTATTCTATTTTTACTTGAGTATTCTTGAGTATTCTGATTTCTTTTTCAACAGCAGGGAGGAACTGTTGGTGTCTTCAATAATTGCTTTTCTATTCACTGTAAACCAGTTATACTTTTAAAACAAAATAGTATACTCAGTATACTGTTGTTTATTCTCTAGCTTGATGGTTATCTGATAAGTTTGGGGTATCAACACCAGTACTATGTCTAGTATAAATGAATTATTTGAATTTTCATAGCAAAAAGTTGAACATCAGGGTGGAATAAATATGGAGAGATGAAAAGAATCAATAATAATTTATAAAGATTGTTGCCAAATGACATGATGCTATGGAGTATTTTTTTTTTCTTCAAGGGGTTCCATATGACAATTAAGATTTTACAAAACATTTCATAAACAAAGGACATACAGGAGAAGCATATGATTTTTTCTTGCTTGAAAAGCATTCACCTTTCCTTATGAAGTTTGTCTTTAGTTCATGTTGTATTTCAACAATTGATTTATTAGTAGAAAGACATTTTGTGCATATCTGTTCTGGACCTAATTCTCTACATGGAGTTTTTCGATAAATTCGGAAATTTCGATTTTTATACTATTCTGTTATCCAAACAATATAATATAAATAGGTTTGTACTTCTTTGTGTATTATGGTATCACGATTTTTTTTTTTTTTTTTTACCCAGAGATGCAGATTTAGGTTCCAGATTGGCTTTACTTGAATGATGAGTGGCTGCCAGTTAATGGCTCTATTATTCTCATTTTCTTACTATAACATTGCCATGATGCAACGCAGCAGCTTATTGATTAAAGCACTTCTTTCCACATTGCAGAACTTCTTAAGGTAAGTTTCAGGAGGAAAAAGTTTTCTTCTTTCATGTATATTTCAGGTTTTATAAATGTGCTACTTTTCCACTACAATTTTATTTCTAATATTAGAACTAATGTAATATTAATAAAGATTTTTTGGTCTTTTTATTCAAATTTTTAATGTTTTAAAACCTACCATGTATGTTATGTGATGAGAATTGTTGCTGTTTCCTTGTGCTCCTTTGTTGTGTTTACTTGTTGCCTCACATCTCAATAGTTAAATTTAAGCTGTTAGTGGTAGATACGTTCATTTGTATTTTCTATATTATTATTTGAGTCAGAACTGGCTAGGACCTTGGAATTGGTGATAGATGTTACTGTGCAGTAAACCACTTAGTAGTAATTATAAATACTACTATCCTAATGTCAATCGATTAGTGTTGCTCCTATTTTACAGAAACTGAAAAAGCATCTCAAATGAACTTTTCTTATCACTAGACAGATGACAGGAAAGAGCTGTTGATTTAGGAAAGCTTTTTTTTACTGAAATGAAATACTTACATATTTTTGTTTCATAAGCTAAGTTTCTATCAAGGCAGCCTTTTCCCTTACTTGCATCTTTTATATAGTAATATAATTGAGACTGCTCCTGATTTATAGCATTACCAATGTAAACAGATTTGTGATAACACAACAGTTTTCAAACTTATAGAATGCTCATTTGAAGACGATTCAAACAATGTAGATTCAAGAAGTGGAGCTGATAAATCTTCCTCACTTACACAACTGGAAGAAGCTGCAATAAATCTTCCATTTTGAGAACCCAAGACTCCTTCAGCAAATGCTCTAGGGTAAAAATGTCTGCTATGTGATCTGTCAATGTGCTGAACTAAGTGTATATCCTGAAAATAAACATATGTAAGACTGTGTTGGTGCAGTAAAATATGCTCTTCTGAGTTCCACTGACTCATGGTTCTGTATTCACATCTATGACCTATTTTAAATGCCATGGGTTTTTTCATGCTACAGCTTTGTGGCTCCAGTGTATAGCTTGTATTTGAGGCTGACTATACTAACAAAGTGAGAAACAGGATCGATGTTTCCTTTAAATTTGTAAATTTGGGTTGTATAAATATAACTGAGAAATTGTGGCTGTGTTGTTTAGCACATGCTTGGCTGTATTTTGAAGAATACATATCTCTGTTGAAGTTCCACTATTGTGACAAGTTTGAAGTACAGTTAAAAAAATAAAAATCCCTACATCCTGGAGCTAAAGTAGGTGAGATAAATAGTGCACAAAGTCCTTTTGTGAACTTCATATAATACTTCATGCCCCACTTCACTAGAATGATTGCATTTCACAGTGGGTTACAACTTGGTTTCACTTTGCTTTTCTTGATTGCTGCTTATTTGTATAAGAACTCTATTCTGAAAAATGAAATGCACCAGTTTCTGTTTCAATGATGTTCAAAATACATTGGGATAATTTGAAAGCTTTCTCATCTCATCTTTATTTTTATTTTATGGAAAATCAGGAATAAAAATACAGCTTGGTTTAGAGAAATCGTAGCAGAAATGTGTCAATTTGTGTTTGGCTCTGACTGTGGAAGAAAGCGTTAGGTTTGGATCAGGGGATGGACTTCAGAAAGATTTAATTGTGCTGCTGAACAGACAACAGCTTTTAGCACAGTAAAGCTCAGTTCATTCCCCCAGTTTATTCAGACTGGGCTTTATGTGTTTGTGTCTATGTTTCCAATCCGCACAACAAAGGAAAGACTGATGTGAGATGTTATTGTCTCTAGGATCACATGTCTATAACACACATTTATCAGTACTAAGATTTGTCACACTGTCAGTCCTAGGTAAGCCTGTACCTAACATGACGCATGACAGATTACTGTTCAGAGGTGCTTGTACAGGGAATTTTTCCACTGCTTCATACTGGTACAGTAATTCTCTCAGAGAGTCACTCGGTAGTGCCATGCTGCAATTACAGATGGTGATTACTCGCCTTCTTCATATCTCCCTTTCTAACATGCAAAATGGGAAGGACACCAAACATCACACCAAACTTATATATGAATGTGGTGGATTCTGGTGTGGTGGAGTGGTGGAGAACAGGTACCACATACAACAAGGCATCAAAAAGTTGAGAGGTAAAGCAAATGTCCCTAAGTTAAACAGTCATGTTAAGCAGAGAAAATTATACTGAAAAAAGATAGTTGATGGCAGTGTAAATAACCAAAAGCTAAGGCACATGAAATGGATTTCCACAAACACGCTTTTTCAATATTTTGTTGGAAATCCCCTTTACACAACAACAATTACAATTGTATGAACCCATTTTCAAACGTATTAAAATAAAATTTGTCTTAAACTTTTGTTTAGTGCATGCAAATTATATTGTTGTACCATTATTCATATTTTATACACTGAATTACTCAATTCTGTGCTTTTTTTTTTTGTTTAACAGTATGAACTGATGATTCAAGAGCTGATTGATTTTGATCTCTTACAGATCAGCAGAACAAAATGTTTTAACTCGGATGCTTTTCATTTCAAAACATTCACTTGCTTAGATTAGCGCTAGCAAATGTATGCCTTTCATTTTGGCCTTTTTTTGTATGGAAAATTATAATATTTAAGAAGATGTAACCACTAGAGGGAGCTCATATTTTGCATGCTGTCAGCAGGTGATCATTTTTTGAGTTAAATATGCACATATCTTTTTAGTAATTAACAATGTTCAGCTTCCTGTTCATTAGACCTAATGAAAAGTTATGAGATGCAACATATTTCTGAATGATACCTAATACCTTACACTGAGGAGGGTTGAAACAGAAAAGATTATTAACTGAATAAAAACAGAATCAAAGAGGACATTGAAAATTAATCAACACAGTTTTCACTGAATCCAGTAGAATTTTTCCTGTTGAGTTCAATGAGATCAGATTTTTTTTCTGAGCCTTTTAATGACAACATGCATGAAAATTAATTTCTGACGATTTTTATTCGAGAGTTGACGTAGAGAATGGAGTAACTGCTCTTTGAAAAGGAGAAGCTTTGAATAAGCTTCTGGAACTTCAATTATCACTGCAAGAAGGGTACCATTTAATATCTGCCAAAAGAAAGGTACATATGGATGGTGAAAGTGAGCTGTTTCTTCCAGGAAATTCTTGGACACAGATTCATCTGCTTTACAGCTATATGTGTACAGAGAATTATATCTGAAGACAGAATAAAACTACATCTGAAATACAGAAGAATAACAGTAATATATATTTGATGACTAGTATCAGGCCACATAGAAAAGCTAAATACAATTAAAAAAAAAAACAAAAAAACACCAGGTGAATCTCTATTTCCAAGTATTCTTCTTTTAATGCAGTTAGTTACTTTTATTGCAAACTATTGCAGATAACAGGATGATAATCCTGCTTTCTGAACTCTTGATTTATTGCTAATGATGGCCACAAAATATACAAATTTTTATCAGGACAGTTTTAGAACATGCCTGAAGTATGATGGTGAACAGAGAAAAAAAAATGAAAATACTGTCCAGAGAACATGGGCTTCCTGTTTGCAGTATAGGTTTGATTTGCTTTCTATCCTGTCATTTTGCAGTGGAAAATGGTCATAGGCATCAGCAATCATAGATACCCGTCTGTGTTAACAAATCGGTGTTGTGCATGAGTATTTGAAGGTAGGGAAGTTTTTCCAATATAAGAGATGCCAGGTCATGAATAGGGTTAGGAAAGTATTTAGCTCTGAGAGATTTGTCGATTCATTCCTTTCATTTTATTAGCTGAAGAAGAAGATTCTTCCTCAATTGGAAAGAATCCTAGTATCCTAGTAAAGGATGTCGTATGAACTAGAACGTTTCCTCTCTTCAGAAATTTTAGTAGCTCCCTTCTCTTCTTGAGAGTTCCATTCAAGACAAATTTTTAACTTCTTATAAACTTCTACCATCACACCCAGCCAGGTCATAGAAATCTGAGCTGCAGAAAGTTACAAATCATTTCACTCGGTTATATTAACATGCATCATATCATGTGGTTATCATAGCTGCAATATAGCTTTGATCATCCGTAGAATACAGAAACTCCTTGCACAGTGAGGAAATTGATAGTGTTTGTCTCTATATTAGCATGTCAAAATTCTTCAGTTGAAAAAAGGAGAAAAGAAATCAACCTGTTTTTGATAGCTTCATGTTACCAGCAGAATACATTTTAGTGACTGCTTTAGCAAAATCAATGAATTAAATGAGTGTATAATTTAAAATTGGAGGAAGGGGGCATAGTCTGTAATGATTTCCCAGGATCTTTCTCCGAACTAGAAGGTGTCATAGAATTTGGTTTCTGAAATTTTTATTACAAGGAACGTTTTTGTGTACTTTATGAATATTTATTAGCCTGATAATCACATATTTCTAGGGAAGATGTAATTTTTGTCAATAGCTAAAAGAAACTGACTTAATAGCTTCAAGAAATTATTCTACAAAAGCAGTAGTAAGAAGAAGGTTAAAGAAAATGGATAATATATTTGTTGGGCACGAAAGGTATTGACAGATAACTTGGGAGAAATATTTACTTCAACTTTGATATAACATAACTAGAATCTTCTGGATAAAATCACTGATCAGAGACAAATGGGAAAGTGTGCAGCATCATACAGGGAAAGGTCAGAATATACTTGGATAACTTAGGTATTTGTGACTGATTGGGCCTTTCTGGTTCTCCTGGGCTACTGCTCCCAGAGAGCAAGCTGGTTGAGCTGTGATTTGTCATTGTGGTGGAAAAAGTACAGAAGATGGGAAAAATCCTGAAGCAGTGCTTATCTTTGATAGGAAGAAAAAGAAGGAAGCCAGGAATTTTAACGTGATAATTTTAGTTTCTATTTCTGGAGAAGTTTTCAGATAAGCAATCATAATTTACTGTTAGCTTGAAGCAAGGAAAAGAGAAAAAAAAAAAAAAAAAGTTTAATATCTACCGTCTTCCAATCAACCAAAACTCTTTTGTTGTATGCTAACAATCCTTGCAGAGAGGCTCAGAACATTAGGCACTGTTTTCTGTGGTATGCTCACCAGCAATCAAAGGAAATAAACTAAGCGTAGATTTACGAATGAATGAAAAGTATTTGGAATCTATTTCAAGAACAGGTTTGCTTTTAGTATTGGTAAAACATTTTGAGTTGGTACAGTTATCTTGTTCCTCTTAATCTGTTGTTTAGATTTCTCAGTGATGATCCATCTGATAATGCAGAGAACTTGCACAAACTTGACAAACTGAGAAGCTGTGCCAGGGCCTTGGCAGCAAGGATTAAATAATTAACTAAAGCATTTATCAGCAATGTCATGCTGCTGCAAAAATGGCAAAGAGTGAAGAGGTAGTTTCGACATCATGAATTGAAATCTCAAAGCTGCTAATACTTATCATTGTGATGGAAGATGTATCACAAAACTGGACAAAAATTAGTGTTGTGGGTTGATACTTCATATGCAAATGTAGGAACATATACTTGTGTTTACACAGGTATATGATATGTATACACAGGTAAATGATTTAATATGCTGTATGTAACACACCAGAAAAAGGTAGTCTTTCCTGGGCATCAGTTGGATAAAGTGAACAAATTCTTCATCAGGAAATAAAAAATATCAAGTAAAAGCAAATGTCCTGCCAAAATAAATTGGAAGTCATGTGAATTGTTAGTCTTGTTAGTCTTCTTCAGAACATTACCCATGGCTGAATGCTCCCTAATGAGAACATTGTGTTGTACAATATTTTTAAGACATAAGGAATTACTAGGAAAAATTGAGTTGATTTCTGCAGAAACTAATCTTCTGTGCAATTGTTGTTCCATTATATGCACTTTTCTGTAAGTTTTATAACAGTGAACGGAAAAAAATCTGCTCTGCTAACGGAGTTATAGGGTATATTTACTAGCATTTAATAGTTCTGTATTTGATAGCAATATTAACATTTGATTTTGCTGTTTGAGAAATGGTGTTTTGCAAGATTTGGCCTACATGTTCACTCAGGTATTTTGCCCACTTAATATAATATTTTGGACTAAATGCACCTTCCATTGCTGGTAACAAAGCAGCTGGCATCTGGGGCAGAAATTTTTACTTTCCTTGCCATTTGTATATTTTGAGTTTCAGCTGAAGTTTATATATGGTCCTCTTGCCAATGTTCTAAAGCAAATATGAAGAATCTGGTTGCACATCTGTTTAGCGACTAGTTCTTTCAGGTGCAGTGGAAACTGTGACACAGCTGTCACAGCTTTTGAGCCAATATCAGACTTGAGTTTCTTGGATCCCTTCTCTTGAACCCTACTCTTCAAGTGTGCTTATCCACTTGCATCTCACTGTATTTGAGGGCAGTAATAAGAAGGGTGAACAAGAATATAAATGGAAAATACTGAAAAGTAACACTACTATTCCTGTCTTTAGCTTCAACATTCAGTGGCAAAAGCTACCAAAAGAAAAGAAGGTCTATAGCTAAAACTATCCAGTATACAACACAAAAAGTTGTAAAGCAGGAATTTTCAGTAAAGTCACTGAAATTGTGATATGGGAATTCCTGAGTCTGTCACAGACTCCTTGTGTTATTTGAATGAAAATTCTCAAGGAGAAATGAAAGCTCAAGAATTCCCATATGCATTACTTCATTTTAGAAAAATGAAACTTCATTTTTATTTATTAACTGAGGCTGATAAACATAATTTTGCTCTGAGATTGGTGAAAAAGTATGTTCATTATCTGCCAACTTCTCTGATGATGTTGTCATAGAAAATGAAAAAAATATTTTGATATAGATGTATGGAGGAAGAATTTTGGCTAGAAATTATGAGGACTGCTCCAAAATAATGCCTCCTGTTTTGTTATTTTATCCCACAATTTTGGAGGAGAATGTTGGTGGGATGGCAGTAGAGGCTGAATCTTCCCAACAGTGTTTCATTAAATATTTTTTGCTGTGTGACTCATGGCTGCAGAGGGAAGGTCTGATTAAAAGGTGTCTGACATGGAAGTGCACATGAAGCAATGGTGTGTCAATGAATTCTTCCATGCAGAGTTTTTTTACCTGTTGACAGTCACTGACTCTTACTGAATGCTTCTGGAGACCAAGAAATGGATGTGAACACAGTGAGGGAGTGGGTGGTATTTCAGCAATGGTGAGATTGATAGTGGTCACCTCCACTGGTGCACTACAGCTGTAGCATGCAAGCTTTTGCCCATCACTGGTGAAAGTGCTCAGGTATTGATGGTGACCATGTTGAAAAATATTGTTTTGTAGCTAAGAATGTGTGTTATCAAATAGTGTTATTGTACTCTCTGTATCTATTGTAGTTTCCATGGAAATAATATGAGGCATTACTTTTGGAGTAACCTACATTTATATCATTTTAGATCTTTTTGTTATAGTTGTCATGATAAATGTGAAAGCAAGAGGAGGGTGGTGCCTATAATTTTTAACTAGAGCCCAATGAATCAACTCAATGGAAGAAATTCAATTCCAACATCCAATGATTTAGAGATGGCATAGGTGAACTGCTAATCAATAATTGATTTTACAGTTATACTAAATGCAATGGAAATCTGTTACAGCATTTTCTTTTGTAGGGAAATAACAGTAAATGCTTTACTGATTAGTATAGCAAGAGTGTCCTGAAAGAATAAAAGTTTTTTCTTCTCAGAGACAATTCATGTTCTGTCTTATAGAAAAATGATTTGTGGCTCTGTGGTAAAGTTCTTGGCATTTACAATTGCTTTTGTGCTTCAGGAGTGAATATGCTCCAGAGCTGAATAGAGATAAATCAGTTTCCAAGGGGACAGAACGTCAAGTAAAAGAAAACCACAGGGGATATCTGAATTGGAGGGGTAGCCACATAACACCTGCAAGCAGCTCTCAGGCTCTGGCATTCAGTGGACTGTAACCAAGTGAAGGGAAAAAAAAAAAAAAAAGGGGACTTATACAGGATTTGGGATTGCTTTGTAACAAGCGATTAGGGAGAGCTATCTAGTATGATTACCAGCTGCAAACCTGCATCTTTTTCAGAAGGTACAGCACAGCTGACGTCCCAAAGTCTTCAAGATACAGTGGTTTGGATAGGAGGTTTAACCATCAGAACAGGGTGCATGGTAGGACTCAAACTCAGGCTGTGCCTGGCTTAATATATGTTGTAAATATACACTGGTTGTGTGTAATAGTGAATTTGGAGAGGGCTCCCACAGTGAGTGCTAACTACAGATAAGATAGCAGCGAACTAACAGAGTAATCGCTCAGCATTGTTAGCCTTCTGCTCCTGCAACTCCTGGGTAACAAAAGATATCAGTAGGCAAGCTATACATTTTGGTGTTTGTCTGTAGTTACCATAATACCTACACTCCCACCTCTGAAAACAGGAATTCCAAAGAGTTATTAAAAAAAAAAAAAAAAAAAAAAAAAAAAAAAAAAAAAGGAAAAA
>NW_024884833.1:11949648-11952148 GCF_019232065.1 Centrocercus urophasianus | reverse complement strand
CCTGAATGGAGGTGTAATTGCTGTAACGCTGTGCTTGCTTAGCAGAATTTTAAAGCAGTATCCTCTTTCTAATGATAATCTTCCTTTTTTGACAGTAGCCTTATGTCTTCTCTGTTATTCTATGATTCAGATTCACATGGCTGTGCCAGAACTTTTAAACGTAAATTGAGTTCTGAGACTACCAGTAAATGATGAGGTCTGTGATTTGAGATGAGTGATAAATCATCAAACCTTTAATTTTCCTGCTATCTGCTCTCTCTGGTAGTCCATTTACAACCCTTATTACATGTACTTTCCCTGAAGAAAATTCTATGCTGTAGCAGTGCTATGAAAACTGGCAGAGCAGAACTGAACACACAAATGGCTTATTGCCTAGCTTTACACAATCTCAATTGGTTGATATGCTGTGTAACAACCTTAATATGAACCTATCTGAATCTGCTATTTGAGAATGTTTAACAAGCATTAGATTTGAATGATTAGCTAGAAAGTAAAATCAAGTCCTGTGGAAAGTATGAGTCTGTTTAAGAGCTGTTTTAGTCTATTTGGGAAAAAGTAATAAGATGCATGATAATGAGAGAAAACAAACTAATATTTTGCAATAATTTGGTGTTTAAATTCTGTTTATAATACACAAGTCTAGGGATAGAATCATACAACCATAAAGTCATAGAATAGCTTAGGTTGAAAGGTACCTCAAAATTGTCTAGATCCAACTCTCCTACCACAGGCAGGGTAGCTGACTGCTATATCAAGCATTTAATCAGGCTGCCCAGGGTGCCATCCAAACTGGATTTGAACACATCCTGGTATGAGTCATTCACAACTTCTCTGGGCAGCCCATTTCAGTGTTTTACCACTGTCTCAGTGAAAAACTTTCCCCTTGCAGATCATCAAAATCTCCCCTCCTTTAGTTTAAAACCAATCCCCCTTGTCCTTACCTGTGTATGATGTCGATTTCCCTCTTCTTTATAATCTCCCTTTAAAAACTGGAAGGACACAGTAAGGTTGCCCCAGAGTCTCCTCTTTTGTAGGTTGAACAAGTTGAGCTCCCCCAGACTGCCTTTTTAGAAGAGGTGTTCCAATCCTCTGACCATCTCTGTAGCTTTCTTCTGATCTTGCATCAAAAGCTCCACATTCCTTCTGAATTGGGGGCCCCAGACCTGGACATGTTACTCTAGATAGGGTCTAATGAGGGCAGAGAGGACAGGGGCAATTGCTTCTCTTGCCCTGCCTGCCTCTTTTGATATAGCCCAGGATACAGTTGGTCTTTTGGGATGCAAGTGCACACTATTAGCTCATGTCCAGCTTTTTGTCCACAAGGATCCTTAAGTCCTTCTCTGCAGGGATGCTCTCAGTGAGTTCTTCTCCCAGTTTGTATGCATATCTTGGATTATCTCTTCAAACTCATATCTCCCTGATTTAGAGATAATAATGTGCCGTGGGACCATGTCAAAAGTGTTGCAGATGTTCAGGCTGGTTTCATAATAACCGTATGCACCAGTACAGACTGGGGGATGACCCGCTGGAGAGGATTTCTTCAGAGAGGGACTTGGGTGTCTTGACTGGCAGCGGGTTGGCCATGATCCAGCAGTGTGCCCTGGTGCCCAAGAAAGCCAATGGCATCCTGGGGTGCATTAAAAGGAGCGCAGCCAGCAGGTCAAGAGAGGTGATCCTCCTCCCTCTATTCTGCCATGCTGAGGCCTCACCTGGAATACTGTGTCCAGTTCTGGGCTCCCTGGTACAAAAAAGACAGGGATTTCTGGAAAGAGTCCAGCAGAGGGCCAGAGAGATGATAAAAGTCCTGGAACACCTCTCTTATGTGGAAAGGCTGACCGACCTGGGTCTGTTCAGCCTTGAGAAGACTCAGAAAGAAGCTGTTCAAGGCCTATAAATATTTTAAGTGTGGGAAACAAAGGGATGAGGCCAGACTCTTTTCAGTGGTGTGTGGTGATAGGACAAGGGGAAATGGACACAAATTGAAGCATAGGAAGTTCAGCACAAATGTGACCATGAACTTTTTCACAGTAAGGGTGACAGAGCACTGGAACAGACTACCCAGAGAGGCTGGGAAGTCTTCTCTGGAAATGTTCAAGAACTGCCTGTATGCCTACCTGTGCAACCTGGTCTAGGGAGTGTTCTTTGGCAGGGACTTTGATGATATCTAGAGGTTGCTCGGCAGAGAAGGACCTGGGGGTCCTGATGGACGAGAGACTGAACATGAGCCAGCAGTGCGCTCTGGCAGCTCGAAAGGCAAATGGGATCCTGGGCTCCATCAGGAGAGGGGTGGTCAGCAGGTACAGGGAGGTGATTGTCCCTCTCTACTCGGCTCTTGTGAGGCCCCATCTGGAGTACTGTGTCCAGGTGTGGAGCCCTCAGTACAAGAAAGACATTGAGATTTTGGAAAGGGTCAGAGGAGGGCGACTAAGATGATCAGGGGGCTGGAGCACCTCCCCTATGAGGACAGGCTGAGGGAGTTGGGCTTGTTCAGCCTGGAGAA
>NW_024884833.1:11928267-11949638 GCF_019232065.1 Centrocercus urophasianus | reverse complement strand
TGTTTGGTGGCCCTGCTAGGCAGGGGGGTTGGAACTACATGATCCTTGAGGTCCCTTCCAACCCGGGTGATTCTGTGATTCTGTGATCCTGTGATTCTGTGCCTTCCAAACCCTACAGTTCTGTGATTCTGTGGCAACAGTTGCCCTTACTTTGTCCTCCAATGCCATCACTCCATCACAGAAGGCCACCAGATTTGACGAGCCTCATCTTACCTTGCTGAAGCGATGCTGGCTGTCTTGGATCATGTGCCTATCCCTTGTGTTTCTTAACATGTCTCTAGGGGATTTGTTCCATAATCTCTGCAGGCACAGAGATGAGGCTTACCACACACCTGTAGTTCCCTAGGTCTTCCTTTCTCCCTTTCCTAAAAATGGGAATATTCATTGATTTAGGACAGGGAAGATGCAGATTGAGCCCCTACAGCAGGGGCCCTTAAAGCAGCTTTGAAGGAAAAGGGTCTATCCATAGCAGTGACCAAAAGCACAGGACTTCTCTGCTACTGAGATGCTCCAGATCTGTGTGACTCAGTTTCCACAAAAAATTCTTCGCAGTGATTTGCAGCATGTCTTGTGGGCATATCTGTACTGGCTTTTAACTAATTCAGCTAAGCACAGGGATGGATCACTACAGAGAGAAACTCTGTTCAGTCATTGGCAGTTCTGGCCCAAGTTATGTTCAGTTGTGGTGCAGCTTTGCAGCTGTGTGAGTTCAGTGCAAGCTCAGGCACAGCTTTCAAGCTGTGATCACAGTGGTGACAATGTACACATTCTGAGCACTTGACTATCAAGCGTTGGTTCCATTTCCTATATGTCTGCTGCTACATGACAGGCTGAAAGCAGGTGGTTGCCAAGTGCAACAAAATATTTAGATACACGCAAGCCAGGCCAGCCAGGATCCATATCCTGTAATTAACGTTCCACTGCAGTTCCTGACAGTTCTTCCCTAATTCTCTTTAACCACTTTCAAAAGAACACCTGTTCATCTACTTACATGTTGATCTTACATTAAATATTAAGCCCCTCTTACCTCAGTACCTCAAGCTCACATTTTACAAGATGAGAGTGACCATAAGTATCTGCAAAATGTGAAAACAAATGGAACAGATTATATAATACATGCAGAGAGAAATTCCTTTGCTGCTGAAGTCTAGAAGAAATTTAGAAGTAGATGAACTGAGAGCAAAAGTAACTGATTTTGTCTCTTCCTATGATGGAATAAAATACTGGGAAAGGGAAAATAATCATGATCTCATATTATGTAGGACTGTTAGGTTTCTAAAAGTGGATCTTATGTTATTAGAGAGAAAAAAAGATGTTAAAGGAAGATGTTAATAAGAACAAAGAATAAATTAAAAAGTATCAGAAGAATAATAAACTAAAAAATATCAGAAAAAAATAAGATAAATTCCTGCTTGGGAGGATTGATCTGTTCTTTCTTATCCAATTAAATTCATGAAAAGTATACCCTCTAGATTCAAAATTTTTTACAAGAAATAAGAACGGATACCTTCTTATCTGAGTGCATATTTATCATATGAAAGCAGCTATAAAATCTACTACTGTCAGTACCTACCACCGTGATTGCTCTAAGACCGATTAAAAATGGCATCAAAATGCAATCAGGCTTGTTTCCGAATACAAGTATGTGTCTAGTTAATAATTCCAGTTAGCCACTAAATGTTCTCCGTATTTTCAATAAAGTTTGATCAGAGTGAGTCTTGATTTGAAAGTTCAGCTTCAAAGTCTGAGGTAGCTGCTGCTGCTCAACAACTGATTTAATATTGGGACATTCTACAGAAGCGAGTAAGGAGTCGACACTAAATAAATGTGAAGTTTTTTGCTTTCATTCTGTTTGGTTAAAATACCCCGACCTTTGGCAAGTCACTTTTTTCCTAAATAGCAAAAGATGATATATTTAGTTAGCTTTCTGAAGAATAATAAAGGAAGTTTAAGTTGCATTTCATTAAACATTTTATTGATTTGTTCCTCCAATGTGCCTTAGGAAAAGAAAAAAACTGTTGTTCAGTGCAGTGCTATTTTATGACAGTACACTTTTGTGTGTGTGTGTGTGTGTGTGTGTGTAGAATCATGCAGAAATAAGATAAGGAAAATTTCCTCATTCTCTCACCCTGAGCTCTGATTAATGTCTGTATTATCATACACTGAAGGTACCTTATAAGAAGCTGAGGAAAGATGGTGAATTAGAATTTCGGAAGGATCCGAGCAAACAACATGAAGCTGCATCAGAGAAGGTTTAGGGTTTTAGGAAATGTTTTTCACCAAGAAGGTGATCAGGCAATGGAACAGGCTCCCCAGGGCAGTGGACGTGGTCTAAGACTGTTGGAGTTCGAGAAGCACTTGGACAAATCAATGCAAGGTTTGAATTTTGGATGGCCCTGAGTGGAGACAGGGTTTGCTTATGATGACTCTTGCGGATCCCTTCCAACTCAGCAAATTGTATTATTCTGTTATTTCATGGCTTGATCAAGTCTAACATTTTAATGATTCTCTAAGTTTTATTTTGGAAATGATAGACTTTCTTAAATAGGTTTATGTTCACATTCAGGCAAAGGCAAATAGTTTTCCTGGCCTAACTTTTATTAAATCTATTGCATTTCTGTTTGCATATATTACTTCACCATCAAGACATTTTCATTTTTTAACAAATAAAATATATCTTTTTCAGTAGTAAAAAACTGCTTTTTTTTTTTTTTTTTTTTTTAAGATTTATGGAGAAGATAATGCCATACATTTGTTATGGGTTCACTTCTTGCTTACAGTTGTGGATCTTTGTATTGTTTGTATTAAATTGGAACTTTTTAATGAAAGAATTATTTACATTTAAAAAGAAGATCACCTTCTCTGATGGAGTTATTGTCTGTCACAGATTTCAAAGCTTTGAATTGAGAGAAAGTAACATGCATTATGAATATACCCTCTTTTCGTCATGAAATCCATCTTTTAAGAAGCTAAGAGCCTTCTAATTAAGATACAAAGAACAGAATAGGTAAAAGAGTAAAAAAGCCTCTCAGTGCATTTTCAATTTCCTATCCTGAATCACAGTGTATTAGGATTCTGTTCTGTGTTTCACACATTGCTATAGTAATGTGTTTCTTACTGCATTTATGCTTCTTTAGTAGAGTTCAGTGTTATAAGGTCACCCATTTAATTCCTGTTGTTGCCCAGTCATGAATAGCTTACGTGAACGGTTAATCCTGAGCATTATTTCTCCTGCAGTGAAAGTGAATTAAATTTTGTGTTAACTACGTATGTTTTTATTAATTAGACTTTGCTTACTGCTGTGCCTAATAAATTATAGGGATCATTTTAATGGACTTTTATGCCTAGGAGTGCCTTCTATTTTGATGAAATGGCTCTCTGCTATTGGACTGTACATGGATGTCTCTCTGCATTTGAAAAGATTAAACAAAAAGTGTTTCACTTTATGCTGTATTACTTATCAATTAGTTAGATAATGTGAATTTTCTAACTCAGGAATCATCAATTTTTTTTCCAAGATTGACTGTTCTCATCTGTTATTTCAAAAAAGCTGAGTAAATGTTATTCATTTTAAATACTGAAATTATTTTTCCAATACTTTTTTAGGCTACACTAGCTATTCTAACCATTCAAGAGATTTCAGAAGAAAAAAATGTGTAGTTCTGATCTTATGCAGCTTGTACACACTTTTGGGAGCCGATTTTTTATGAAACAACATTTACTGAAATAAAGGTGGAATATACTTGTATTTAATTTGGCAAGGGACAAATGGAAAACTGTAACTTTCCTATTGTTTTCCTCTCTCAGGATATCTGTGTCATCACATCATTATGTACTGGAGAAAGCAGACTCTCATCTTTCCATATCCATTCCACTGCTTCCTTGTAGTCCTTTTGCTCTCCTTTGGAAGTCACCAAGGCAGAACTTCTCAGCTTTAATGTGCTGTGGTTTGAGTATTTATGCAGCTCAAAGTATTCTTATTATAATTGCATCTAGGAATGTTCACCTTTGAACTTCTGGAGCTCAATATAAATGTCTTCTGGAAGTTATGCTTAATACCTTTGAGGATCTCATGCGTCTTTTTAACATCTTTGATGGTGATGTGTACAATGGGATTGTCACTCAGCAAATCTGATGATGACACCAAACTGAATGATGCAGTTGATATGCTGGAGGGAAAGGATGCCACTCAGAGGGAACTGGACAGGCTTGAGATGTGGGCCTGGCAATCCTCATGAAGTTCTAAAATGCCAAGTGCATGATCCTGCACCTGGATCTCAGCAATTTAAAGTGTGAATACAGGGTAGGCAGAAAATAGATTGAGAGCTGTCCTGTGGAGATTGACTTGGGGGTATTGGTGAATAAAAACCTGAATTTGTAACATGTACTTGCAACCCAGAAGGCCAACTGTCTTCTAGGCTGCATCAAAAGAGGGGTGGCCAATGGGAAGAGGGAGGTGATTGTTCTCCTCTGCTCTACTCCCATATGGAGTACTACATCCAGGCCTGGGGCAGTCAGTGCAAGAAAAGACATGGAGCTATTGGAACAAATGCAGAGGAGGCCATAAAGTGGACCACATAAATAGATCTGTCAACAACTGTGTGGACATTGTTTTTTTAAAGAAGCTTCTTGAAATATTGCACTATTTGGTCAAACTGTAAGTATTTAGAATATTACTTTTGTTCTGCCTGAATGTAAAGAAAAAATCGCCGATTACCTGGCACAGTGCCACATGTTGTCTGTTGTATGCTTACAGTTCCTTTTAAGTAAACATTTAAATTGGTGAACTATATGGTGAACTTGAGAGCAGTGGATGTAGTCTACCTTGATTTCAGCAAGGCATTTGATACTGTCCCCCACGACATCCTTATAACAAAGCTGAGGAAGTGTGGGATAGATGAGTGGACAGTGAGGTGGGTTGAGAACTGGCTGACTGGCAGAGCGCAGAGGGTTGTTGTTGGTGGTGCAGAGTCCGGTTGGAGGCCTGTAACCAGTGGTGTTCCTTAGGGGTTGGTGCTGGGTCCAGTCTTGTTCAACGTCTTCATCAATGACCTTGATGAGGGGATAATGGCCACCCTCAGCAAGTTTGCTGATGATACGAAGTTGGGAGGATTGGCTGACACGCCTGAAGGCTGTGCTGCCATTCAGCAAGACCTGGACAGGCTGGAGAGCTGGGCAGAAAAAAACCAGATGAGGTTTAACAAAAGCAAGTGTAGAGTCTTGCATCTGGGGAGGAATAATTGCATGCACCAGTACAGGTTGGGGGATGAGCTGCTGGAGGGGAGCTCTGCGGAAAGGGACCTGGGTGTCCTGGTGGACGACAGGTTGGCCATGAGCCAGCAGTGTGCCCTTATGGCCAAGAGGGCCAATGGCATCCTGGGGTGCATTAAAAAGAGCGTGTCCAGCATGTCGAGGGAGGTGATCCTCCCCCTCTACTCTGCCCTGGTAAGGCCTCATCTGGAGTACTGTGTCCAGTTCTGGGCTCCCCAGTACAAAAAAGACAGGGATCTCTTGGAAAGAGTCCAGCGGAGGGCCACAGAGATGGTGAAGGGCCTGGAGCATCTGTCCTATGAAGAAAGGCTGAGTGAACTGGGTCTGTTCAGCCTTGAGAAAAGAAGACTGAGAGGGGACCTGATCCAGGTCTATAAATATCTAAGGTGTGAGGGGCAGAATGGCGAGGACAGACTGTTTTCATTGGTGAGTGGAGACAGGACAAGGGGAAACGGCCGGAAACTGCAGCATAGGAAGTTCCGCACAAATGTGCGAAGGAACTTCTTTACAGTGAGGTGACGGAGCACTGGAACAGGCTGCCCAGGGAGGTGGTGGAGTCTCCTTCTCTGGAGATGTTCAAGACCTGCCTGGATGCCTACCTGTGCGACCTGGTGTAGGGAACCTGCTTTGGCAGGGGGGTTGGACTCAATGATCTCTGGAGGTCCCTTCCAACCCCTACAATTCTGTGATTCTGTGATTCTGTGATATGGAATATCTGCTTTTTTAAAAGCTGCAATAGAACCACAAAGTAAAATTTCCCCAGTAGTGCTACTTTTCAAGGATGATTCTCTTGAATTATGGCATTGTTATCATAGTTGAAGCAGTAGTCATGCAGAGTACAAAATGTATAACTTTTTGGCAGTCAAGGACCATTCTGTGGTTTTGTATGCATTCTCCTTCCCTTAAGATTTTTAGCATTGAAACTATTCCGAAGAGCAAACAAATTTTCTGCCTTTTTTCTATTAAACAGTGAATTGTTTCCAAATTCTCTGCACTTAACCAATACAACCAAAGGTTTATATGTGTGAATAGATTGACACATATTATACCTTTTAAAAAACTGGAGTTTTAAATCTTCTTATTTTCCACAAACAAAAAGAAAATAGGAACATGTACCCTTAAGCTATCTATCAGTACCTAACATACCCAGAGCCAAATATTATCCCCGAAAGCAGCCAATGAAATTACCTGTCTTGGTTGGATTTTGTCAGCTTAGTAGGCTTTTGGATCTTATAAACTTAAGTTGATCTTATTGATCTGGAATTTTTTTTTCTTCTCTGCATGCTACTATCAGTGAGAAACTTTCAGTGCTAATTTAATTAAAAAAATGCTCACAACAGAGTTCATCCAATTAGTAGCCACATTTTTTCAATTAAAAAACCCACCAAATTAATGTCATCAGAATTAGTTTTAATTTTTCTGTTGTTACTAGTTACAATTTTACATGTATGCTTTCTGTAGATTTGTTTATGCTTTCACTTTCCTACTTGGTTGAAAAACAGGCTACTTTTCTTTAAAATGGCAATTAACTGACACATTGCCAATTTTAATCTTATTCCTTGGATTGCAGTAAATGTATAAAATTCAGTACTTAGAGATAAATATGTATTTTGAAAATAAGACTAATTATAAAAATACTAATTGAAAAGATGGTCTTACAGCTCAGTGCTTGAGGCATATAATTTGTAGTGTAGCATGTGCCCATGTTAAAATATCACACTAATGAAAAAAGCTAACCTAAAATAAGAATGACAACCCCATTCCAAGCCTCAGGTTACACTTGAGACAGACCAGTAAATTCTTCATTGCCTCTACTTTTCCTAAGTTCTCAGTTGCTGTGTGTTGAATTACTGTAATTTCTCTCTGTTTTATTAAATTAATGTTTATATATATGTATGTGTATATGTATAAAACTTTTAGAAAAATATGTTGGATAGAAAAATTGCTGTTTCTACCTTTATTTGAAGATGATGGAATACATTTTGTTTATTCCTTTTGATATGCCCTATTTGCTTCTTCACATTTAAGTATTTTTTCACTGTTTAAATGTTTCAGAGTATATAGTAAAATCTGATTTTTTAGGACATGTCAATTTAAATCAAGACTTCTCATGCTTTCTTTCAGGCTTGCTACTGCAAAAACCTGAGGTCTAAGATATCATTTACTCAGGTGTAATTAAAGAACATTCAAGCCACAGTTCAAAATGCATACAATATATCTTGAAGAAGTGGGATTGCAACCTCCATATTGGTCTAGCATGTGAAAAATGGTTCTGTGGGCAAGTTACAGAAATTTGCCAATTAAAAATTACAAAGCTTTTTCATCTTTTGCTGAATTAGTTCAAACTAAAAGCTAGAAGAATGTTTTTGTTGTTGTTGTTATTTTATTTTTTCTTATTTATTTGTTTGTTTTGTTAATTAATTTCCCTTGCTTTAACCTGACCCTGCTGAGGTAGTGGGAAAATTCTTGATGAACCTGGAAATCTTCTTTCTTGTATATAGACAGGTTCAAATTCCATTACCAAAGGTGCACATGCAATGGAGCAGCTGTTAAAAATACTTACCTCTTCTTACCACTTTGTAGAATGGGAACTGAAGGAAGAGGGACTTCTTTTTCTTTAGCTTAGTCATTAATATATTTTTATTTTCATGGCATCAGAGAATAGCTTTGGTTGGAAGAAACTTTAAAGACTATTCAGTTCCGACCCCCTGCCATGGCAGGGTTGTGAATCACTAGATTATACAGTCCACAGTCCTATCCAGACTGGCCTTGAATACCTATGGGGACAGGGCATCTACAGCTTCTCTGAGAAGCCTGTGCCAGTGCCTCACCACCCTGTGAGTGAAGGATTTCTTCCAAACTTCTAATTCTAAATCTTTCCTCTTTTATTTTAAAAGCATTCTTCCTTGTCTTACCATTGTCAGATAGTGTAAAAACTCGGTTCCCCTCCTGTTTATAAGCCCCAAATCAATTGGAATGGCAATAACGTATCCTCGGAGTTTTCCCTTCTCCAGATTAAACAAATCCAGTACCCTCAACTTCTTTTCATGAGGGAGGTTCTGCAGCCCTTTGAATATCCTCATGGCCTCCTCTGGACTCATTTTAACAGCTCTGTATCTCTTTTTGCAGACCTTCACAAAATGCTCCAGATGGGACTTCATGAAGGCGTAGTAGAGCAGGGCTATTTCCTCCCTCACCCTGCTCACCACTCCTCTTTGTATGCAGCCTGGGAGCCAGTTGGTCGCCTGTGCTGCAAATGCTAACTGCTGGTTTATGTCTGGCTTCTTATCCACAGGATCGTTAAGTCCTATTTTGCAGGGCTGCTTTTAACAAGTTCTTCTCCCAGTCTGTATGCAAATCTGGAACTGTGATAACCCAAGTGCAGAACCTAGCATTTGACCTTGTTTAATCTCATTATGCTCACATGGGCCCAATTCTCAAACATGTCCAGGTCCCTCTGCATGACACCCCTTCCTTGTTTCTCTTCGACCACACCATTCATCTTGGTGTCGTCAGTAAACCTGCTGAGTGCATACTCAGTCCCACTGTCTATATCATTTTGAAGAGCACTTGTCCCAGGACTGACCCCTGGGGAACACCTCTCATGACTTGTAGGTTATTTTCTAGAAATGTACTGGATAGCAATCATTCTCTACAATTAATTGGCACGTGGTGTCCTGTGAAAACAACTGTTGCTCAGTTTAGATAAGCTCAAAGTCTACATCCATACTAGTAAATGCGTGTATGTGCCTGGGGATATTCCTAGGCGCTGGAGTGTATGAGGTGCCAACTGCATGCTCATTCTGTTTTGGGAACTGTCCCTGAGCCATTTTAGCTGCAGAGAAGTTGCTCAGAGGGTGCTACTTAGAACAGGCCATGACTGTGCCAAGAAATAGTCTAATATTCTCACTGTGGCAGCTACATATGTAAGAATTAGCACTGACATGTTGAGGGTGGAAAATATGCCTACTAAGTTGTCTATGTGGATGAAGTCCCTTTTCCTAACCTTGAAAGTTACACATTAAAATTCACATTTAATTAAGGATACCTTCAAATCCAATGATTTCTTTTCTAGGGATTTTTCCTTTAGCTGTTTACATTTTATTTCCTTTTCTTTCCTTCAAGTTTTTTAGAGCATGGAAAATGAAATTCACACTTCATCACTATTGCTAAGATTTTGTATTTAATATTTACTCATGGCTTTCAAAATATAAAAAGGGATCAGGCCCTGTAGTCTTGTCTTATGTAAGTCGTAATGACCATAGAACCTCTAAGATGTTTGGCAGAATCCAATAATTGTTTTTTGTTTGTTGGTCTCTACGCTAGCTTCTGATTGGCATTTGCCATCTCAGTCTGGAATTTGTGAAATGCTACTTCTGAAGAAATATCACTTTGGATGCAACCACAAAGCTCCGCAGTAGCAGTAAAAGTTAAGAGTTCGGTTTTTAAGAAAATGTATTCTTTAGTCCTTGGCTACAGTTCCAGTATTTTCTGATAAATCATTACGTCTAATGTAAATATGGGGGAATTGTTAATTTCATTTAATGCAGATTATAATTTTGAAGTCATTGACTATTTGCTCCAATAAGCTAGCTTTTACATTATAGCCAGTTTATATTATTTATGATCTTGTCTGCAAAACGGTGTATTAAGATCACATTATAGTAATTCATAAGATGCCATGTTAAATTACCCTCTTTTATAAGCTGTATATTATTGTTCTCAAAGTCACAGGAGGGCCTGTATGACAGCATAATACTGTAGTTATTTAAAGTGATTTCTGTGTAGTACAGAATTTACTTATTTCTGTGTAATACTGTATAGTACAGAAATTCACAAAGAATAAATCCGTTTACAAAATATTGTATTTTATTTAAAGCAATATGTTTTAAAAAGTTCCATCTTGAAAGTAAATCAGTTGCTCTGGATTACTTGTAAAAAATTAAACTCTTTTCTTTAAGCTATTCATTCAAGAAGATCATTCTTGAAATTTAACAGTCATGATGTGCACTTGAAATTAGAGTCATCCTCACTTCTGCTTAAGTTAAGGTCAAGTAATATGATTTTGCCCCTTGATTAGAGTTTGATGGCCCATTTGTGCTAAAAGAAGCAACTCAGCAGAGTTCATTATGTTAACTGACAAATAGCTATAATGTGGTAAGAAATGCAATATGAATATATCTGAATGTTTTTAGTTCAGCATGTCAACCAAAGCACACAGACCTCATCACAGGTAAATCCTAACCTAATGCAGCAAAATGAGCAGCAGCTTGCTATGCTGAGAAGCTGTTTTGGATGAAGAATCAGTCTGTCAATAAAAACACTTATTTTTACTTGATGAAGAATTCACTTTCTGTGGTATTAGTATTTAGTTTTTTTGAGTTCATAGACATCAGTACATTTGTGTAGTAAATGATTTGTGCGTACAGTACAATTTGTGCAAGAATTTCTACCTGTAGAAATATAAAATATTGGAGAATGTTTTTGTAGTTTTCTGCAGTTGTGTAAATACTTAACATCTGTGAGATGATACACATGTTTAAATACTGTATTAGGTCTGTTAATAGATTGAGGATCATAAAAACACTATTTTTATTTACACCATGGACAACAGATCGGCCATGATCCAGCAGTGTGCCCTGGTGCCCAAGAAAGCCAATGGCATCCTGAGGTGCATTAAAAGCCAGCAGGTCAAGAGAGGTGATCCTCCTCCCTCTATTCTGCCATGCTGAGGCCTCACCTGGAATACTGTGTCCAGTTCTGGGCTCCCTGGTACAAAAAAGACAGGGATTTCTGGAAAGAGTCCAGCAGAGGGCCAGAGAGATGATAAAAGTCCTGGAACACCTCTCTTATGAGGAAAGGCTGACCAACCTGGGTCTGTTCAGCCTTGAGAAAAGAAGACTGGGAGGGGATCTTATTAATGTTTATAAATATCTTAAGTTTGGGAGACAAAGCGACGTGGCCAGACTCTTTTCCGCAGTCTGTGGGTACAGAACAAGGAGCAACAACCATAAACTGGAAGTTCTGCACCAATGACTTCTTTATGGTGAAGGTGTTGGAGGACTGGAATGAGCTCCTTAGGAGGTTGTGGAGTCTCCTTCTCTGGAGACAATCAAGACCTGCTTGTATGCCTACCTGTGCAACCTGGTCTAGGGAGTGCTATTCAGCAGGGGGGACTCGATGGTTTCTGCAGGTCCCTTCCAACCCCTGTAATCCAGTGATTCTGTGAATCATATGAAAAGGAGACCATTTTCAGTGTTTTTAGAGGAGGAAACAACCAAATGAAATTCATCTTTACTGAATTTGCACTATGTTGCTGAGATGCATTGTCTTTTCCATAATTCAAACAATGAGAAAAGATTTCTTAGATTGGCACAAAATCTAGTCAAGTTTTTGCCTGAGACTGAAATCCCACTCTTCTTCAAGGTTAATGAGCACAGTATTTTATCTTACATTCCAGAGCAATGAATGTGGCTTTATAGCTCTGTACTTCTTTTATTGTTTGTTTTACTTCTCAGCTGTGAGTCATGTAACCTTTCATCTACTTAGATATAAAAACACTGTGAATTTCTTGTAATATATTTCTTCTTGTCCAGTTGCTCTGTATTCTTTTTTGCAGTACTGTTTGCACATTGCTATACATATAAAATCCCATTTATTGATTTATTTATTCATTTTTGATTATTGTAATAAATAATCTTTAGTATTTTTAATACACCTATTTTCTTTTTCCAAGTAGTATAGAATTCAATTTGCTTAGGTGGAGAAAACTGAAATTAATTTGTTCACATTTATTCAACACTTATGTCCTGTCTGTGAAATAACTATTTTCAAAGTGCTATGTATTCAGGGAGTAAATTCTCATTAGAGTATAATCTCAAATGCTGCTCTTATCTTTTATAAATACAAATGTCTACACATTTTCACACTAATACAGAACACCAGAATTCCTTTCTGGCACTAAGACCAATGGACATGACATTGCCCTCCTCGTTATTCAACTGACTTACCTTCTGAGACATGGTGTCCACATTGAAACTGCCTTTTTCTATCTCCCAAACTATGCCTGCTAGGACAGAGAATTCCTTTTGTTCTATGCTGAGGGATTTTTCTAAGAAATTTAGCAGCACAGATGGTGGAGTTCCAATACCTTTGCCTTAGATCTGGCACTTTTAAAACGCTTGGTTGCATTCAAGGAGTCTGAGAAACACCTTCTAAACCCGCTATCAGAGGAGCATTGATTCTTTCTATTCTACCCAATGAAATTGCACAGATGTTTGAAGTTCAAGTCAATATCCATAATTTGTCAAGTATGAACAGGAGAAGGTTTTGCACAATGAAACAGTGGCAGCCACTTTTACCCAGCATAGAGTAGAAATAAGTATCGATTTTGTTTTCTTCACGGAGCAACCTAAAGTTAACAGCATCATGCACAAACCTGAAGATTGGTTCAACAATCTTTGTTTGAATGGATTCAAATTTTTCTTTCTTCATAAGCAGAATTATGTTCTTTAGGTTGTTTTACAGCCACATAATGTAATGCATAACATTTGGCAGGAATTTATGAAAATGATGAAATATTTTTTTGTGTCAGATATAAAAAAAAAGAAGAAGAATGGATGACTGACCCATTGGCACAGGGAAAGGTGACATCCAGTATACCCTGCAAAGACCATTAGATCTAGTTATAAAGCAGTGTTCCAGTTATCTTGTTAACTAGATCTAGTTATAAGCAACAGTGTAAAACAGATAAATGGTACTTTGAGAGGTGGATTTGAATGGCTGTATGCTTCTCAACATCACTATTGTCCAGAATATCTTTTGGGTTACGACATTATACTGAGGAAAAGAAAAGGTAACTTTAAATTTCTTTAAATTAGGCAGTGAGTTAAATTTGGTTCTCCAGCTTTTAGGGAAATATTCCACACGTTGAGCAATAAAGAACATTAGGAGGAAGGTGAAACAGCTATCTCTCTGTTTGCGATGAAAATGTGCACCATGTAACGTTTTTGAAAGAACTACGGCAACATTCTGCAGAAAAAAAAAAAAAAAAGGATAAAACTAATCCTATTCAGAAGGAGACATGCCCAACATATGAACACCTTGTCCTCAAAAGAGCACATCTATATTCATTGTTAATTTGAATGCATGTGGGAATTACATTTTGAAATGTCAGCTTCAAGAAGAGAAAAGGTTTTGAACAGATGATTTTTTTTTTTGCAAGTTTTTCCAGCAGAGCAAGCAAAAAAATAAAAGATAATATTGAAAATTAAAAAGCTTGTTTTGCTCATGTCTTTAGACTACTTTTAATGGCACTACCAGTGACTCTCTTCTTGCCTTCTGTAGGAAACACAGCATTCTGATTTGTATGGATTTCATCATCCGTGCACAAATGAGCATAGGCAGCTTAACAGCATGCCTTTTGAATAGTCCTTTTCTGCCATCCCTAGGCTTGGAATATTCTTGTTATAGCAATATGAGGATGTCTGCTATTGCCTCCACTCAGCGATGACTCAGCAGTCATTGTTGGTCATTTCAGTATCTTCCTGGCTATTCAATAGATTACAGACACAAGCACTTTTAAAAAGATTCATTTGATTTTTGCTGCCAATACTTGACCTTTCTGCAAATGCACTTTGGGTACTTCACTATTCTTTTATTATAGAATCATAGAATCCATGAAGTTAGAAGGGACATTTAAACGTCATCTAGTTCAAATCTCTGCAATGAACAGACATCCACAGCTTGGTTATGTTGCTCAGAGCCTGGTCCAGCCTGATCTTGAAAGTCTCTAGGAATGAGGCATCCACACCTGTCAGGGCAACCTGTATCAGTGCCTCACCACCTTCACTCTAAAAGACTTTCCTTATATCCGACTTGAATCTCCCCTGTTTAAGCCTGAAACCATTTCCCCTTGTCCTGTCACAACAGATCCTGCTAGAGAGTCTGCCCCTTCTATCCTGAGCTCCCCGTTAGATACTGAAAGGCCCCTTTTCAGATCTTCCTGGAGCATTCTCTTCTCCAGGCTCAACAGCCCCAGCTCTCTCAGTCTGTCATCATAGCAAAGGTGTTCCATTCCAAGGATCACTTTTGTGACCTTCCTCTGGATGTGCTCCAGTAGGTCCTTGTCTGTACAAGGAAGAGGGGCAGGATCACTTACTTTGGCCTGTTAGGTGCACATCTTTGGATGCAGTTCAGGATATGGTTGGCTTTCTGGGCTGCAAGGGCACATTGCTGGCTCATGTCCAACTTACCATCCACCGGTACCCTCAAGATCGTTCTGGCTGGGTTGTGCTCAATCCTTTCATCCCTCTACTTGTTTTGGTAGTGGATGTTGCCTTTACCCAGGTGCAAGACCTTGCACTTAGATTTTTTTAACTTCATGAAGTTCTACTTGGCCCACTGCTTAAGCCTGTCTAGGTACCTGCAGATAGCATCCCCTCCTCTGGTGTGTCAACTGCAACCCACAGCTTGGTGTCATCCACAAACTTCCTGAGTGTGCACTCAACACCCAACTGTTGATAAAGATACTAAAGAGTATCAGTCCCAGCACTGACCCTTGCGTGACACCACTTGTCACTGATCTCCATCCAGACACTGAGACATTGACCACCATTCTCTGGACACGATCCTAAAGCCAATTCTTTGTCCATCAAACAATCCAGCCATCAAATCCATATCTTTCCAATTTGGAGAGATGGGTATTGTGGGGTACTGTATCTAAGGCCTTACTGAAGCCCAGATAAATGTCATCAGTTAATCTTCCTTTGTCCATTGATACATTTGCATCATCTTAAAAGGCCACTAGGTTGGTCAAGCAGGACGCATAGACTTGCAGATGCTCAGATTTCTCAGGTGATCAGAAACCTGACCTTCGCTCATGGCAGGAGCAATGTTGCTTCCCTAATCCCCTCCATTCAAACCAAAAGTTTGAGGGCTGTGTGACCAGCAGTTATCAGAGCAGACTGAAGCAAAAAAGTTGCTGAGTACCTCAGCCTTTTCCTTGTCTTTTGCTACCAGCTTGCCTATGTCACTCAGTAGATGCAGAGTACAACCTGCTGAACCTTCTTTTTCTGATCCTCCTAGATTTTCCTCTTCTGGTTGAGGTATCTGTAGAATCCTTTCTTGTTCTTCCTGGCAACCCTAGTCAAGTTTATTTCAAGTTGGGTCTTGGCTCCCTTGACCCCACCCAGACACAACCTATTCTTCCCACAGTACCTGTCTCTGTTTCCCCTGCCTGTGAATTTTCTTCTTACTCTTCAGTTTGACTATCAGGTCCTGTTCAGTCATGCTGTAGATAGCAATGCCTCCCCCACTCCTTCCTTACCTGTCCCTTCCGAATAACTTGTAGCCTTTGATAGCCACGGTCTAGTCATGAGTCATCCCAACTGGTTTTGGTGATGGCAACTCTATTGTGGCTTTCTTGTTGCACAGTAGCTTCCAGTTCCTCCTGTTTATTTCCCAAGCTGTGTGCATTGGTATAGAGGCAGTTCATTTGGGCAGCTGGTCTTGTCACTTTCCTACAACTTCTTAATTTCTTTTAAATATTTCCCTTGATTTCCCCTGTTCTCTTCTCCTATGGCCTCTGCAGTCACTGCCTCATTATCATAGGATTTTGTATGTGCTGCAGTGTTGTCAGCACCTCTCAAGGCATCATGTTCTTCAAGGACCCTGTTAGCATCCTGTCCCCCTAATATATCTATGCCATTGCACACCTTATAGTGGGAAGGCTCACTGTCCCCCTCACTGCCTTATTAATGGTCAATTTATTCTCTTACGGACTAGAGATGCTTGATCTCTATGTTTTCTGCAGTCCTGATCTGGTGTCTGTTAAAGAAGTCAATGAAACCATGAATGATTTTTGTGATTACACTGTCCCAAATGCTAAGAGATCAGTTGAATGAAAAGTTCTATGTGTACTGAAAGATATTTTTGGCTTTTAATGCAGCAGCTCTTCGAAAAAGAAGATTTTATATTAAATAAATTTTTTATTATATTTTCTCTCTCTCTCTCTCTCTATCTCTCTCTCTAGCTCTGATGGGAATCTTGCCTTCAGTACTCAATCTTAGATCTCAACAAATGAAAAATATTTTCTTTGCTATCTCTGTTCTGGCATGTTTGGACATTCTAACTAAACCAAGTCTGCCTAGCAGGAACTGTTATCTGGCATTGTGCAATACTGAAGGTACCATCTGTTTTGCAGAGTATACCTGTTCCATGTCAGTGCTAAATGGCACAGTGTACTTCATCCTGATATCCATGGCCCAAAATTCTGGCAACAGTAAAAACGAAAGAGCAAATTCTCTTTTATGATGTTGTGGTTTACTACTGATAGACAGCTCAGCACCACAGCTGCTTTCTCATGCCCTTTCTTCTGCAGGATAGGAGAACATAAAGTGAAAAAGTTCCCCCTGTCCTCCCAGCTGGCTAGACCTTGCCATATCAACTCAGCACATTTATTCACTGAATCCACAAGTCTGCTTATGAAAGAAGAAATCTGGACAAAGTAAATGTTGCATTGACAAATACTGCAATACATTTTTATGTCTTGATTCAAAACTGAATACTAGTGTGAAGATTTCCATTTGTTTTTTACTTGTGTCACATAGGTAGAAAGATCAAACTGCTTAAGAAAACAAAACTGCGGAGTTTTTCAGAAGGAAGCTAAATAGAATTGCAACCACAGAATATTCTGAGTTTCATTAGTACAGGCTAGGGGCTGATCTGCCTTCTGGAGGGAAGGTCTGTTGAGAAGGACCTGGTGTCCTGATGGAGCCAGCAGTGTGCCTTTGTGGCCAAGAAGGCCAGTGGTATCCTGGGATGCACTGAAAACAGTGGACAGAAGGTTGAGGGAGGTGCTGCTCTGCCTCTACACTGCCCTGGTGAGACCACATTTAGAATACTGTGTCCAGTTCTGGGCTTCCCTGTTCAAAAAAGTTAGGGATCTCCTAGAAGGAGTTTGACAGAGGGCCACAAAGATGATTTAGGGCCTGGAGCGTTTTCCCTATGAGGAAAGACTGAGTAACCTGGATCTGCTCAACCTGGGGAAAAGAAGACTGAGGGAATATCTAATTAATGTTCATAAACATCTGAAGGGAGTTGGGAGGCAAATGGATGAGGCCAGGCTCTTCTCAGATGGTGTGCAGTGGATAAGGAGTAATGGCCTAAAACTTGTACATAGGAAGTTCTCTATTAGCATGTAGAAGGATTTCTTTACAGTAAGGTGACAGAGCACTGGAACAGATTTCCATGGAGATTGTGAGTGAGTGTCTTGCTATGGAGACATTTGAGACCCATTTGGATGCCTACCTGTGTTACCTATTGGATGGTACCTGCTTTAGCTGGGGGGTTGGACTCAGTGAAGTCTTCCAACCTCTGCAATTCTCTGATTCTGTGGAAGGGACCCAGAATGATCATCAAATCCTATCCCTCGTTCCACACAGGACCATCCAAAATGCAAACCCTATGTCTGAGAGGATTGTCCTTACGCTCCTTGAACTGCAGCAGCCTGTGACTGTGACCACTGCTCTGAAGATCCCTGTCTATGCCCACTATTTTCTGAGGAGGAATCATTTCCTGGTATCCCATCGTACCCCTCCCAGTAACTGCTCCATGCCATTGCCTTGGGTTCTAAAACCCAAAGTCCTGTAAGAACAGCATTATACAGAAAGACTTTATGATGTTAAAATGTTAAATGTCAGAGAAAAAAAAATTGGGGCAATATGTCCAAAGTGCATGTCCTCTACTTGGTAGCCAAAGTAAGCACTAGCACAAGAACTATGTACAATGGAGTGAGTAAAAGAGTGGCTAGGGTACAGGACAAACATCACCTCATAAGCCTGCAGCCAGAAGAGCATATAAGGTTAGCAAATAAGTTTGACTGGGAACTACTTGTCCAGAGAAACTCATTCCACCCTTGATGATACAGCCTTGTAGACACTGAAAGCTAAGTGTCAGTCTGTTACAGAAGCCTGGTGGGTGTAAACAGGATAAATGTCTTACATGTTGGCTGAACAACAGCATCACCAGCTCTGTAAGGACTCTATGATAGACACGGTTAACTCTTTGAGTATAAAATGTTCTTTGGCAGGTAAGAAAATACAGAACAGAAAGAACTCTGCTCTTAACTCTGCTTTTATTTTGCAATGATAAAGGAATCCGAAGGTGACATTGCTTTGTACACTTAGTAGTTTTATAATTGTAACAGAAATATAGTGACAAAAATAAATAATGTATCAAATCCTTTCCCATTCTCTGCTATCTTTAAGCTAAAATTTGTATTTCAAGTTACTAAATGGCTGTATTTATTTAGAGTGCAAGTGAAAGCTTCGTATTTCATTGACTAGAGATAGATAGATGGCAGAATTTTAAGCTGACCCTGTCTAACTCTGGCAAAAACAAAACAAAACAAAACAAACAAACAAACAAAAACAAAACTGTAAAAGAATTATAATTTGCTTCTAGGACATTCCACACCTCTTAGGCAGAGAAGCACTTTACACTCCATTTACCATATGTGATTTATTGAAATGAGAGGTCAGGTGAATGGTTTGTACTCTTCTGGATCACGTCCTTGCCCTGGGGCTGTACTTCAGTCAATAAGGAAACATGATTTTGTTAGCAGGTAGATTTGCATTCTGTTTAACTCTATCACAACTTTGGCATATGCAATTTATGTCTGCAGATAGACACAGAAATAAGTGCAGGCAAATAAAATACATTTGTGTTAAGAATTTAAATGAATGACAGAATATCCCAATTTGGGAAGGACTCACAAGGGCTGATGAATCCAACTCCTGGCTCCACACAGGACCACCCAAAATCCAAACCCTGTGCCTGAGAGCATTATTCATACGCTCCTCAAACTTGGCAAGCTTGAGGCTATGCCCACTGCCCTGGGGAACCTGTTCCATGCCCACTGCACTCTGGTGAAAAGCCTGTCCCTGATCTCCATCCTGACCCTCCTCTGAAGTTCCAGTGAAATTTGAAATTTACCAAAGACTTCAAGAAAGTGAATGGTCTTGACAAGACATGCAGTATAATACAGAATTCTTGTATAGTAAGCACTAAAATATGAGTCGTTAAGTTGACTGATTTGCGCCCAGCTTTTTGCTCGCTATTTTGATGATGTACTTGTTTGAATTACAGGTGATGAGATAGTAGCATGCACTTTTTCTACAATGTAGACATTAAACTCTGAGATTCCAGCTCAGGATATTCTATTTTACATGCAATTCCAAAGTGGTCAGAAAGAATTTATGTATGGAATCCTTGGGGCTCATTGCCGTGCTGTTTTTGCAGTGCTGGAAGATAGGACTGAGGTTTAAGACTATGGCATCTGCACAGCGTTGGCACTCCCATTCCGGTAGTACAAGTGAACCGTCCATCCGCGTTGTTACCGCATGCCTGTGAGCTGCCGATGCCGTTAGCAACGCCGGGAGCAGCAGCCCAGGGCAGCCGAGGCCCGGCACCCGCCGGCTCCCGCCTCGAGACCTTTCCGGCTCCGGCGGGGCTGCGAGCAGAGCCGAGCTGCGTGCCGGGGCCGAAGGAGGCGGCACCGCCCGTGCCCCGCAGCAACCGCCGCCCCACCGCACTCCTCGCAGGGGCCGTCGCCCGCGGCCCGCCTCCCTTCGGCTCGACGGGCACCGGGGCGGAGCGGGGAGCGGGGCCGGCCCGGCCCGCCCCGCCGAACGCCCGGCGGAGCGGTGCCGCCGGCTCGAGCCGCCGCCTCTCGCCCCGTCCCGGCCGCGGGCGCAGGAGCCGCGCGACAGCACTGCCAGCGGGGGCGATGGACGCCGAGGCGGCGGGGGATGAGCAGTCTCGCCTGCGCGCGCTCTTCCTGGCCTGCGACGCCAACGGCTCGGGCCGCATCGAGCGCGAGGACTTCGCGGCGCTCTGCGCCGAGCTGCGAGTGCGGCCGGCCGAGGCCGAGGCCATCTTCCAGCGCCTCGACAGCGACAGCGACGGGGCCATCACCTTCAGGGAGTTCGCCCGCGGCTTCCGCGGCGCCACGCGGCGGCGGTCCAGCGGCGGCCCTGGGGAGCAGGAGCCGGTGGAGGAGGGCGAGGAGGCAGCCGCGACGTGGAGCACCGCGGGGTTGGAGCAGCCCTGGAGAGACTTCGAGGTGCGGCTGGGGGACGAGGCCAGGTACATCCCCAGGTAAGTCCAGGAGCACAGAGACCCTGCGCTGCTGCCGGCGCTGCGAGGATCCCGGGCCGCATATGCCCGGCGGCTGCGGAGCCTCGAGGGCAGCCCAGCGCCGCTGGCGCGCTGTTCTCCGGGAGCGGCCCTGAGAAAAGGGCTCCGCGCTCTGGTTCTGGGATTTCCAACTCTTTTGCTTTTTCTCTTTTTCGTTTGCCTCTTTCTTTTTCTTTTCCTTTTTTCTTCTTCTTTTTCGTTTTCTTCCTTTTTTCTTCTTATGTCCCTCTGTACACAACTTCTCCCTCTCACTGCTCTCCGATCAACCCACGCGGGACGCTCGGGCATGCACATCGCGGCATCCCAGCACTCTGGCAACACGCTGCGCCCCGGGAGCCTCCGCCTCCGGTGCTGGCGGGATGAAGGGCGCTGTCGGGGAGTGAGGGAGAATCAGGTCTGCCGGCTCAGAGCCGCTCGGCTGCGTTTCGCTGCAGGGCGTCGGCATTAACATACCTGAAACTAGAGGTGCTTTAAGTTGTTGTAAAAATACTGCCCGTAAGAATACCGGGTCATTCTATTGCACGTAAAAGTTGCAATTTAAACTGAAAAACAGGCAATCGGGGTTTAAGGTTTTGGCGGTAGACCAGACTAGATGTGTGGCTATACGCAAAGGAACTTAAGTAGAGATGAAGTGTGAGACACACAGGAGATAAGTCTGTAAGTTTTCTGCCACTCATATCGAATTACAGTTTGCTGCTTTACACATTCCAGATCAGGGGCAAGTATAAAATCCTGCTCCTCGTATAATGCTCCTCAAATTACTTCCTAGTCCAGTAATACGGTTTTAGCTATTTCTAAAAGGCTGTTTATCTCTTCAAAGAACTTCTCAGAGAGTTACAGAATCCTTCCTTCCTTCCTTCCTTCCTTCCTTCCTTCCTTCCTTCCTTCCTTCCTTCCTTCCT
>NW_024884833.1:11860015-11927664 GCF_019232065.1 Centrocercus urophasianus | reverse complement strand
TCCTTCCTTCCTTCCTTCCTTCCTTCCTTCCTTCCTTCCTTCCTTCCATCTTTCTCTCTCTTTCTTTCCCTCTTTCTCTCTTTCTTTTCCTGAAAGTGCAATGTAATTAACACTGCTTATACTGGAATGTTCTATGCCTGTCAGTGACTTCTGAATGATCTCATCTTTTATACCAAGTTCCTGATGTCCTCCCTGCTGTAAGTGGAGACAAAGAGAAGTAAACCCTCTTTGTTAGAGAGTCTGCAGCAGCAATTCAGTACTTAGCCTGAAGGCAGACAGTAGCTCAATAGGTGATGCAAAAGTGACTCAGGACCCATGATGGCATGTGAAAGCCTTCCTTTAGGCAGTAAGCCCATATATGTGCTACAGCAGTAGCAATGCAAGTGCAGCTGGACTCTTGCGGGAGAGGATAGCTGGAGCTGGAGATGGGTGTCCCTCTGACACCTCACCATGCAAACCTGTCATTTCATTATACTACTTTGGGATTGTAATGCGTCAGATTGCAAACACAGCTGAGCATCAATAATTAAGTATGTGTGTCAGGTGGGCTGTTGCCTGATGTAAATGTTTCCCATTCATGCTCAGCTTTGTGAATACCTTGGAACACCCTTCACAGTTGGCTGTGTTTGTTAGGTTGTGCCAACGTCAGCCCAAGAACAGTGTGCCCTTTGTTTTCCTTTTTTTTTTTTCATCTCTCTTGTCCTGAAGCTGTGGAAGCAGACTTTGTTGCAGCTCAGCTTTTTTCCATTTATGACACACTTTTTGTTGTTGTTGAAATGTCTGTATAAGTTTTTCTTTATGTGAATAGTCCCACTGAAAATGTTTGGATCAAGTATGTGAATAATAGTGAATATCCTAAAACTGTCAGAGGAGTCTGAGGGTTTAAATGGAAGAATATAATTAAATCATGAAAAGTACTTGCTTATTGTTTTGCTTAAATTATTTATTTTTAGTTGTTTGCCAGTTCATTTTTTTCTTTATCTGTTTTCAAAAAAAAAACCCCAACAATCCAGACTTATGTTAGTGCGCAAAGCAGTCAGTGTTATCACCCTTTATATTTGCAGTTACATCTGTTGGAAAATCATGAGAAAAGTAACTACAAGGAAGGTGCTCCTCCAGTGGGGATGAGTGAAGTCTACTTTTCCTGATCTCAGCCACGTAGGATTGTGGGGTTTGGTCTCTCCAGGTTCTGTGTTCTGGCCACACTCTAGCACATTACTGTCATATTCTTTCATAGTGCTATGTTTTCTATTAAAAGAAAAGCAAGGCATGGGAGATAGAGTGGGAGAGATGGAAATCGAAAAGGAATCTGTCTCTAGTACACATGGTTCATCCTCTTTCTCTGAAAATGAGCTTTCAGATACCATGCATAAGCCATCATAAATGCAGGTGTGCAAACCCCTGTACCACCGATTAATTTCCTAACTTTGCCCTTAATGGAGAAGTAGTCTTCAGATAAGCATTGTTTACTGTTAGGTACTGCCTAGTTCCAGAATATTCTGAATTCAGTTAATATTTAAAAAATATTGTTACTGTGGGGTGAATCATGCCACTCTGTAGTTTGGTGCACAGTTCTGTGAACTTATGCAGTGATCTCTTGTAGTTAAATAAAGGTGAATGACTTAAAAAGTTTGTTTTCAGTCCAGCTTCTTCCCTGTCCATCTGAGGAGATCTTCAGGGCTGGGTTCAGTTATATGTCTTGGTGAGGGGCACACATGAGTCAAATTACTGTTGGTCATTATCTTCATGTGTACTTAGCAGACAATTGTGCCTCGAGCACAAAAAATGCCAGTATAATGTGTGAAGCTGTTCTTCTCCCTTGCTGTTTAACACAAATGATGGCAGTGCTTTTGGTTTCTATGATGTGAATTCCCATATAGAGTATAGCTGTGTGAGCTGCAGGAGATGTTTTTTGTTGTAAATTCAGACCTATTTGCTGGTCTATTCCTCTAGGAAGTGTTTGTGGTGACACAGCAGCAGAAAAGGTGTTAAGAAATGTATCTATTTGGTGCTCCAGGCAGGAGTTCTCCAGTGTACTGCTTGTGCTGAAAGGCTTTAGCCCTTGGCTGTGTTAACTAGTGTTCCATTCCATTTTAATATGTGATCATCCTCAGATCTGTTTCTCTACTCCCTTACCTCCTTTAAACATGTGTAGTTGTCTCCTGATGGCAGTGCTTTTCCATTCCTCATCATCGTTGGAACAGAATAATCCAACATCTGCTGGCACTTCAAGAGAATTCTTATTAGCTCTATGACACTTATATATGTCAGTAAATCATAGCCAAAATCTTCTCAGGAAACAAGTTCTGAACTTTTTATTTTGAAGTTCTTAATCAGAAAGAACTAAGATTTTGAACTGCTGCATGTAGTGTACATTCTGGTGTATTATAGGAACAAATGGAATCCCTTTTAACAATAGCAGGTGATATTTGGCAAATTGGATCTGTATAGAAAATGTGGATTTGGGGCCGTGGTAAAGTGAGAAAAGAGTTTTGATTTTAACATTAACTGCTTAAAGTGCAAGGGCAGGAGGTACTCATAACATGTACTGCTGGCCTGCATGAGAGGAGAGAAGCTGCAGAAAAACCAGTTTCACTTGTGCTCTCATGAGCTGTGATGGATTTTTGACAAAGCCAATGCAGAGCACAGCTCAGGTCTTGCTGACAGATTGCGTTTCCTTCCAAGAGATGGAGAACACTGGAGATTTCCTTGGAAGTGGATATGTGTTTCTCAGGGAGGCAATAGAGGCAAAGCCTGAGGAAAAGCAGCTGCTTGGAACTCTTTTATCACAGCACTGGAAAAAGGAACTTTGCTGCAATAATCACATCTCATCTTTTAATATATCTCATGACAAGGGACTAGCAAATGCAATCTTGCTGAAAGTGTGACTGATGCCTTTCTATGAGATAGAAGACTTTCGGAGCCACCTGAGGCTTTCTTGCTTGGCTTGTTTTGTTTTCTTTTTTTTTCCTTTTAAGGAAAATAGTTTCTGTGCGAAAGAACTTAGGCTCTACAGCATTTGTTTTTCTGAAATTTTTGTAACTCAAGCTCCTGAGCCGTAAGTCCATCCTTCAGGATGTTCTCCTTTTCCACAGACTTCATCTTTTCCTTCTGTCCCATGGACTTTTTCTACTCCAGCTCCACTACCTGCTCCAAGCTACTCCTTTGCCTTCAGGCAGAGAACAGTGCTAATTCCATGGAAATATTAAAATTTCCTTCCCTGAGAATCAGCTGAGGTTCTCTTGCCTAGACTATCAAATGGAGTTTGTAGATTTGTTCTTCTTTCGATACAATCCAATCTGTGAAAAGACAGGTTAAGTTGGTAGTGAAAAACACACTATGTTTCAGGTTGAGAAACACCTGGAAGTTATTTCTGTATGAAAATTTCATGGAATCATGTGTTTCCTGAAGGCATTTAATCAAGAAGAAAGTATTAGGCCAGACTTGTTCAACCCACGCCCTTGGGGCTGCATGCAGCCTGGCCCCGCTCACTTTGCATCTGTCTCGCACCCCATGCAATCATGGCGGTGGCTCGGAATGGCTTGGCCCAGCCCCAGGTGGACTCCCATCCCTCAGAATAACCAAACACTGATGTGTAATCTGCACCATCTGTGCTGCAACCAGGGCATGGGGAGGGTGCAGTGCAGTGCCGACTTAAGTGACGGCAAATAACTGTATGCATTTTCATACGCTGACTAAAAGTCTTGTGAACAGCAAAGAATATGCAGCTGTGCTTTCCATTGCTGTAAGGGAATTTGAGAATAGGTTTCAAGAGCTCCAAAAAGGTAGTCAGTTTTTTAATGCATTTGTGACTTCTTTTTAATTCAACATAAATACATTTTTAAAATTGAATCAGATATTCAACTGAAAAATCTGATTATGTCTCTCCACTAGTCTTCTATGAGAGAGAAGGATGTCCCTCACTTCACAATCACACTGTACACTTGTCATAACTTTTGGCACCATGCACCTTTTTTGAAAAATTGTTTTCAAGGATGAAACAAGGAGGAATAATATCAAAAACATCTGGGAAATACTTTGAGAGGTCACTAAGAACTGCAAACACTACCACTGAACCAGACTGATGCGGTTTGTTTCACAAAAACAAGGTCAAATATCCCACTTGTTTTATGTTTTCCTTTCATTCCTTTTTTTTTTTTTTTTCTTTCCAATTTTTAAATGAAAATAATAAAAATTAAAATAGGTTTTGTTACTTATATGCATTAACTATATTATATAATTTACAGAGGCTCCTCTGAAAAGAATGCTATTTCTCTATGTTATTCTTTTGACCCATGACAACAGAGGTGTATGGTGTCAGTATGTCAATGGAGGTTAAACGTTTCCATCAATATTCCATTACATTTTGTTGCTGTCTGAGAGATGGCAGCAGAGGGGCAGTCTGACAGAATGGTGTCCGACATGGAAGTGCATATGAAGCAAAGGGGGTGTCACTGAATTCCTCCATGTGGAAAAAAGGGCACCCATTGACATTCATTGATTCATGACAAGCATCTCTGACAAGACAACAGTGGATGTGAACACAGTGAGGTGGTGGGTAGCGCATTTCAGCAGTGACAGTGGATTACCTCTGCTGTGTAGGTTTTTATGAATACAGCATTTAGGCTCTTGTTCATTGCTGATGAAAATGCATAGCTAATAGTGCTGACTATATTGAAAAATACTGTTTTGTAGCTGTGAATTTGCTCTATCAAATAGTGTCACTGTACTCATTGTATCAGTTGTAGTTTCCATGGAAATAAATAAGAGGCACTACTTTCAAGGCAACCCACCTTTTTGTGACCCAGCTACATATCCAGTATGTTTGCATTTCTGTACAAGCTATTTCTCTATCCATGGTAGCTAACAGAGGTTATTATCTCCAGTGTAAGGACAATTGTCAGATTGTAATACCCCTTTCTCTTCCTCGTACTCAGGCTTTCCTGGCTCAGGTCACATTACATTTCATCCCTTCTTATCCATGTTAGATGTGAGGTTCTACAGACAATGAGTACTTTTATAAGCTACACTGGGAATGGTGTTGCAATAGAGAACATTCTAAAGCTTAGAAACAGGAGCACATTCTACACCTACGGAAATAAAAAAACACGTTTTTCCATTGCCTGAAAGACTATAACAACATGGATAAGGAAGAGGACAGAAGTGAAGGCAAATGTCAGAAAACTGTCAAGGGATTCTTTGGAGTCAGTGTAAGGATTTTTGTTGTAGAAGTATGAGTATGACTTGAAGGAATGTCATGAAGCTGTGATGGGAGGGTCTGATTGAATATCAAGAAAAGGTTCTTCGCCATATGTTGGTAGGCATGGAACAGGCTCCTCAGAGTAGTAGTCATGGCCTCTTGCCTCTGAGGTTCAAGAAGCATTTGGACACCTCTCTCAGTCATATGTTCTGATTTTTATGTGGTCCTGTTTGGAGCCAGAAGTTGTACTCAGTGATCCTTGTGGGTGCTTTGCAACTTGGGATATTCTGACTCTGTGATTTGGTCAAGTTTTCTTACCTCTTGTTAAAATCCCAGCCCAGAGGGACACCTCTAATCCTGGTGAGTTTATAGCTTATCTTGCTATGTTGCTGTTTGTAAGTCTCTAGCTTTCTAAAGCAGACGCAGGTAACTAACCATCAAATAGTGATGGAAGGAAGACAAACTGAATTTTTATCATGCAAGGAAAAGTGGTACTGTAACATCACTGGCAAATCTTTGATTTTTTTATTTTTTCCGCTGGCTTACTGCGATTTGTCCTATAGTTGGTGGAAAATGGTGCTTCAAATACACTCACTTAGGTGAAACTAAGTGGACCGTGTAACCCAGCTTACTTTCCATGGGAATTACAAAGGGAATGGATATAAGAACCTCAGCAACTACTTAGTCTTTTTTTTTTTTTTTTTTTTTTATAAAATTCCACCGATGTTCTTTGAACTGTATTGAGAGTGTGGACCAGTAGGCCAACTACCACTGTACATTCAGCCATCCAGAACAGTACTAGGAGTTGCTGTGAATTGGTTTAAATGGAATTATGCCATGTAATGTATTCTAAGTATCTGTATCTGATACCTCTAAACCCCCCTTTTTTTTTTTTTTCTTTTTTTTTTTTTTCCCCTTTGCTCCTCCTTATTCCAGTTTAGTGTTTTGGATCTATTATATTACAGATGGCATTATTCTCAGGGCAGATTTATTTTCTTTCTGTAATGCAGTAACTTTATGTAATACAAAAGCTGTCATGTGAAGATGCAAAAATAGTGGCAAATTTCATATACTAATATTACAGAGAAGGGAAACTAAAATAATGAATTCTTTTAGATGAAGTAAGGTAAAGCCAGAGAAGAACTTGTCTAGTGTACTGTATTTTTTCAAGCCACTCATGCCTTTTGCCTGTACGTGGTAGAAGCAGCAAAAAAGCATGTGGGGTAGGCTGTGAAAACATACAACTAGAGGGTCCAGTGGGACAGTTTATTTCATGTTGTGTATTAAAAAAGCTCTTTCTATGCATTTGCAATTGGATGCCTATGGTTAAATTAGTGAGGAACTTAAGGGCACCCTTAAGAGCATTTCACATGAATTTTGTTGAAACTGAATCAAGAATTTCTGAATTGTTATACTGCAAAGACTACTGAATGTTTAACAACTATCATAGTAAAATCTGTTTATGAAATCTTTCTTGATAAATAATATGAATAACTAACAAACATGCAAAAAGAAATAATATGTATTCAGTGGGAGCTGGAAACATACAAATATTCTTGGTAATGTCCGTTGCAACCATTTTCCCCTGTTGCAGTGGCATTACTAATAATTAGTAAAACACGTAAAAATAGGAGTGATTTAAAATATAGAAAGAAATGATTAACAACAATTTCTCTTAGAATCACAGAGTTATATAATGGTTTGTGTTGGAAGGGACCTTTAAGATCATCTACTTCCAACCCCCTACTACAGCATCTACACTAGATCAGGTTGTTCAGAGCCCCATCCAGCCTGGCCTTGAATGCCTCCAGAGACTGGGTATCCACAGCCTCACTGAGCAACCTGTCCCAATACCTCACTGCCCTCACAATAAAGAATTTCTTCCTAACATCTAGTCTAAATCCATCCTCTTCCAGTTTAAAACCATTTCCTGTTACTGTTACTGATCTGTTACTACGTGCGCTAATAAAATGTCCCTCCCCAGCTTTCCTGTACCCTTCAGGTAGTGGAAGGCATAAGCATTTAAGTAGCATTCCCTCAGTTTTGTTGCATGACTAATTTCTCCTGTTTTTCTGTTGCTTACGTCAGTTGTTGAGTAATGTTTTTAAATAAGATTTCCTGTAAAGCTGCAATAGAAGTACTCAGGTGAGTGTCATTGGGAGTTTCACTGGCCAATTTGAGACTAAAAGAGCCTTGCAGGTGCTTTTCAGGATTCTGCATGGTTTTATTTCAATGGGCTTTGTTATGTTTTTTAACCCTCATAAAACAAGGTCACAGATATTTTGAGTCCATCTGTATGGTAGTCAGTCAATGGACCGAGGATGAATAATAAGTACAAGATACTTCTTTCATCACACAGAATTAACTCTCATAGTAACTATTTTTTGCTTCCTACTACTGCATCTTAAAGCAAGCAGACAGTGGTATGGCAGGGGCACAGTAGTGTAGAGAGACTAATTCTTATCTTCAGTTCTGGTATGTGTATTTGCATGAGCTTTTAAAAAAAGCTGCAAGGGAGAGTGACAGACATTCTTACAAAGAGAATGAAAATTGCACAGATTTTTTACAATATTCCTTATAATACAGACGTTTTTCATTCTGGAACAAAGTATTGTAGGGAAAGGCCAAACTAATGGTTGTTTCTCCAGTTCCTCAGTGTAAGACACTGCATTTTCTCTTGTACTACAGCCAGTAACAGTCCATGAGACAAGAGATTTCTGGTGATAGTCATGTGCTGTTTTTTATCCCTGGACTCTTAGTACAGACTGAGATGCTGTATAGTTTTATGAAGATAGCTTCATTTCCATCTAAAGGCAGCAAATGAGTAACCCTGCATAAGATAAGGTGAGAAAGATAAAGTGCTTGTGAAAAAGGTGATATATGTCCTTAAATATCCAACCATGATTTAGTAACTTGTGATTTGGAAAAGGCTCAGGTAAACATTTGCTCATGTAACAAATTGTCTTAGTATTAGGTAAAAGAGTTTTGCCACTGTTTGCTTTCTAGGAAATAAAGTTGTTAGCAGACATCTCCTTGCCAACACTGAAATTGAAGGTAAAAACATAACTTCATAACACTGATCTTGTGTTTATATTTTTTATTTCTTAAATTCGTATATAGAATCATAGAATTGTTTGAGTTGGAGGACACTCTTAAAGGTCATCTAGTCCAACTCCTCTGCACTAAACACTACAGCTACGTGAGGCTGCTCAGAGCCCTGTCCAGCCTGACCTTACATGTCTCCAGGGACTATCCACCATTTCTCTGGACAGCCTGTTCCAGTCACTCAGACTGTGCTCAGTGTATCTACCATGTAGGATAGATAACTTCTAATTGAGACTAGATACCAGGAAGAAATTTTTTTGCTGTAAGAGAGATGAGACAGTGGAACAAGTTGCCCCAGAAAGGCTGTGAATTCCCCCTCCCTGGAGGTCTTCAAGACTAGGCTGGATGGGGGCTTTGATCGACTTGATGTAGAGGGAAGTGTCAATGCCTATAGAAGTGGAGGGATGAAATGGAATAATCTTAAAAGGTCCGTTCCAGCCCACACCATTCTATTATTCTACAGTTCTGTCCATCTCACTGTTACTACTGTCATTTCTGTTTAACACACCACACTGTTAAAGAAATTTGTGAACACCCACGCTGTGCGAAGTGGCATTGTTCAGTGGCTAGTTCCAAATATGCACAGCAGCTGCTTCTGTGTAAAATCTGAAATTATACCGGAATAGTTTGTTAGCTGTTTTAGTGACGTGTTTGCAGCTCTGAAGGACAACTGCTGAAGTGCTAAGAATTCATGAAATGCAGCATATGTTACCATACCCAGCTATCTAAATAAATGGAATTTCAAATAGAGGGATTATGAGAGATTGTGTTTTGTAATGTTTAAAGTACAGTCATGCTCCAGCTTCAAGGCTAATCAACAGTAATGGAAGTACGGTAGGAATGCTATAAATGGTATCACCTCGAGACACTAAACTTACTGTTTGTGCAGCTGCTTGTACTTGGAAGTCATTGTTTAAATACTACAAATCTGCTATATACTTGCATTTTAACTGAGATATGCTGAACATGAATCACCAACGGATTTTGTGGTATTTGCTGTCATCAGAACCATGCTGAAATTCTCTGTTGTGCAGTAATCCTTCACTGCAGAAATCTCACTTACTTCTGAGTGTAGTACAGAGGAAAAAGAGTGTATATTTGAAGAGATAAGACTTTTTTTTTTAATTATTTTTTTATTTTTATTTTTTTTTATCCTGGTGTGAGTATTTATCTTGGAGTTTTAATGACTGTGGTTGAAAAAGGAAAATGTCTGTGACTGTTTTTTCTAAAGGTGAAATATCAAGTAAAAACACACTGTACCTACCTGTGAATCTTAATATTACTCTGTTTAAGTATGTTATGAAAATGAAGTTTTATGCATACATAGTCAGAGTACTGTGTTGAGTTTAAATTATCTTCTGGAGATGCTAAGTACACCTAAAACAGAAGCCTTTTTTTGCAAGAGAGAAACTGGCATGCACGCACAAATTCCCCTGGCCTCAGAAAATCTGTATTTTTATGAGCTATTGTTATGTTTCTGTGTATTAAAATAAACATCTGCATTTCAGCTACAAACAGATTTTATGGTTTGTTGAAATTTCAGTTGTTTAAAACAGGACTCAGCTAAAACAATTATACTGCTGTTGTAGTAAAAGAAATTATACTTTCAGTGGGAAAACCATATTGAATATACAAAGTTCTGGAATGCTGATAATCTGAACTGTAAAAGTGCTTCAGGTGTCAAATCACGGTGATTGTTGATGTCATGGTTGTAGTTAATGAGTTAATCATCACTATCTTTATGGAAGATAGGAAAATGTTAGCTATCTAATAAGGAATATCTTTAAATCAAAGGTTAAGCTTTCCTGTAACAATAAAAAGAGGACAGGCATTCATGATGTGTTATAAATGCTGTGAGACTAGTAATTGCAAAACATTGTTTTTGTTTGCCTTTCTGCAACTGGTATGCTGTGTTTCCTCATTACAGATCTGCTTCCTGCACATTTGTAGACCTGCTCTCTTTTTGGTTTTTTTCCCACTTTGTTTAGTCTGTAAGCTCTTGAATACTTGCTCATGTTTTGGTATATTGTCTGCATGGCAGCCAGCTTTGCTTGTCCTTGGATTACTAAATTCTGTTGCAGACGTTGCTCTTACAAATTGCCTTATGGAAGTGCCATGTAACACAAGCTGTGACATGGTGTACTGTTTAGTGACCTGAAATCTGTTTATCTAATAATATGTGTTAGAGTATTTTGGTGCTTATGCTATTATTTATCTCTGAATCTTGTCAACAATCAAATTGTAATTGACAATCAAAACTGTGTACAGTCACTTGAAGTGAGTCCTGATCAAATAGGAATCAGAATATTTTATTCTTGCATTGGAGCAGCCTTTAAGTATATTTAAGTATAAATTTCAAGAGAGCTTTTAATTACTCAAGGATCTACAGAGACTTTTTTCTTTTTCCCTACTGCAATGAGTCTTCCACACGAGTCATTCATGGAATTAACTTTTTACCAAAAAGAATTTTTTTTTGTGATGTAAAGCAAGGTTGTCATTATTAGAGTTGTAGACAGCAGGACCAAAATAATTTGTTTTAAATGAGAGAGCTATTTTCTCTGTTCTGCTACAACTCCCATCAGGTTGTTCATACAAAAAACGTGAAAAACATCCAGTAGCTAAGGGAGCCCTGAGTTTTATGTGGGTAGCTATGTATTCTTCCAAGCTTCCGTGGGTAAATTTTACATCTATCAGGTGAGTTTGTAGAATCATAGAATCGCTGACTTTGGAAAAGACCTACAAGATCATTCAGTACAGTCATTCACCTATCACCAACAGTTCTCACTAAACATGTTCCTCAACACAACATCTAAACATTCCTTAAACACCTCCAGGGTCAGTGACTGCACCACCTCCCTGGGCAGCCTGTTCAAGCACTTGACCACTCTTTTGGAAAAGTAGCATTTCTTAACGTCCAGTTTTGCAGTCCATGCTTATTTATTTCCATATTATTGCAGGGTTGTTTTTCTCTCTTTATTTTACTCCCTATAGTGATGTCACTGTCTTTTTTTTTTTTTTTTTTTTTTTTTTTACTTGGGTAGTTGGTATTCTTATCCCCTTTAAATTTTTTTATTCAGTTTCTTAGACCAGTAAACCTCTCCACAATGCGTAATTTATCATTATAGCCAATCTTGATTTACATTATGGATTGCTCCAGTGGTATACTCTTCAGTGTATCACAGATACAATTAAAAAAAATTATTTAACCTAAAAAGTTTTTCTGCAGTAGCTATGTTAAAGAAATAGAAGGAGTAAAAATCATTTAGAAGAATTCAGATGTATCTTTGCTGTATATTCAAAGTCTTACTTGTTAAATTTAAAAAATAGGCAATAAAGAGATACACTTCAACTTATAGCGTTTTTCAAACCTCTACAGAGCATTGTTCCAAGTAAGTATGTTAAAGAACTATCTATCTTTTTAGACAGGAGCAAGTCAGTGTTCTGTATCAGAACATACACATAGTGGAACCAAGATTAATCCAGCCATACGAGCATGTCATTAAGAACTTCATCCGAGAGATCAAACTCCAAAGCACAGAGATGGAAACCTTGGCCATTGCTGTAAAAAGGTATTTTGAGTCTTTCTTCTAGTTCATTTATGCAGTTACTTTTCTGTTTATAATATCTTGCTGGATTAAAATGCTGTTGATTAGTGACAAAATATGCCAAACAGAATTTTCATAAACAGAGTTCAGAAGTTGTTTACATGCACGCACATTTATGTAAGTATTCCCTGTTCATGTTTTGGGTAGGTCCTGGCTTTGTTCTTACATCTAATCCCTTAAGCATTTTGACTAGTCTTCACATCTGTAACTTTGTGGTTTAGCATCCACTCCCATTACAATTTCATTTTAAAAAACATAGTTTTGCTTCCCTGGCTTCAAGGAGATTAGCTCAGGACAGGATAGATGGTGCAAGTTGCTGTTGTTATTGTCTTACAGCCTTGTCATAAGATAACCAGAGGGGCCTTTTATTTTTGTAATTTAATTTTCGATATGAGGTATCTTTCACAATAATCATACGATATCAGCTATAATTTAAAACCTAATTTGTATGTATTTTCAAACTGCTTTATGATTTTGATTCCCAATCGCATCAGTTTCAAGGTCTGGTCATTGTTAAATGTTTAAAATTGTTTTCACTGTTAAACGTCTTTCGCATGTTTGTCTATCTTATCCATTTCAGCAAATGTATTTCACACAATTTTCTGTCAAGACACAGGGCAATTTCTAAAACAATATTTACTTTTAAATTTTAGAGCTCAGGATAAAGCAGCAGTTCAGCTCAGTGAGCTGGAAGAAGAGATGGAACAACGGATACAGGCTGCTGAGCAAAAAGTTAAAAAGGAAGTGAGTATTTTTTGTTTGCACAATTTCATAGTGACTAAGCTCTCTGTGGATTTGTATAGGATTAATGGCCAGGTGAGTCTTTGATGCTGCTAGGCTAACACAAAGGCACTGTAAACAGGGCCTGGACAAAAAGAAACTACCCATGAGGTTGAAAATGTATTCTGATAATGCTTACCCAAAGGGGAATGGCTGCTCAGAAATAAAGTGAGAAAAGAAACCAAGCTCTTTTATAAGATAATTTTCATGCAAAGAAGTTTATTTCTGAGAAGAGTATTGGTAACTGATGAGAAAAAAAACAAAAGAGAAGTAGCATTTCACCAGAAAATGGTGGAATCTGCTTTAATAATGGAAGAATTTAAGTAATTAATGCTCAGATCATTTATTTTTCATTTTTTCATCCGACTGAAGCCGTAATCTTTCTTTCACCTGCTGATGCATTCTGATTCTGCAGTTATAGTTTGGAGAATTCTAGAGGAGAGAGGATGTTTGTGATAACAGAGTATGAGGGCCTGGACCTCTCAGTTGATGGAGAGTTCACTTGTTTCAGTGTGATCAGTTTTTAGGTGTTGTTTCAGCTCACTTGCAGTCTTCATGTGAAGTACAAGAATCCTTTTCCCCTCTCCTGTTGAAAACTTGAGTAGAACCATAAGTGTCTAATTCTAAGCAGAAAGCAGTATAAGAAAATTGCTCTGCCTGTCTAGCCTGCTTCTTGTTAAAGTATTTCTAAATTTATGTGATATATGTTACCTGGCTTTGTAGTAAGTGTAAGAGCAACAGTTCATGCAAAGTATTCTAATGTGAATGAAAGAAGTTTACTAGTTAAAATGTGTATTCTAGCTGTGATCATTAATTTGGTAGCAAAAGCTACCTACTGAACCTTTACGTATTTGGTATGTGTTCTTTCACAGAAGCATTTGCAAAACAGGAAGCAATGAAGTGCAGTCAGCCAATGGGGCGAATTTAAATATCTCTTAGCAATTGAGCTGTGAAGGAAAATGGTGTTCTGACAGATTTGCTTCAAATGTTTTTTTTCTGTACAAGAGGAAACATTCCTCCTGTCAAAGTCTGTTGTTTTCCTAGTAACAAAATACAAAGCATAAAAAAAGATCCCATCTCAGCAAAATAGCATATGTTTATTTAATTAATTACAATGAAACTTTCAGAACAGAAAAACTTACTATTCCCATGGAGAATATGCATTTTTATTTAGAAAACATAGGCATTTGCTTTGGAAAATTTCTGTTCTGCATGAAGTTGTTAATCATTGGAAAAAGCCCTATAAATCTTATTCCCTACTGTAAAAAGATTAACTGGATGTGTGCATTTGTTGAGTCTGAGAACATCTGCAATTAGGTGTGATCCTTATTTAAAGGCTGCTACCTGTTATCTGTACACAGTTTACGTTTTAGTTTCTAAAAAGGGCCCTCATGATGCAACCAAATGCCTTGTAGTTTGCAGTGATTAAGCTAGATCTAGTCTTTGGATTGAAGTGTAAAGAAATGGCAGGGCAGCAGGTTGCAGATTTTATCAGTGTTAGTTTTCAGATTGTCACTGAGCTGGGATGGGGTTTTCACACCCAGAATCAAAGATGGGCTATGACTTGTTTCCCGCAGTGCTTTTCTCATTTTCAGTCATGTACACTTTCTGTAACTCATAGCTCCTCGTACTCCACCTCCTAAAACGCCCTGAGAGTAAATGTAAGATATTTACTTTGTGGGATTGTGCTCAGCCGTTAATCTTACAGCCTGTACTCATGACCATTGTTTGCTAGAGTGATCTCACGCCACAGTGACACCTGCCTCTGTGTAATGGTATCTTCAGCATGAGCCTATCCTCTGTTTTATTTCTTCAGGGAAGCAAATAGTTACCAACAATACATAAGAGTCTGGTACAGGGGCCAGCAGTCAGAGAATCCAGTTTAAGCTGATTACTTTGACTGATTATTATATTAACACACGGATGTCAACGTCTGACTGCATTCTGAACAAAGTCCACACCTGCCATCTCTTGTTCGGAAGCACAGCCTGCCAGTCTGGTAGCACGTCCTGCTACTGCCATCTGTCCCCCTGTCCTGCGAACCCAGGAGTGCTAGGCAGATCTGGGTGCATGCTTTTCCTATCAGTCCTAAAGTCTTTGTCCCAGTCCCACGTCTCCTTGAATTAAAATGATTTCCCCAATAGTGCAGCTGGTTTAAGATCAACTGCTGTGTGAAACTCCCATGACTAAGGATGCTGCCATTAGCGTGTCTTTCACCAAATATGAACCTGTAAAAGTGAAATGCTTGCAAGCAAAACAAAATTGAAGTAAATGAGTAACTAACTAATGGTGGCACAGTAGTGCTGTTCCTAGCATGTTTTATCCCAGACCACGAAAGACTGCTTTGAAAGTAAGGGTGCAATGCTCTGACCTGCATGTCTGTCTGTACAGACATCTGTATATGTAATACACACCTACATACATGTGAAAATGAAAACTAAACGTTTTTCTTTTGGCTTTGTTTAAGACATTTAAAATGCTAAGTGCAGGAGACCAAAGTGAAAGCAAACACTGAATTCAAGGCTGAACCCGTATCTTTGCTTTTACCTCAATGTTTTGTTTCTCTGAGTATTTTATAAGTGGACTGAAACAGTAGAACCAGTGCCTGTGGATCTAAGGAAGGGGTGGTTGACTAAGTGTGAAGACAAAATTACACACATTAATCTACTGGGAAAAACAAGTTTGGCTTTAAGTTGGTAGATGCATCTTTTAAGAAACATTTGAAGCCTTTCTGAACATTTATTAAAAAAACATATTATAGGAGAAACGAAAAGCTGAAGAAGCACTAAATGAGCTGAAGCGCCAGTATGATACTGAAGTTGGGGATCTTCAGGTGACTATAAAAAAACTTAAAAAGGTAAGTGGCTTGAACTCATGACTTGAAATTTTAGTGTAAGAGATTCTGACCTTATGAAGGGCCTTCTCCAGGATGATGTGCAAAATGTAGCCTTCAAAGTTTACATGCCTAGGTAAATGGCAACTAAAAATAAGTTTTTTTAATGTTGTAGTTCTGTGTTGTTGTACACATTTTGTATAATCTATTGAAATACATAGTGAAGAGACCAGATAGCCAAATTCTCTTGCTAAATAATCCATCAAGATATTTTCACTGCAGTTAACTAGTTTTGTATGTGATACTTCAAAAACATCTAATATATTGCCTCTGATTGTAATTAATAGAACTAGAAACAGACTTGAAAAGTGGGCCCGAGTGGATCTAATGAGGTTCAACACAGCAAAATGCAAGGTTTTACACTTGGGCTGGAGGAATCCTACATATCTATAGACTGGGAGGAGCAGTCCTTGAGAGTAGCCCTGGAGAGAAGGACCTGGGGGTCCTGATGGATGAAAAACTGAACATGAGTCATTAGTATGCTCTTACAGCTCGGAAGACAAATGATATCTTGGGCTCCATCAGAAGAGGTGTGGCCAGAACGACAGGGAGGTGATTGTCCCTCTCTACTGCTCTTGTGAGGCCTCATCTAGAGTACTGTGTCCAGGTGTGGAGCCCCCAATACAAGAAAGGCAGAGAGCTGTTGGAAAGGGTCCAAAGGAGAGCCACAAAGATGATCAGGGGACTGGAGCACCTCCCCTATGAAGACAGGCTGAGGGAGCTGGGCTTGTTCATCCTGGAGAAGAGAAGGCTGCAGGTGACCTCATTGCAGCCTTTCTATACCTAAAGGGAGCCTATAGACAAGAGGGAGTAAACTCTTTGAAAGGGATATCATCAGGACAAGGGAAAATGGTTTTATGTTGAAAGAGGGAAGATTTAGGTTGGATGTCAAGAAGACATTTACTATGAGTACCATGGTAAGGTGCTGGAACAGGCTGCCCAGAGAGGTTGTGGGTGCCCCGTCTCTGGAGGTGTTCAAGACCACAGTGGTTGGGGCTCTGGGCTGCTCAGTATTAAATGTGGAAGTTGGCAGCCCTGTCTGTTGCGGGGGTGCTGGAGCTTGATGATCCTTGAGCTCCCTTCCAACCCAGGCCATTCTGTGATTCTCTGGTAGATGAAATTGGCAATTTCATCTACCAAAAACATCATCAAAAATAAATGCAATATATTGAACTAATATAGTGTTTTTGTCAGTGAGCACATTTCTTTCAGTTTTTATGGTTAAGTTTGAGCTCTAATTTCAAACAGAAATTACTATTGGAATTGTTAATACTAGTCTAAATCTAATTTCTAAATCTAATTCCACCCTTATTAATTCAAAGCCCGATTGAAAGGTAAATTGACGTCTTAGATATGAATATAAATTTGACCAGAATTTTTGCAACCATTGAGGATTTATTCTTATTTTTTTCACATTGAATTGAACTTAGAAGAGCACTGATAGAAATTTCTCATGAGAAACATGAAAGCTTTTAATAAATTCACTGTACAGAATTGACAGTAGATGAAGTAATATATACATATATATATATGTTAGTAGAGATACAGCTGTTACTGTCTTCTCAATTGCTGGGTTTTGTGTTCCAAGTTGTACACATTCAATACCTGTAGCAAATTCCAGAGTGCAAAGTAAAAATTAAGTATTTGTAATGCTTTAATGTAAAAAATTGTACAGAAGACCAGAAGTTTTTGGAATAATGCTCCCTACTCATAAAGCTGGGAATACTGTTGATTTTTAAATCTTTACTACCTGTAACACATTCTTGGAGTTATTTGATATGATTTCAATTACATTTTATGTATTTTGAATGACAGTAATCAAGTACGTACGTTAATTGGGTGATATTATAATTCTTGTAGGTTGAGGAGCAATCCAAAAACATAAATAGCAGGGAAGATGTGATTGAACTGAAAAAGAGAATACATGATATGTTGTTGGTAAGAAGTGTTTATCATTAATACATTATTATTAAATATTATAATAAAATCATTAATTTAGCTTCAGTTTTATTCTTCTTGCAATACAGATTGTTTTTTTCATATTTGATATTATTTAATAAATAATTAAATTTAAATTAAATGCATAATTTAACAAGTAAGAAAAGAGAGAAACTTTTCTAAAGTTTTTCTAAAGTTATTGATACCTATATGAGGGTCTCTAACTTCAAAAGAAGAGTTCTATATAATGTTTATGCACATTCTAGGTATCACATTTAGAAACGGCTTAAAATGGTACAGTCCCATTTTTGTGGAGCTGTGAAATCCAAAAATCAAATTTCAGTGAATCTTGCCTAGTGGTTCACTGAATTCTCTGATGTTTGATTTTTTTTCCCATCTCTGCTGAGCTTTCCTAGTGTTTCATTTTTATGTGTTATGTTGGTTTTTATTTAAGCGTCACAGTATAATATGCCAGCATTTTATGGAGGTGATTTTGACAGCTAATATTTTAAATCTTTCTTTTATACAGGAAAACCAGAAACTTAAGAAAGACCTCTTAGAAGCACAAACAAATATCGCTTTTCTCCAGAGTGAGTTAGATAGCTTAAAAAGTGAATATGCAGATCAGACTTTGAACACAGAAAGGTAAATGCTTTTACTTCATTACCTTCACCAGGAAAAGAATCTTTTGTTTCATGTTGTTATAATGTATTAAGCCAGTAACTTATTCTCTAAATTTGCCATAGGCAGGTGAATATTTGACACTATATAAAGTCTACCATGACTACTGCATTGTGTTGTCAAATATATGAAAGAACTATGTCTGTACATAATGCAAACACTCAAAATTGTTCAAGGAAATCTAACGTGTATTTCAGTTAGGAGTACAAGTTTTTCCCTCCATGATTTTCAACCTGAAGAGTATCTCTACTAATATTAGCAAAAATAGTTTCAGAAGCCTTCCACATCCCTTTCAGCTAGTTCATCTAGAGCAAATAATTGCTGCTTCTAGACATTCAGGTTGATTTAGAAGAGTCTTTATGACAATGTTACTAAACAGTTGTCTTCATATAACATAAAAGGTATTTCAAGAAGCAGTGCATCCTTTCATGTAATTATTTCACTGATCATAGAAATCATAGAACTGTTTGAGTTGCATAGGATCTTTAAAGGCCGTCTAGTCTAACTCCCCTGCACTAAACAGGGACACCTACAGCTAGATCACGTTGCTTATGGCCCCATTCAGCCTGACCTTGAAAGTCTTCAGGGATGGGGCATTCACTACAATTCTGGGCGACCTGTTCCAGTGCTTTACCACCATTACCATAACAGACTTTTCTTACACTCATTCTAAATCTCCCCTCTTTTAGTGTGAAATCATTTCCCCTTGTCCTATCACAACAGATCCTGTTAAAGAGTCTGTTCTCTTTCTTCTTATAGCCCCCTTTATACTGAAAGTCCACTTTTCAGGCTCTATCTCGGCGGAAGCCATGACATCCTCTCAAATCAAGGCATGCTGTGACAAGGCTGAAGCAGCTGACTTTTAGCTTACTGAACTTTGGATGCTGCCCCTCATCTTGTGGGCCCATGGGATGCCCAAGGCATATCTGTCCAGCCCAGCTCAAACCCAATAACTCCACCCTGCACCCCTCACCTTTATTTTTCATCAACAGTTTTTGTTGAGATGTATTGGCAGAGATCAGTGAAATTAGAAAATGATTTTATTTTGTGTAAAAATGCTTTTACTGTATTCTAGAAAGCAGAGATCTATACACTGAAAAATTTAATTCAGAAATACTTTGAAAAAGTCTATTGTGTCTAACACAAAATAAATTGAAAAAAAAAAATCTTCTATGAAATGTAACTTTATTTTTTATTTTTATTTATTTATCTATCTATCTATTTATTTATTTATTTATTTGTAGAGACCTAGAAATGATTCGGGAGTATACTGAAGACAGAGATAATCTGGAAAGACAAATTGAAATACTTCAGTAAGTTCTTAGTTGTTCCGATGTATTTTTAAGAAACATAACCTCTACATAGGCACAGGTAAACATTTCTATAGCTCTTCGAAAGACTGAGATGAGATTTGGGAAAAATTATCAAGTACTAAAATGGCTTCAGTTCTCACGGAATGTAGTTAACTGATCTGTATAATTTCATCTTACATTTGCATTCTGTATACTTGAGACAGGTAGAATCATAGAATCATAGAAACACCAAGGTTGGAAAAGACCTCCAAGATCATCCAGTCCATCTACCCACCTGTCACCAATAGGCCTTGGATTAGTAGAAAATGGTGCTTGTCTCAGCTGTGCTGACACACCAGCATGACTACAGTGGAAAGCAGTGGCTTCCTTTCGTTATGGATGAAGCAGGAAATACAGCCCTTAGAATGACTTGGAAAAATATGGGCAAATTACTACAAGTCATTTAGAATGCATATTCCCAATAAGAGATGAAAAATACATTGCTGCAATGGGGATGGATCATCAGCACAGACAAACCCACTGCTTGGGACAGGGCACCTGCTGAGGTCAGGTCTGTCCACACAAGGCCAGCTGCTGCTGATTGCTGAGCCCCTTGCTGCCCAACTCTCCGACACCACGAAGCTAGGCTGTCTCCCATCTGAGTTTTGTGTTTCTCTCAGATGTTTTTATTTAAGCTTCTCATTTCTTCAAAGAAAAAAAAGATGTATGAGATTCCACTTCTACAAATACATTTAGAAGGGTGAATTCATTTGGAATGGTTTTAGTTGCCTTTCTGATTTTTCCTTTTAGCCTAACATAGTTGTGCACCAGGCAACTACTGTACACTCCAATTTTTGGTAGCCTATCCATGTTCTGTTCATGCCTTCTAAAAACATATCTATTTTTTTCCCACTTCTGGTTACTGAAAGACTTAGGAAGACTTTATGGCACATTTTTTACATTCAGTCATTTGTTTAAACAAAATTTCTTATCCCACATTAACCGTTACCATTCATCTACAGCAGAATAAAACATTTTCTTTTAAAATGCATATTTTTTTCAAATTTTATTTGCTTAATTTGTATAGTTTTTAAGTTTAATTTGTTATACTTTTATAAGTTAAACTATATTTCCTTGTTAGATCAGCTAATAGAAAACTACATGACAGCAATGATGGTTTAAGAACTGCACTTGAAAACAGTTTCAGCAAGTTCAACAGATCACTGGTATGTAACTATAATTTTGCTATGTGTTATGAGTAGCTGTACTCAGCAAACTGAGCTACATTCAGTGATCTTTCTGTGGGAGTACATTTGTGTGGTTGGATTTCAGTAGATTTTAAGGTGCAACAACAAAGCTTTTTCTCCATCAGTTTTAGGTGCTTTAGAAAATACTGAATTTGTAACCAAATGTATCTGATGTGATGAACAGGTTAGCAGTTTCTTTCACAGCAAAGGAAATGTGTCTGAATTGTCTACATGGGAGCTCTTTAGCACTGAAAACATACATTTCTAGAAAACTACCTTCTTTGTAATTGATCTCAATCTAACTTCAACCTCTGTCCAGGCAAGTCAGTGGGATAACAACTAACAGAAACTGTTGATAGTGGGGATCTCACCTCAGACCTTTTGTACTTTTTTGGATTTTTTGGGGCCTTTTTGAAACTTTTATAGTATTAGAAAGCCTTCTAAACTTTAAAACTATTAATTGGGCAAACTCCTGAATCACTGGAAGAGCAAATAACTGTTGAAAAATAATTTAGACAGAATAATGGTTCTACAGTAACAGCACTGGACAGAAAGATTGAAGATAGAATTTTCTTCTGACATGCCCCAAAACATACACAAGGAAAGCAAATTCTATCTCATCTAGTGACATTTCTTTTTCACTCTACTAGACAACACATAACCAATGTAATAATCCTTTTGGAAATTCCTTTTTTTTTTTTTTTTTTTTGGATGGTTGAATGAGGCCAGCAAGTCCAGCATCCAGCATTAAGGCAACAATGGAACCTAAGTGGTGCATGTAGTAGCCTTTGGACATCTAGTCCTGTTTAAAGAATGAAGCTTATTTAAAAACAAGTGGATATACATGAAAATGTACAGTAGTCATTTTGTCGATAAACACTTTAATCATGATGAATTTGATGTTTATATTATGTTCATAAAACTTGTTATGCACTTATTATTTATCTATTGCAGCGGTTAGCAAATACCTCACCGGGAAGTACTATTTCTAGAAGCAGTCCCAAATGTAGTGGTGGACAGTCTCCTCTGAACCCGCGTTATGACAGGTAAGCCAGATTTGCTTCTACTAAGTTTAAAAAGACTAGGTCCTCACAAATGTCTTAGAAGATCAAATACTGTTAAACAACAGAGAAAATAATTCTTCCTGATCTAGAAGAAATATGTAGCAATAGCACAAGATCCATAGTATGGTGAATTCAACAGCAATGTTTTCAATGACATCAGCAAGTTCAGGAAAATTTTATTTAGTGGTAATGGTGAGTGGTGAATGGAGAATTCAGACAACCTCTTGATGTTTTTAGTTTAAGTCTACATGTCCCCTCCTTCCTCTGTTTCATACGTAACAAATATTGTTACTGGTCAGAGCGCCTTTGGGTTCACACCTACTGAATGAAAGTCCTTGAATCATAGAATCATAGAATCGCTCAGGTTGGAAAAGACCTTCAAGATCATCAAGTCTAACTGCAGCCTAACCAAACTACCCTACCTCTAACAAATCATCTAACTAAATCGTATTCCTGAGCACCATAGCCAGAAAATTTTAAAACACATCCAAGGCTGGTGACTCAACTATCTCTCTGGGGAGCCTGTTGCAGTGCTTAACAACCCTTTCTGTAAAGAAGTTCTTCCTGATATCCAACCTAAACCTTTCCTTGTGCAACGTGAGGCCTTTTCCCTTTGTCCTGTCACCTGTCACCAGTGGGAGGAGACCAAACCTGCTCTCACTGCAATCACCATTCTGGTATTTGAAGAGAGCAATAGGGTCTCCCCTCAGCCTCCTTTTCCCCAGACTAAATAGCCCCAGTTTCTTCAGTCACTCCTTGCAGGGCGCTTTCTCCAAGCGCTTCACCAGCTTTGTTGCCATTCTTTGATGAGATCATATTCAGGTCATTGTAGAGGCTCTCACTGATATCACAGAGCTCTGGATTCAACTTCGAGTGGTTTAGATCATGCTATTTTGTGAAATTTTTATTTCGTTTTTGTTATTTGAAATAACTGGAAATGCCATTAAGAATTTGTGTCCATATTCAATTCATAAATTCTTTTACCTTATTCTTTTTGTGTTACTTCAAACCCTACATTGATAGTAGCCCGTATTTTATGTTTTTCCAATGAGACAAAAATCTTCAGTAGGGATTAAGTTGGCTTCTGCTTTGCAGTAATAATATCCACATTTGTTCAGAAGTGCTATTCTACTATCTCTGTGTGTTTGCAGGCTATAAAATTTTGCTAGTAACAAATTGATCCCTTCTGTTAAATGCGGATAATACCTGTTTCCCTCTGTTGAGAAATTTTGAGAGATGCAATCATATCAAAGTTGTATATTAGATTGAATAATTTTCTGAAGTTGAGAAAAAAATAACTAAAATCTTCCTGGATGTTTAGAATATACAATCACAGAATATTCCAAGTTGGAAGGGTCCACAATAATCATCAATTCCAACCCCAGGCTCCACAGAGGACTATTCAAACACCAATAATCTTTCACATGTGACAGCTCTGGGCCATGCCCACTACTCTGGGCAGGCTGTTCCATGCCTGCTTCTGTTCCGCGGAACTTGTTCCTAGCCCCCAGCTGCTCTCCCCTCATGCATCTCCATCGGCTCCATCGGCAGAGCTCAGCGCTGCCCCTCCGCTCCCTGTGAGGAGCTGCAGCCGCCATCAGGCCTCCCCTCAGCTCCTCTGCTCTGGGCTGAGCGCACCCAGAGACCTCAGCTGCTCAGAATCATGGAATCACAGAACTGTAGGGGTTAGAAGGGGCCTCTGGTGATCATCCAGTCCAAATGATATGATGCTAACTTAAACCAATATGAAACAGGAATTTTCTCTCTTCCTGGACAACCAAAGTACACAGCTCCTCACACGCTTTGCCATCAGACCCTTCTGCATTTCTGTGGCCCTCCTTTGGACCCTCTCTAATAGCATCTTGTGTTGTGGCACCCAAAGCTGCATCCAGCTTGCACACAGCACAGAGCAGAATGGGGCAACCGCTTTCCTCACCTGGCGCTTTTGGTCCTGATATGCAGATCTGGTTACGAGGCCTCACTGTTCGCTCACATTCAAATTGCAACCAACCAGAACACAATAATTCCTTTTTTCAGTGCTGTTCTCCAGCCCTTCACTCCACAGTCTGCACATAGAGCCAGGGCTGCCCCATTCTAGATGCCCAGCACTTGCTCTTTCTCATGCCGAGAGTCACCACCCCCAAATTTGTCCAGATCTTCCCGCAAGGCCTTTCTACCTCCAAGGAAGTCAGCGCTCCTACCAGCTTAGCACCATCCACAAATTTACTTATTACAACTTTCATATTCTTATTGGAATCAACAGTGAAAACATTAAAGAGAAATGGCCTTAAAATGGAGCCCTTCATAATCCCATTGGTAACAAGCAGGGGCAACTCTCAGGCCATAGCCTCTCCTCACCCAATACAGCCAAGTTCTGGTTGTCATGGGACAGATGCCATTGCCATGGGCTGCCAATTGCTATAAATACAGGCACCCTGACAGCAGAACACCACTTGCTGAAAATCTTGTGGTGAGGAAGCACAGGCTTGAGATTAGGAGCTCCTTAGATAGACCCTTCTCTCCCACTGTGGGAACTTTGTCTTCTAGAGAGCAGCAGCAAGCCTGAGCCAATGGAAGTAGACCCACCAGAAAGTGCTGTTAAGCCCATGGAGGTGGACCTACCTCCAGAGGATGAACTGATAGATCCAGCTCCATAAAGCCCGGGCAAGCATTATGCTTGTCTGAAGACGTCGCTATATCCATTGGCAGCGCAGCAGGCGTTCTCGATTTCCATCTCAACATTGAAGAGTCACCATTCGCCAGAGAGTCCCTGGGCCCCTGCTGCTCTCTAGAACTCCTTCTTCCCTACCCCCATCCTCATTCTTCCTCAAGACCTCTCACTTAGTTTAGTAGTGTCCTTCCAGGCTACTTTAGAAGAGAGTTTATGTGGTAGGAATAAAACTTAATGGCCATGATTAGGCATGTTATTAGAAATGATTTAGTAGTGTCAAAAGACAAAAAGAGGTGTGTCTCAAAGTCTGCTGGTTTTCAATAGATTGTCACCTGATAGCAGATTATCATTTTGAAATATTGATTTGTATTCAAACGTAAGTGATTTACATTAGTAAGTACCTTTTTTCTTCTTTAGCTGTGCAATGCACCTAGATCTAACTTGCTTGAAGTGCTTATGAAGATCCTAGTAATGAATCCCTGCTTCAGGGAGGCTGAAAATTCACTAATAAAGGCTTTTATTTCAGTGAATGCCTATCAAGCTTATAGCATGCACTCTTCATTTGTATTTCACTGATTTGCTATAGGCTAGCAGGTAGGTGAATATAAAGAGCATGAATACTGTGATATTTCACAACAAAGATAGCATTTGTTCCTTTCATTATTCATTAGCCTGCAAATATGAAAATTAGACAGTTCAGCATGTTATTGCATAGTACAATGAAGTCCCTAAAAACCATATGTTTTGGCTCTTCTGTGGTGTGCACTGGAAGGACCCAGCCTCTCTGGCAGCAATCTTTATAGACTGTATTGATATTGTCTATTCTAGCAGTGAGGTACTTCTCATCTGTTCCCATAGGACAGAGCGAAACTGATTCTTTTTGGCATATAAATTAACAAACATTATTACAGAGATTTATGCATTAAGTTTGTAATCTGAGTATCAAGAACTGTGTTTAAAAAAAAAAAATTATAAATGCAAAATAAGGTAGTACCATATGTGTTAAATGTTATAGTTAGCATTTGTAGGTGTTCAGCATTCTAGAATGGTGTAGATTTTGTTGGAAAACAAAACAAAACAAAACAAAAACAAGCAAAACCAAAACAATTGTGAAAGAAAATTCATTTGTTCTGTTGTTTTTATTTTGCAATGCTTGCTTTGTAGGTCATCTCCATCTTGTGTGGATGAAGATTATGATTCTTTAGCCCTTTGTGACCCAATGCAAAGAATAAACTGTGAAGTTGACAGCTTACCTGAGAGCTGTTTTGACAGTGGTTTGTCCACCCTGAGAGATTCAAATGAGTATGATTCAGAGGTGGAATACAGGCATCAAAGAATTTCTCAAAGACCACAGTGTATGCAAGAAAACTATGGCGGTGATGCTTCTGATACAGATGTAAGTATTAACTGCCTCACTAGGAAGCAGCTTGGAGGCAAGAATGAGATGGATATTTGCCGATTGACCATATAGAACTGAGTATGTGGGTTATATGTGGGTTTTTTTTGTTTGTTTAATAAGCTTTGAAATTATTGCCTTTTTTTCATCAAGAGTGGCCTTGAACACCTCCAGGGTAGGGTCATCCAGAACTTTTTTGGGCAGGCTGTTCCAGTGCTTCACACCTTTTCTCCAAGTGAAGGATTTCTTCTAACATCTAACCTAAACTTCCCCTTTTTCAGGTTAAATTCCTTCCCCTTGTCCTATCACTATATACCTGTGTGAAAGGCTAATCCCCCTCCTGTTTCTAAGTTTCTTTCAAGAACTGAGCAATCTCAGTGAGATCTTCCTGGAGTCTTGTCCAAGTGAAACAATCCTGGTTCCCTCAACCTTTCATAGCAGAGGCGCACCAGTCCTCTAATTATCTTTGTGGCCTTCCTCTTGACCCTCTCCAACAGCTCCACATCCTTCCTGTGCTGGGGACTCCAGGCACAGTGTTCCAGATGGGGCCTCACAAGGGCAGAACAGAGATAGACAAGCACCTCCCTCTCCCTGCTGGCCACCCTTCTTTTGATGCAGCTCAGGATACCATTGGCCTCCCAAGCTGCAAGTGCACCCTGCTTGCACATTTAAAATTTTTCATCTACCAGAACCCTGAAGTCCTTCTTGGCAGGGCTGCTATCAAGGAGTTCATCTCCCAGTCTGTACTTGTATCTAAGATTGCCCCAATTCTTGCACTTGGCTTCATTGAACATCATTAAATTCTCGTGATCCCACTCTTCAAGCCTGTCTACATTCCTCTGAATGGCATCCCTGTCTTCTGTTGTATTTGCTGCACCACTCGGTGTCATCAGCAAAATTACTGAGGATACACAATCTCACGGTCTAAGTCATTGATAAAAATCTTGAAAAGCACTGGTCCCAAGACAGAACCCTGAGGGGTGCTGCTCGTGACTGGTTTTCCAACTGGATATAGAGAAATCGATAACAACTCTGCCTACAAGCATCCAGCCAATTCTTTATCCGCTTAGTAGTCCACCCTTCAAATCCATCTCTCTCCAATCTAAAGACACGACTTCATGTAAGACTGTGTCAAAGGTCTTGCATAAGTTCAGACAGTCTACATCAGTTGCCATTCCTTTGTCCACCAATGCCATCACTCCATAGTAGAAGACCAGAGAAGTTTGTGGAACCAAGAAGTTCATATTCAGAATTTGCTAGTGTCTTCACGGTGCAAAAAGGAACATGTAGGAGAATACTGAAATGCATCCTCTATATGAGTTGTCCTTTGAACTTGCTGTTGAAGTAGTTATTAGTGTTATTTATTCGGTTTAGAGAGTATGTGACTTAAGACAGCTGTTTAAATTCTCACAAGGAAGAAGAGAAAAATCAAAGTTTCAGCCGGAATTGCACAGTTGAATTAGGTTTGTTATTTAATCCAAACTGCTAAAAAAAAGGTTTCAATCAGTTTTAGCTGTATCATTGCAAGCAGAAAGCATATTTTTGCACTGAACTTAACATGCTGACTTATACTTCCAGGTTCCTGAGATCAGGGATGAAGAAGCGTACAGTCCTGATAACAGCAGTACAATATTAGACTGGAAATCCTCAAGACCAGTAAGTCGAAGCAGCTCAGTTGCTTCAACAAGGAAATACATATCTGCTCTGACTCCTCAGGTAACCAATTCTCTAGGAAAAAAAAACAAAACAACAAAACAAAAAAACCCAAGCAAACAAAAAATGAACTGTATTTTAATTAGTTTTATGTGAGATTAATCAGGTGGTTTTGTTTTTTTTTTTCTTTTCTTTTTTTTTTTTTTTTTTCAGTCAGATGCAACAGAATGTACTCCAAAATGTCCAAGTTCAGAGAAGGCTTACAAGATTGTTCTTGCTGGAGATGCAGCAGTGGGAAAATCTAGTTTCCTTATGAGACTGTGCAAGAATGAATTTAGAGGCAATACCAGTGCAACCCTTGGTACTGTTGTTCTTCTTAAATACTAAATTGAATATTACTATTGTTATACAAAGGTAGTGGATGAAAAGATTACCTCCTATGATTGCTGAGTTTTTCTTAGTATACTTGCAGTCTTCAGATGGTGAGAATTAAATCATAGAACTGACAAACTGGTATTTGGAGTGGATAATGGGATAGAACTCTGATCTAGTCATTCTTTGTGAAGCCCAAAGTCTATTGCTGAACAAATCAAAGTGCCTATAAAGGGAGTTTCAATGTAATGAACTTAGAATTTATGTCCAGACTTTTTCACAGTATTTGTGGCCATCTGGTCTTCTCATTCTTTAGTCTTGCACAATATTCTTTGATCTTGTATTGTTCTTTATCTCCATTTCTTCAAAATGTCATTGAAGCTGGAGGGATTTCTGACTGGCTTATTGTGTATATTTTTCTAGCTGCCAGATGACAAACTTGACTTACTGTTTCCAAAGACTGAATTCTGCTTTCTAATCTAGTCATAGTTGTGTATTTGTTTTACTGACTCAAACTTAGGATTTTTGTTATATTTTTGTTATAATTTATTTTTCCCTTTGTTGGGATTTGAAATAAAGTCTGTCTTATAAAATATTTTCACTTATAGGAGAGTTTTGCAAAATGAAGCACAGATGGAACTTGTTTGTTGATCATAATGCTAAATTTGTATCAATGTTTCTGGGAAAATATCTGGTTCTAATATTCCTTTAAATGTTTTTCTAAAGACAAATTAAATATGTATTTCTATATTCAGGGGATTATTGCAGTTCAGCGCTATATGAGTGGATCTGTCGATCTAGTACAAGCCACATAGTTTGAGATAGCTGCTATATGCTCTTATATGCAGCATAACTTTCTGTGAATTTTTTAAGGTTGTTGATGTTTTTTCTCAGACTATATGAATTATGCTTTTCAGGTGTCGATTTTCAAATGAAAAGGTTAATTGTTGATGGAGAACCTACAGTGCTACAACTATGGGACACAGCTGGGCAGGAGAGGTTAGTGACTGCCTGCAACTTAAGTCATTTCAGTGTTTCTGTTTTTTTCTCAGTTAAATTTGGATTTTTTTCATCTAGATTTTTATCTTGTTCCTATGTTTGTTCTTACAGATCTGCCTGTCTGATGGTTTATATTTGAGATTACTAAGTATGCAACTAAAGTTCTTCAATTTTCTACGTAGAATTTTCACGAAATCTTATATCACTTACTTGTTGAGCCATTACTTTATTGACATCTTGTAGGGCTCATTACAAGTTTAATCTAAGATTTTGGAAGTCATAGAATCATAGAATCACCAAGGTTAGAAAAGACCTCTCTGATCATGTAGTCCAACTGTCTACATATCACCAACATTTTCCACTAAACCATGTCCCTCAGTGCAACATCTAAATATTTCTTGGAAACCTCCTGGATCAGTGACTCCACCACCTCCTGGGCAGCCCTGGGAGTGCCTGACCACTCTCAGAGAAGAAATACTTCTTAATATTCCACCTGAACTACCTCTGGTGTAACTTGAGTCCATTCCCTCTAGTCCTATTGCTAGTTACATGGGAGAAGAGGCCAACTCCCACCTCACTACAACCTCCCTTCAGGTAGTTGTAGAGGGCAATAAGATCACCCCTGAGTCTCCTCTTCTGCAGATGAGATAATCCCATCTCCTCGAGCTGCTTCACGTCAGGCTTGTGCTCCAGACTCTTCTCTGGTGTCACTGCCCTTTGAACATGCTCCAGGGCCTCAGTGTCTTTCCTGTAGTGAGAGGCCTAAAACTGAATGCAGTACTTGAAGTGCGACCTCAGCAGTTCTGAGTTCAGAGGGATGATCGCTTCCCTGCTCCTTCTGGTAATGCTCTTTCAGATAGAAGCCAGGATGCCATTGGCCTTCTTGGCCACTTAGGCACACTGCTGGCTCACGTTCAGCTGAGCATCAACCAATACCCCTAGGTCCATTTCCTCTACACTGTCTTCCAGCCACTCTTCCCCAAGTCTGTAGCATTGCTTGGGGTTGTTGTGGCTAAAGTGCAGGACCTGCACTTGATCTTGTTGAGCTTTATTTCGCTGACCTCAGCCCAGCAATCCAACCTGTTCAGATCCCTCATTAGGGCCTTCCTGCCTGAGGCAGATCAACACTTCCTGCTGACTTGATGTCATCTGCAAACTTTCTGAGGTGCACTCAGTGCCCTCACCCAGGTCATCAGTAAGATACCAAACAGGACAAATCCATGTCATTTTTATCTGTTCAGTGGCAAAGCTCTGTACTGGTCTGTGTATATTTACTTTTACCTAAGAGAGTGCTTATGAGACATAGGAAGTTGGAGACACATTTATTCTCCTCCCACGTAATAAATTTGTGAAGAATATTTTAATGTGTAATGTAAATACCTAGTTGTTGTACAGTTGCTAAGTAGACTCTCCTATGTTAAAAGATGATTATAACTGTTGAATTAATTCCTGGAGTTAATTCCTGAAAGTTTACTGCTTCATATTTTTTTCAAATGTAGCAGAGTAATCCACTCTGCTACACTCTGCAATGTAACTCCTTAGTCTTACACAAGTCTTTCTTTTCCCTTGAAAGATTCCGAAGTATTGCTAAATCGTACTTCAGAAGAGCAGATGGTGTCTTACTCTTATATGATGTAACATGTGAAAAAAGCTTTCTTAATGTGCGAGAATGGGTTGATATGATTGGGGTAAGTATCTTAAATATCTGCAACTTTAAAACTATGTTTCATTGCTCTAATGTCTGACTGTCTGAAAAAAGAAGGTATGGAAATCTTATTCTTTGCTTTAGAATTCCAGAGACCTTTTAGATTGTTTTGTTTAATAGGTAAAACTTGTGTAACTCAGGAATTAGCCAAACTGCAGTCTCCTGTGTAAGTGCAAACTAAATGGAAATTCTAATTTATTAAAGTATATTCTGATATGCTTAGTGTAAAATGAAAGCAGTTTTAATACGAAAGATCATCACTGTTCCCATTCACTTCCTTTTGGAAGAAACATGAGAGCCCATTTCAGATACCTTCCTGTGGATGGCTTGACTATTCCTTGGAGCTCCTGCATTTTAAATCAGTATATTAAATTCTTTAAACTAGCTATTCTCCAGCTGAAATTTTCAGTATTTCTATCTGCTACTACTTGCTTATTTTAATACAAATTTGTATTTGATGAAAAGAGTTTTTCTATTGTACCACAGCTGTTTAATTGGCGGGAAAATGTAAGCAAAATTCCTCTTCTTAAAGCATTTTTTTTTTTTTTTAAATAGTAAAATAGAAGTTGATCTCTCTTCCCACAGTAGTTTTATCATAAAGCATTTAGATATGATAACTATTTCTGCTAGAACATTAAATTCATGGTTGTGTAACAGAGTTTATGAGTATGGATGCATATCTCTGCAGGCTGATGTTTAAACTGGCTTCTTGAAGTATGTACTCTCTCTGAACAGTTATGTAACATAAAATAATGTGGTTTTTGGTAGCACATAGGAATTTTTGTGGGAAGGCAGTCACTATGACATGATGCTAGGTAACTTTTTTTATTCTGAGAATTTTAGCAATAAGGAAAAGAAATTTCTTTACAGGATGCAACTCATGAGAATATTCCAATTATGATGGTAGGAAACAAAGCAGATCTTCGCCAAGCAGTTACAGAACAAGGGCAAAAATGTGTACCTGTAAGCTATGGAGAAAAGCTGGCTATGGTAAGAACAATGACTATCTTTTCAGTATAAAATGGTTTTTATAACTTAATCTTGAAACTCTGTGAATTACTTGTAAACAAAAGTCGTTTACTGGTCACTTGTTCAGATCTAGTTATTAGGATTCATGAACAATTTTCATGAAAGCTTCTTTTCTTTTGATGGTGCTTGCTGAGCTAAATTTTGCCTCAGTGCAGCTAAACTGAACTTTTTTATTTTCTGGGATATTCTTCTCAGCCTTCATGTTTCTAAGGTGAATGGACCAGGAGACAAAGTTTTTTAACCTCTAAATAGAATTTTGCCACTGAAATGAAGCACATTAGTAGGCAGATGAGAATCTTAACCTCGCTTAGAATCGTATAATATATTGAGTTCTAAGGACCCACAAGGATTATCAAATCCGTCTCCTGCCTCCACATCTAATCATCCAACATTCAAACTGTATTTCTGAGAGCATTGTCCAAATTTTTCTAGAATTCTGGGAGGATTGGTGCCATGACCACTGTAAATGAGAATCTTTTCCAATTGCTGTGGTTTCATCCAGATGGACAGCTGAATTCACATCTACTCTTGAAGGAAGTGGGAAGGAGTAAATATGATGGAAAAAGAAGGCTTATGTCTTGAGATAAGGATAATTTAACTAAAGGGAAAATAAGGAAAAAAAATCAACCATGCAAAAGCCATGCAGAAGCAGAGACTGAGAGTGAGCACACTTCTTCTGTATTTCCCATTAGTAAGCAGTTTCTGACCATGTCTTGGGAAGCAGGGCCTCCATATGAATAGCAGTTTTTTAGGAGGGCTGATTTTTTTCATAAGAAGTCCCCTCTGACCTGCCCTTCTTTGCCCCCCTTTTCCTCATTTTATTGCTGAGGATGACATATGGTATGGTATGACATATTCTTCTACTTTGTTTGGATCAGCTGTCCTCAACTTAATGGTTTTGCTTGGAGTAATTTGGAGATAGTCTTAATGCTGTGCCAGTGTTGTTCAGCAATAATAAAATATTGGTATGATATCAACACTCTTCTTGCTACAAATGTAGAGCACAATGCAGTATGGGCTGCTGTGCGGAAGGTTAACTCCATCTCATCCAGACCAAATACACCAATATGAACTTCATGTGATGTAGTTCCATGCCATTCCCTTGGATTCTGTCAGTGTCACACAGAGCAGAGCTTAATGCTTCCTCTCCTCTCCCTGTGAAGAGCTGCAGCTACGTTCAGGCCTCCCCTCAGCCTGCCCTGCTCTGGGCTGAACACACAAGCAAGGACCTCAGCCACTTCAAATAGTTCTTCTCTAGACTCTTCGCCATCTTGCTGTTCTTCTAAATTGCTTGTACAATTTATTGTAGGACAGGTAGCATGGCTGATAATTATGGCTGATAATTATGGAATCATGTTTCTGGTTAAGCTGTAGGTTGAGCTAGAATACTGGAATGATGCAGATTATGAGTGGGTAACGGGGCTGAATTCAGTAACCTTTCCTAACAACTCTTTCTATTTTGGAGTCTTCTGGACAAAAAGATTGAATTCAGACATTGAGCTTATTATATGTTTTTAACTCAGTTTGCTAATTCAGAATATACTAAATATAAAAGAATTTACTAATTATGTACTAATATAACTAAATATTGCTGTTACAGCAAAAATTGCATTTAAAAAGCAATTTGTTTCTTCTGTACTGAGGTGAATATATTGAAGAATGAGGAATACCAAAGGAAATCTTGTTCATTTAAATATAAATATCCAAATCAGATCGATTTCAGATGAGTTGGTTTAACATCTTATTTTTCTCTCACAGACTTACAATGCTCTATTCTGTGAAACAAGTGCTAAAGATGGATCTAATATTGTAGAAGCAGTTCTTCATCTTGCTCGGTGAGTAGTAATGTTTCTGTTTTCAATATATTTTATAAAATAGACATTATATATAAATTTACGTATAAAGACATGCATGTACATATTTAAAATTGTCCCAACATCAAGTTCAACAAATTAAATTAGAAAAGGAATGCCATGTTGATTCTATAGAGACGTGCAAAGCAGGTTTTATTCTCAGTGTAGTCAGTGGTTTTGCTTACAAATGTTACATAGTTGTCTTATTTATCAATATTTGAATTAGAACTTAGTTATGGATCTAACAATTTTAAAACTTGGTGAATGAATAATACGTTTAATGGTAGATGGATTTACTTTCTTAATTCTTTCAAATACATAGATCAATTTCTAATACTTATAATTATGCATATAAGTAACTCTTAATTCTATCATATCTGTTAACACATGTTCAGTTTTATTACTGATCATTCTAATCTCACGTATTTTCTTGATGTCACTTTCTCTAAATTATTTAAAAGACAGAACTCTGCATTACATCCATTTAGCAATGTGGTATTTCTGTGAAGAATGTGAATCAAACATTACACTTTTACAACTTTTCCAAACTGTTCTGTGCTACAGTGTTTTGAAAGGCTGGCAGTAAGAAATCCTCAAGCTCAGATTTCTCAGTTTTAGTCATCGAAATCAAGGCTACAATTTTGACTATATTCATTTTGTTTTTTGACTTACTCATGCTTATGCTTGACTTACTCATGTGCTCATGCTTACTCATCAAACATTATGACATTTGGTCAGTATTTATTTATTCAGTGTTAAAACATGGCCTGAATAAAAGTACTGGCTTTTTGGAGATCATAATTGCTTCTTCACATTTGGTCTTCAAGAACACATGTATTTCAAGAAAACAACTCAACTGGAGATGCTGCATGAGCACAGGTGTTTTGTTTTTCTGTTAATGTCAAAATTAATTGCTGATTTAAATGACTGATTTCCAGGAACCTGTGACTTAATAAATTAGAGAGCATACTTAACAGTTACATAATTTTAATCACAGTTGGAAAATTCTCTCTAATATTTAAACATGATATATTTGTTTAACTGCCTCAAGGATAAAAATGTTTTGGCAGTTGCAGCATTTCTTTTCAGAACCTCCAAATTTTTTTTTTCTTTGGTAGGTTCATAGTTCCTTAAATGCTCTGGAGATCACCTAGACTCTTAGTCTGGAATGGTTGGCTGCAATTTCTTGAATTTAGTAATACTTATACTTTGAAAGAAACATTTCATTTTGAAGTAAAAAAAAATTCTTAAAAAACATATCATTGGAGCAGATAGTCCTCCAGACTAACCTGTTACTTCTTCGTAGGATTCCTTTCTCCTATTATTTGTTTTGTTGAATAATATGATGCTCTGAATTTAAAATTCTCCCACCTTCATGAATTTATTCTACTGATACAAGGAGAACTTAAATATATGTATATGTACATATATATATAATGCACATACATATACATGTTAGCAAGAAATTCTAGAACTTGCTTTTGAGTTTCTAGGAGGCCTCATCACAGTGGCCCTGTAAAGATACAGAATTTCTCATACGTACACAACTTTTAAGTCTGTGTACAAGACATTCAGTTTGTGTTTTTCCTCTGAGGATGAATTCATACTTGATATTGCAGTTGTTTAGTTTTTTTATTGTTTATTTTTTTTTATTTTCAGCTTTGAATGTAACCTTTTATAGTAATATACTGAAGCAAAAACATTAAAGAAAAATGAGCAATAGAAAATAAAAGGGAAAAAAGAACATTGTGGAGTTCTTACATATCAGAAACCATATGTACAGTGATTTGTATGGAAACATTGATTCAATTTCCTGAATGAAATCTTAGAAGACATGTTGATTCTGTGGACTAAAAATTGCAATAATATTTTCCTGGGAGTTAGGTGATGCTGAATTGTGTAAGATATACTGGAAGAAACAAAATAGTAAACTTGGGCTTGAATAAGAATACATTAATTAACTGCATTTTTATTGTGTGGCTGTTTTTTTCTCTTTTTTTCACAGTGAAGTGAGAAAACGAAGTGATAATCAAGATGATACGAGGTCGGTAACTAACCTGGCTGGGACACCTGTCAAAAAATCAGCACTTATGAAAAACTGCTGCAATGTTTAAGTCACAGACACTTTTCCTGGCATTAGAAATTTGTATATTAAAAAAAAAAAGAGAAAAGAAAAGAAAAGAAAAGAAAAGAAAAGAAAAGAAAAGAAAAGAAAAGAAAAGAAAAGAAAAGAAAAGAAAAGAAAAATGAAGGATTTCTATTATGTATTCTTTTTACTATGTTTTTATACATTTGTGTATTTAGGAGATGGACATCATGGAAAAAATCCAGACACTACTTTCTACTAATTCATCTTTATATACTTCTTTGACCCTTAGTCTCTGTTTTCACTCTTCTTAAGCAACAAAATTCAATGAAGCGAGCTCAGAATCAATTCTACAGTAGTCAGTGCATGTAACACTGTAATATATTTTATCTCCTTTACCTGGTATCTTTTTGGGTTTCATTTTGGGCTCCATTTCTTACAGAATATGGTAGGACAGTATCATGTATTGCTCATAGGAACAGAAAAAAAGTTCTGCCAAGAATGTGAATTAATTTAATTTTTTTGCTCATATTTGTGTACCCAGTTTTTTGAAGGTCTTGACTTACACATTCATGAAAAATTTCCCAAGAAAACCCAAAGCCGTTAAAATATCACCCACTTACAGGTAAATCAAGTTGTGGACAAAAAGTGGTATGGTTTATTAGGAGAAGACAGTGGCAGATACGTAGGCTACTGGTGTAATTTTATCGCAGTAAGTTAGGATTTATTTAAATTGAAGAGTTGAGATTTGATTGGGAACTAAAAAGTAGACTATTTCTAGTCCTACACAGCTCAATAGCAAAAGGAACATTTGCATGGACCATTACAGTTCCAAATTCTAAAGAGACCTGTAATACCTGTGATAAGCAGGATGAGATGTTTCAGTACTCTTCTGTTTGTTTAAACTAGATCATTGACAGTGTAATAGAGAGATTTGGATTGTAATTTTCCTGTGTTTTTCAAAAGCTTTTTATTAGACATTAGTGGAGTGATTGTAATGGTACAGAAGAGTCTGTTCTAATGTAAATTCTTTATGCATTTTTCAAGTTTTAGGTGAAAGAATTATTGCACACAGACAAGCATCTATATGAACCGTTCATTGAAAGGAACTGCTGGAGTGAATGGCAGCCAACTATGATAATGAGAATATTGTTGCCTGACTGTAAGAAATTTCCAAGATACGCAGCAGTAAATGGTATTTTTAAGTGCAGGTGTTTCTAAGATCTGAGTTATTATTGCTTGTCTTAGTTCCCAAAATTAATGTAGTAGAAATTGTAGATATTTCTGTCATCATCAGTCACAGAATTGTAGACTCGTGGAATGGCTTGGATTGAAGGGGACCTTCTGCCCTAGGCTGGGTTGCCACCCACACCAGGTCAGGCTTCTCAGGGTCCCATCCAACCTGGTCTTGTATACTTCCAGGCATGGGGCATCCAGACCTACCTAGGGCAATGTGTTCCAATGTCTCACCACTCTCTTAGTAAAACATTTCCCCCTAACAATGAATTTGAATCTCCCATTATTTATTTTAAAAATAAACCACTATGTAAAAATACAAATCCGTTTCCCCTTTTTGATACCATCTGCTGCTCCCAAGAACAATTTGGCTGTGGTAACCATCAGTAGCTGAATAGATCATATAATTTCAGTCACTGTAGGCTACTGAAAGATCACTGTCTACCTTCTTATCTTCAGCAGCGTAATTCATTGCAGAGCGCCCCTGACAAATGTGGCTTTCAGATATTTGACGTTATCAGTGTGTGTGCGTGTGCAGTAATTCCTTTCACAGCCAAGGTTCTTTTCATACAGAATGGTGTGTGAAGGTTTGATACCCTTCGGTATCAACCCAGGTTGAAGGGCATGAGTTCAGAGACTTACTTTTTCTCTCTCCTGGATTGGGCCCTAGGTATTTTGGATACTTTTTCTCATTTATTTTAATGAGCAAAATATATCTTGTGTTCTTTGGCTAAGCTATGTAAAATGAATCACTTTGTAAGCTACGTAATTTTAATGTGTGTCGTACAAAGCAACAGTGTTTTATTTTTAAATAAGATTCAGGGTTGGAAACTGATAACAAAGTTTTACCTTGGAGTAGTTTTATGATCAATATACAATTGATTACTGGAAAAAGCACTACTGAATGGGGATATAGCTATAGCTCAGTTTGAACTGTTTTTAGAAACTCTGTGATGATCAGCTCCATCAAGTCTGAATATTCACCTACTGTCAGGTAGAATGAATTTGTGTTAAAGCGAAGGAATTTGGAATAAAAATATTTATTTCAATGTAGAAACAGAAGCATGTATTTATACATGGAAATAACAAATATTTAAGGTTTTCTGTTGTTCTGCTTTAAAAAGTTACCTTGCCTTCTATCTGAAATGTAAAGTGACAAATATCAGCTTTATGCTCTGATATAGTTGCACTATTGTACTTTAAATGTTTTTATTGTTTTACACAGTACTTGAGAACTATTCATTTAACAATACAAAGCTATTTTTTTAGTTAGTGGACGTATTCCCTTAATACATGTATTTATTCAGAAAGGAGAGGCTTTTCATGTCTCTCCTCACAATCTGTAAATATATTTTTTTTTCAGTTGATATGGAAGTATTATTTTGTCCTATATTGTTTTTGACCTTTTCTAATTGTGGCAGAGTGCACATTTCTGAGGCAGGAATTTCTGTTAAGACACTCTGGAAATGTTGGGATCAAGTGAGTGTTCTAACTGCCTTGTGACTTACGTTAGTGCCTTAATGCTGCACGTTTGGTTAATTATTCTTAAATATGTAATTATGGCCTAACATCGATTGAAGGTTTCAGTGTATCTATTTTTGTACTGACTGCAAAATCCTCTTCTGTTTTAGGAAAAATAAGTAACAGTTTTGTATCTGTACGTCTGTTAAAATGTGTTCCATGGAAAATACAGGCCGCTCCTTCAAGGACCTTCATGCAGACGTGCAGTGCTGCAGATGCACAGTTCAGCTAATAGAGCCTGTGCCAGAGCAGGTGGAATAAAGACTTCAGTGAAAGATCCTGATTCATAAACCAAAGGGAGTTAGTTCCTCATATAATTTTCATAGACTTTACAGTCTTTATTATTATAAGAAGAATCTTCCAAGATGTTTCTTACCGTAGTAAGTAATGAAAAAGAAAAAAAAAAAAAAATCCAATAGCTCATCTTCAGTTCAGATGTCCTTTACCACTGTTTTTTTCCAAATTTGATGTAGCGTGATGCTGTCCCTCTGATCATGTTCAGGCTTCTTATGGTTGAAGAAACTTTTTTACAGCACTAAAGCCTGTAGTATTTTTCTCCCGCTGTTTCAGTATCTGGCCAAATCCTTGCTTACTCACCTCCCTAGGACTGGTAACGTTGTTATTGATCATTGCCTGTTTTGTTTTGTTTTTTTTTTTTTCTCCCACATTTCCTATTTTGTGAGAAAACCTTCCCTGTGGTTAAAAATAATTTGGCTCGGATGTATCCAGAAAGCAGGTGAAAATGCATTATATTGTTTGTAAAATGGAGTCAATTTCCTACTGTTTCTGCCCTTTGAATTAGATCTATAAGGGAGTGTATATGAAATGAATCATATTAATCAAGTGGCTGAGTAGCCAATAAACACAAGCTGCTGAGGTTACTGCAGTGAAGTGTTTAAAACAGCAGTGTATTTTCTTACTAGTATGGGGAAGAAATTCAGTGCCAATTGCACATGCCAGCTTTTAATAAAGCAAATATGTGTAATGAAGGCTCTAAATTGTTAAAACTTTAAAAACTTTATATTGTTTACAATCAGAACTGTGGTGTGCATCCACTGTAATTTTGTATATTTTTCAAAAGAGCTGCATTCTCCTGTATTGAAAATTGCTGTACAATAAAGTATACTTCAATAGCTTACGTTCTGTGTTGTATTTTCTTTTGTTGCTGCTCATACAGTAGCCTAACATAGCATCTCTGACTAGTCAGCTTTATGCAAGAGTGATGCAAGCAAAAGTACCTCTGTCTGCCGTGACTCTTGACCTCACTGAGCAGTTATCAGTTTGTATCTCTGCTGAGAAATGTCCCTGGCTGTGAATCTCCAACAAGGCTGGATCTTCATTCTTCTTGGGGGTTGGACTCAGTGTTCTCTGGAGTTCCCTTCCAACCCCTGTGATTCTGTGATTCTGGATAGGGATACTTTAACACCTCAGTCTCCACTATTATATGATAATAGTATCATTCAAAAGAAAAAGGTAATAAAAAAGAGGCCCACTGCAAATATTATCTATGTTGGGCTCTGGATTTCAACTGGAAAATGCTTAGGGGTCCATATATCAAAGAAAAAAAGCCTCCTGAATATAAATAAAATGCTCCTTCAGATAACTCGCAACTTTAAATGTTGATACAAGGGGGACTTAAGAGAAAACTGTCTGCTATCTTCTTACTTAGTAATTCTTAATAGGTATAATACTCCACAAGCATGGTTCTTATTAATTAAAAAAACAGAGAACAACCTACAAGAAATACTGTACACTTTTAAGTTCTCAGATTTACTGGCAGAACTGCTCTGATTTAGCCTGGAAACAACAGTTGCCATTCTTTCAGGGCTAAATCAGAGTAACTTTCAGAGTTTCATCACGTTGAGCTCCTTGAGGTGAGTTTAGAGCGGCATTGGCTGGCAGAACACTGTGTACTGTGTATCATTCTTTGACCTTTCTGTCAGTTCTTGAAGAGTTTTAGATTTGTGATATTTTCCTGCTTACTCTGAAGTACATTAAGGTGTTGTGTTCTAGTTCATATCAGTTTCTAGTTTAAATGGAATTAGAACAAGAGAGCGTGGATAGGGACAGTTGGTATAGTGTGAGACCAAGTCCTATCCTTCTAAAATCATGCACAACTTTGCTGGTGGCTGGATCTGGAACTGAAGCATAAATGCATAGTCTCTGACCAGCAATGGGCTCTGGAAGAATGAAGTAAGGATCTGTGTGGAAGGTCTGTCAATGCCAAAATGCTCTTTGCAATTGTTGGAATCCATTCTTCAGAACAGAGAGCCAATGATTATGACATCAAATTTAAATCCTTTTCTCCTGTATTACTGTAATATATTCTTCCAGTGGCCATGAAAGGTAATTTTCCCTTTTGTAAAATTTGCATGAATTAAAAATTGTTCTTGAAATGGAGATGTTTAGCTATGTATAACGTCTGATACTATCATACAATCAGAAACAATTTTTATATTCCTATAGTAAAGGCCTAGACCTTACTGATTCTGTGATCAGTAGGAATTTTTAGTTCATTAACTAGCCATAGAAGGAAAATTAGATGTGCAGCATCAAAGCTATTTGTCCTATTACAAATAATAATACTCACCTTGCAACTTTCTGTTTACACTTTTCTATTTCTTTGTGCAGATAACCACTGACTTTGCTAAGATCTGTTGTTTTCCTTTCACAAAAGATATTTAAAAAAAAAAAAAAAAAAAAAAAAACATGAAAAAAGGAAAAAAATTGAGGACAATCATGAGCAAAGACCTCTGAATGGAGGAAGCTCTCCTGACAGAGTTTTTGTTACCTCTGCTTCCCAGCTTCATCTCTATATATCTGTGAGGGAAAATGTTGTTTTCACCAGAATAAAGGAGTTATGCGAGAGCTTAGGAGAGAGGAAAAATGAAAAAAAGACCAAAGCTACAACACTGAGAACAGAATATTTACTACTTATTAGCTTCTTCTTTTTTTTTTTTTTTTTTTTTTTTAATTTTTATTTTTATTTTTATTTATTTATTTATTTATTTTTTATGCAGAAAGTCTTTCTCCTTTGGTCTATATCCACTTCTACATACTCTTGATCATTCTTAGGGAACCTTTCAGTTCATATCAGCAGCATATCTTTACAGAGGTGATTGTTACGGGGGTAGTTAGAGAAAATTCTTGGACATTTTTCAACAAATTTATGAGAAAATTTCCTCTTACAAGGTGCCTGAGGTTTTAAATGATTTTACTGAGTAAGTCAACCCTCCAAATGTAAGCTCCAATAAGTTTGTGCAGAGATTGCTATTTTTGAAAATACTTTTGCTGGTCTTCATTTTACCCCAAACTTGGTATGTTATTCTGATGATATCAGAGAGGTAACATTAAACTTGTCCTCAGCCAGTGCTAAGGGCCATAAACTTCCCATCGCAAACACAATCCATCCCTTCCAATTCTGTAGCTCTTCCCATTCCTAACCATAATCATTGATAAAACTTTTGGAAATGGGAACAAAAATGCACAAGTGAATTCTACTCTGAGAAAAGAATAAATTAACATACCTTTCCACATTAATTTTCAAGTCACCTGAAGTGGTCAAACCTGAGTGGTAGTGTAAAGCAAAGCGGTGACTTGTATCCTCTTTTTCCATGGAGGAGCAGTAGATCAGAAAATCATGCTTACATACGTGTATGCTTTATGTATGCTACATATTCTTTTACAATATATACATACTATTCATACTCTCATTTTATATACAGACATATATGCATGTATATAATATGCGTGCATGTAGGTATGTGAAACAAGAATTAGTGTCTTTCCTTTTAATATTGAAATCCTAGATCACAAGAACCAGTGGTTTTCATAAAAGGTAACATCGGTGTTTTTGTCATCTTTTCCTTTCAGTGGAAATTCTGCACTGAGTTCAAGGTTCTATCCTGCTGAGCACATACTGGTAAATACTTTTGCCTTTGAAACCTACAGTGTATTTTCAGTATCTTACTACAGGAGCTTTGGGCTTGTACATGAAAGATGTTATAACATATTCAATATTCTACTCCATAATTACTTGGGAATGTGCATCAAAGTTTGAGTATAGAAACGCCTCAAAATAATACTTTTTCAAAGGTTTTTGTGGACACTTTAGGTAGCAAGGTGGTCCCAAGGAATAAACTGTGTCTTTCCTGAAGACCTCACGGACCATAACTGCTTCAACAACCAGTTATCATTGAATAACTGCTTGTTGAAGTGCAACATGAATAACTGGAGCAGTGGAATGCTGCAATGGACATGAAATCTGTCCTTCTTAAATGAAGAACGTGCACAGATCACTCCATGTGTGTAGAGGAGATAATTTTTCAGTGAATGGAACAAACTGGTGGAACGAGTGTTGTGGAGTGTGAAATATCCTTAGTGATTAGCTACTGATAGGATTTTGTTGAATAAATTTGTTAAAATTATACTTTCAAATAATACATTTGAAATAAGATGGGAAGTTTTATAATCCCTACCAACAAAGTACAGGAGTATGAATACAATAACTGTGTAAATGAATGGTGACAAAGGTACATGCAGACTTAATCTGAGTCTTTTTATTTAAAAATGAGTCATGTAAATATTTTTTAAGACTTAGAATTTTGTTAAATCCAATCTTTCCCTTACTTTTGTCCTTGCTTTGAGATTTATGACACAAACAACCAAGTAATCAGGATATATTTTAAATATTCACTATGATGTTAGTGTTATGTCTTAGAATCATAGAATCATAATACTGTAGAATCATGGAATAGATTGGGTTGGAAGGGACCTCAAGGATGATTTAGTTCCAACCTCCTGATGCAGTCAAAGTGCTGACAGCTAGATCAAGTCCCATCCAGCCTGGTCTTGAACATCTCCAGGAACGGGGCATCCACAGCTCCTCTGGGAAGCTTGTTCCAGTGCCTCACAACCCTCTCAGTGAAAAATTTCCCTGTGGAAGCTATTGAAAGTCTCCCTTCCTTTAGTCAAACCATTCTCACTTGTCTTATATACCTATCTAACCATGTATAAAGTTGATTATACATCCTGTTTATAATCTCCCTTTAAATACTGGGAGGCCACAATAAGGTCTCCCCAGAGCCTTCTCTTCTCCAGATTAGACAAGACCACTTCCCTCAGTCTGTCCACATAGGACCGGTACTCCAGCCCCTTGATCACTTTTGTGGCCCTTCTCTAGAACTACTCCAAAAGCTCCACATCCCTCCTGTACTGGGTCCCAAGGCTTGGTCATGGTACTGCAGATGGAACCTCACAAGGCCAGAGCAGGTAGGACAACCACCTCCCTTGCCCTGCCTGCCATCTTTCTTGATGCAACCCAGAATATTGTTGGTATTTGGAACTGCTGTGGCTCATGTTAAGTTTTTCATCTACCAGGACCTCTAAGACCTTCTTGGCAGGGCTGCTCTTAGTGAGATCTCCTAGTCTGTATGCATATCTGGGATTGCCCCAACCCAAAAACAACAACTTGCACTTGGCTTTGTTGAACCTCATTAGATTTACATGAGCCAACCTTACAGATTTTTCAGTGTTCCTCTGGACAACTTCATATTGATGTGTCAGCTACACCACTCAGCTTGGTGTCAACAGCAAAGTTTCTGAGGGTGCAGTCAATCCTATCATCTAGGTCACTGATAGATGTTATGGAGTACCAATCCCAAAATCCCCAGGGGATGCCATTTGCTACCAGCCTCCATCTGCACATAAAGTCATTTACCACAACCTTCTGGCTATGACCTTCCAACCAGTTCCTTATCCACCAAATAGTCCACCCTTTCAATCGGTATCTTTCCAATTTAGAGGTAAGTATGTGGTGTGGGAAGGCCTTTCATTACATCAGTTGCCATTCTTTTGCCATCATTCCATCACAGAAAGCCAGCACATTGGTCAGGCATGATCCTCCAAATATTCAGAAGACCTAAAGTTGGTATGCACAGAGCATTCAGAAAGGCTTAATTTTTTTCCTTTTTTTTTTTTTTTTTTTTTTTTTTTTTTTGCTTCCAAGCTCTGAAGTTTCCTGCTTCTATTGTTAGTCCTTTTAACTTTATCCTGTGTCTTTGTTTGTCTGTCTGTCCTATACTCCCACTGTTTTTGCCCCTCTGCTTATTCACAGCCTTTATTCAACTGCTTCCAATTACTACCTTCTTCAAAGAAGAAACTCTGGAAACTATTCCTTTGCTACCTTTCATCACTTCTGCTTCACTACACCCCTAGGGCATGAGCTCTGCATCCTGACAGCCCCCAGCCTATCTCTGCTCTTCCTCAGGATAAATTTTCTCACAGAATCACAGAATGGCCAGGGTTGGAAGGGACCTCAAGGATCATCAAGCTCCAACCCCCCTGCCACAAGCAGGACCACCAAACTCCCCATTTAATGCTAGACCAAGCTGCCCAGGACCCCATCCAACCTGCCCTTGAATACCTCTAGGAATGGGGCATCCATAACCTCTCTGGGCAGCCTCTTCCAGCACCTCACCACTCTCTCTCTAAAGAACTTCCCCCTGACATCCAACCTAAATCTCCCCTCCCTCAACTTAAAACCAGTTCCTCTCGTCCAGCTGATATCTACTCCAGCTGATATCTACCCTTTCAAAGAGTTGATTCCTGTCTTGTTTGTAGGCTCCCTTTAGGTACTGAAAGGCTGCAATGAGGTCACCCCACAGCCTTCTTTTCTCCAGGCTGAACAAGCTCATCTCCCTCAGCCTGTCTTCATAGGGCAGGTGCTCTAGTCTTCTGATCTTCTTTGTGGCTCTCCTCTGGCCCCCTCCAACAGCTCCCTGTCTTTTTTGTATTGAGGGCTCCACACTTGGACTCAGTACTCCAGATGGGACCTCACAAGAGCAGAGGAGAGGGGGAAAATCACCTCCTGTTCCTGCTGGCCACCCCTCTTTTGATGGAGCCCAGAATACCATTTGCTTTCTGAGCTGCAAGAGCGCACTGCTGGCTCACATTAAACTTTTCATCCATTATTACCCCCAGGTCCTTCTCTACAGGGCTACTCTCATGGACTACTCAAATCTCAATCATAGATACTTTTGTATTGTATTAAAATACTGTGCAAGAAGTATTTCAGAAAAGTTACACTTACAATCAAGGAATATTTATTATGTTACATGGCAACCGATTCATTGAATCAAGTGTTCTTATTTATCTAGCAAATATATTATGCATACAACCATGTTTACACTACAAGTGGCTGTCATAAGAAACTATCAGATGTTTTAACAATGTAAATCATTGATGTGCATCACTGCTTTAAATTTCATAGATTATGAATGTACAGAATTTCCCCATGTTGCAGTAGGAATAACTTACTTTAAGTAATTAAAGTAAGAAACTTACTTTATAGTAAGGCAAGTTGTTTGGTGGTCTTTAATAGAGCAGTTTCAAATTGCCAGTACTTTGCGACAGTGATTTTTTGTTTAGCATATAACTCTAGTGGGGTTTCATCCACATTAATAACAACTCTGAATATGCAATTCCTTGATGCAAAGTCTTTAATCTATGTTTTCCATCAGCATAATTACTAGTAAACTCAGTCTAATTGTAATAGTTTGAATCAACATAGTAAAACATATCAGCAAAAATCCAGTGTTTCATCTTCACATGCTTCACTGTTGTCTGTGGGAGCACCATCAACAATCCACCTCCCAGAACGTTCTTTTAACTAGTTTCCAAAGGAACTATGACATAATTAGTTGGTATGAGCTATCAGTGACCTACAAGATAGGGTTGAGTGCACCCTCAGAAAGTTTGCCATTGACACCAAGCTGAGTGGTGTAGTTGACACATCGATATGAAGGGATGTTGTCCAGAAGAACACTGAAAAACTTGGAAGGTGGGCTCATGTAAATCTATACGATTATATCTACTCTACTCTTGTGAGGTCCCATGTGGAGTAGAGTGTCCAGGTCTGGAGCCCCCAGTGCAAAAAAGACAGGGAGCGGTTGAAGGGGGGCCAGAGGAGAGCCACAAAGAAGATCAGAAGACTAGAGCACCTGCCCTATGAAGACAGGCTGAGGGAGATGAGCTTGTTCAGCCTGGAGAAAAGAAGGCTGTGGGGTGACCTCATTGCAGCCTTTCAGTACCTAAAGGGAGCCTACAAACAAGACAGGAATCAACTCTTTGAAAGGGTAGATATCAGCTGGAGTAGATATCAGCTGGACGAGGGGAACTGGTTTTAAGTTGAGGGAGGGGAGATTTAGGTTGGATGTCAGGGGGAAGTTCTTTAGAGAGAGAGTGGTGAGGTGCTGGAAGAGGCTGCCCAGAGAGGTTATGGATGCCCCATTCCTAGAGGTATTCAAGGGCAGGTTGGATGGGGTCCTGTCAGCCTGGTCTAGTATTAAATGGGGAGTTTGGTGGTCCTGCTTGTGGCAGGGGGGTTGGAGCTTGATGATCCTTGAGGTCCCTTCCAACCCTGGCCATTCTGTGATTCTGTGTGACTCTGTGATTCTGTGATTGTGATAATTTACTGCAATACATTGATATGTTTTATTTACTTATTTGTTTATTGTATTGAAGTGTCACACATCATTTCTTTGCCTTACAGGAAAAATTAAAATTCAGACTTTTATCCACAATTCGAAATGAATTCCAAATGCTTATTTGTCATTACAATTTAAGCTGCTGATCAACCTCAATATTTGTAATGCTGATAGGTGAAGCTGGATGGCTTATTTTTTTGTTTTTATGTGTCTTTGACAATACGCATTTTTTGACTTAGTGTATTTGTTGGCTTAGCTAGGCTGTATTTCAACAACAGTATTACACTGCATAAAGAAGTTTTTATTTGATTTGAATACTTTGTTTATTCAAATGATATTATAAGACTAAGATTTCACTTTCAACTGATAGGTTCCATCATAGTTCAACAAGACACATTTGGTGATAGTCTGCTCTGAGAGCAAAGCAGCATTTTGAAGTGCTCTCTTCCAATTGCTTGTTCCATGTAGTCACTAGAGGGCAGCATTACCCAATAAAATACTCAAAGTCTACCTGGTTTGGTTTGTGTTGCAAAAACGAAAATAAAAATAAGAAAATCATACATGCAGTCAAAAAGTAGGCCTGTCTATCAGAACATTCGTTCTGTGTTAGTTAAATACATGCAGTCAAAAAGTAGGCCTGTCTATCAGAACATTCGTTCTGTGTTAGTTAAATTCTTCTTCTTTTTTTTTTTTTTTTTTTTCCGATAAAGCAAGTCTTCTGAATTCTTTTTTAACTTCCTTCTGGAAACTACCACAAGGCCATGCTTCACATTCAAAATCGTATTTCCAGAACTTAATTCCTTTGCCATATGTTGGTTTGTTTGCTTTTATGTTTATGTTTGTGATTCTGAAGATACGTCAGTGGCAATGGGTGCCTTCTACTTTGTTGCAAAAATACTTGGGTTAGTTTATTTGATTGCTTTCATTTGTTTTTGAAATTATTTATATGAAAATAAAGTGCTCTAGGGTAGTTACATATTGTTTCTTCACAGTTTTTGCATGGAAGAAAACAATGCATTCTAAGCCCTCTGACAGTGTTGCAGAAATTAGGAAAGTGTACCATGCGTTGTGTTCTGGAATATTTCATGGGCTAAAGAGATTTCTTCCTTAGAGAGAGTCCATTAATATATACATCTTGGTAGTCTCAGTTTGCTAAACTTGAATAAATAAGTGATTAAAATATAAGGAATAGAAGTCCTTCACACTGAGACTGTTCAGATTAGATTTTTAGGTTGTGTAGTGGCATAAGTTAATTGACAATTAAGTTAACAAGAACAATTGTAAATGTTAAGACTTGCTTGTCCCGAGGTACTTATTCATTGTTCTTTTCTTCCTTCTCATCAATGCAGCAAATATTTGCTTTTTACCTTGCTGATCATCTTAGAGTAAAGAACGCATGTTTGCAGTTGGAAACAAATGATCACCGTGCCACCCTTTCCATGTGCTGCGAAAAACATGTGCAATTGAGGAAAAAATACTCATTAACTAGATGGCCTTTGACACTGGAAAAAAGACCACTGTGGAAGATGCAGGCTCAGGTGAGACCTGGCCACCTGTCACTCCCAACACCTACCAAACCTGTTCCTGTGTCCTGTTCTGGCTGAGGGGGCTGGGGAGCACATGCAGTCTCCTGTGTCACACCAGACTTGAAATAAAACTTTCCATGTGTTGTACAATCACAAGAGGAAGATCCTTGTTGTGATGAGAGGAACTTCCAAAAGTAAAGCCAACCTGGCCTTAAAAAAGGAAATACAAGAAGGTACTAGCTTGCTTGAGGGCTTGATAACTGTAGTAGAGCAAGTCTGCCCCTCTAAAACCAGATGTGAAATGGTTAAAAACTGCTGATGGAGGACAAAGAAATTTGCCAGACTGCCCTGGGAGCTGGTGGACAAGACTGAAGTGGGATCCAGCCCCAGTGGCTGACCTGAAAGTTTCCCCCCTGTATTGACTGGACTGTGGAGATGGAGTGGGGGGGTGTAGGGGGAGCTTCAAGGCTGCTCCATCAGCAAGAATTGGTGGTAAATAGGGGAGATGAAGTAAAATGTAGGGTCTGCAGTGAATTAGAACAGTGGGTACTGAGATATTATGTTGGCAGTATGTCTCAGGATGGATTTTTTACGCCAAAAAGAATGCTGTATCATGCATGGAAACCTGATTTAATCTGAAATCCAGGAAGAAAACTAACTCCAGTGAGGTATTTGAAAGCCAGCATTTTATTTATTTATGATAAGTACTGGGTGATTTGATAAATCAAGCGCACACTGTCAGAGTTCAGGTTCTACATTTAAACAGTTAAGATATACACATGCAATACATATGGATGCATATTCATTCTTTTCAAAGAACTCATTAATATATGCTAATATCCCTCTGGGCATGCACAGTCACAAGTATGGTGGTTGTACAACTACTTGCTTCCTCCCCTTTTTTGCTTTTTCCTTTTCATCACAGAGCCATTTTGTTCACTTCCAACCATTTTTTCCTAATTTGATAAATTTCCACTACTTGTTATAACCTTAATGTGTAGCTTTCTATCTTTTATAACTCAAAACAATTTATATTGAAAACCAAGAAAAAGTCCTTGCATCTGATGGATTCAAAGATAAAAGTTGCCAATTGTGAATTCAGTGATTCTGTGAAGCAGAATCATTGAGAAAAACAAGTTTGTTAGCATACTAAGCAAAGCTAAACTGGAAAGTTTTAGAATTAGCACACATTGACTCCTTTTGCTAAACTAATATATTGGTCCTTAAGCTAATATATTGCCTCTATTGCTAAACTAACCTGTATCAGTGTATAGTAGGAGAGAGATCATAGGTCACCCTGCTTCAGGCTACAAAAGCTAAGGTGAGGGTAGAGGGGAAAATAGATTTTTTGGATGAGAATGTGCTCTTAGGGCTCAGGAGCGATTGGGAAGGAATTGCAAGAAGTGGGCAAATGGTAGCCTTGAGAGAGTGATGCATGCAGCCTACAACAGCACTTAGTTTTGAAAGAATGTCAGGGCTGCAGACTGTTAAGTGCACTCTTTTGCATCATAGAGTGACTTACTAGAGAAGGGTAAAATCGCCTTCTCAAGCCATTCTCTGTGATGTTCAGCCTCAACCTGCTGTAGGTGCTGCAGCTGGAGCTGATTCTGACTCTCTCTGCCTTGCATGCTCACACGTGCATGATGACCGAGACACAGAATTTCCTCTGACACTGAGTGGGATAAATTACACAGCTTTGTATAAATTACATGGTTTTGGAGAAAGTTTTATTCAGTTTTTTTTTTTTCTTAGTTAGAAGAAGATTTAAAGATCAGTCACCAGGCAACATCCAAATCTCTGACTGGCTTTTGAATGGGGTTCCTGTGGGCTTGGGATTTTGGACATCCAAGTGTATGTACCCTATACTATTCTTAAATCTCTCTGCAGAACAAACATATGCCATACATATGCAGGCACAAGTTGGTCAGTGTAAAGAATAAGCAAATAAGTAGGTCTAATAAACTCAAACAGTTACTATAAATCTTGTTATAATCTGAGCTGAGTCTCCTTGGAGATCTAGAGAAGTCCACAAGATACTGGGTGCTGAAGCTGCTGTGAAGTGATAGTGTTTCCAGAGACAAAATGGATTGGTAATTTTTATTCCTCCTTTGTCTGAAAATATGGAAAATAAGAATAAAACATCATGAGGCAATGATTTTTTTTCTGTAAACCTCACAGATAGAAGGTTTTGATTCCTAAGTTGTTTTCTGCTTGTTCTGGGGGGAGGTGAATGGAAATAATAAAATTGGTTTTAATCAAAGCCAGTTGTCTTTGCTGTGGGGTTTTGATGCCAAATGATTTAAATTAATGTATGCATATATACATATATATATGCATTCATATATATATATATACATATATGAATATTTTCCCAAAATGAGATGCTTAAAAGGTTTCAAAAGCCATGTTTCAATTATTGTTTTTGTGTTGCTTCAGTAACTCTAGAGCATTTATCCATGTAATAGCATGATCTTCTGCTTCAGTGGTTATATAGACCTCATGCTTCAATAGCTTTGTCTGATAGGATTCAGATGAAATGCTGCCTAGTATATTTTGCATTAAAAAGCTAATTTACAGCTAATAAAAGATCTGGCACTTAAAAAGACATAATCAGTTTGACTTCAGAAGCTAATTATATTTTAATATATATATACTAAAATATGTCATTTAACAATTTTTTAAAATAGATGTCAATATTGCTGTGTATTATGGTATATCTAAAATTGGAGTTTTCAGAAAACATATTTGCTATGAATGAAAAGATGTTGATCCCTTATCTCCCTAAAAATTCCAGATTTGTAGTATATTTTAGGGATTGATTCTATAAGTTCATTCAGACTGGCAGTTATCTATGTGACCTTAACAGTCTTCACAAGTGGGTGGTTGGACAATGATGAATGGGCATCTGAGTTGCTAATCTAGATCAGCCTACATGATGATAAGCATTAAGCCACCAGTAGCACAAAATTAATGTCATTGAACTGACTTGACTTCCCTAGAAGATGAGTACAGTCAGATACAGAAGTATTAGACACATTTCTGCTAGCCCAGTAGGCTCAAATGTATTTTCAGCCACTTGCAATTCCTGTTAATTATTTACTTTCGTTGTGCACTACAGACAGACAATGAGTATTCTGGAAAAAGTAAGAAAGTAAATTTTGGAAGGTGAAAGACTTACCAGAAGTGTATTCTTGTGTGTCACTGCTGGTTCGAATTGTAGGATTTCTAATTCTGTAAGTACAGAGAAGGAGAACCATTACATTTCACGTGAGTTCCATATACATGAAGACTTACAGCTTTAAATCACACATGTGGAATACAATTCAAGCTTGAAAGCAACTGATTGAATCTATGGATGTGACAGGTATTCAGGCAATTCTCGTCTGTACTACGGGTGAACGCTGCAGTCAGTAGATTCCATTAGATTTTGCCTACAGACTTCTTACATTCACTCAGTTTACCTCTCTAAAACATAACTAATTAGAAGTTAGCGCTGTCTAGGAGTTTTTCACTAGCAAGAAAATGGCTATTAATAATTGAAGCTATCAGGAGAAACACAATAGATGAGGTTATTATGACATCTCCTGACCTCTCTCCAAAGTTCAGAGTACAAAATACAAATGTCTGCCAAAAATGGCTGGGTATCTAGATTGAAAATTTGCTTCGTCCTTTACTAAGCAGCAAGAAATATTGACATAAGATACTTATTGCTCCTTTACTGGTGGTTGTCTTGGGACCACAGTTTCAAGGACTCTTCTATTCGTTGTTCAGGAATATATAAAAATTAATTGCATTTTTACTACAAGGAGGCAAACTGCCTATGTCCTCAGAGAAAAAACTTGAAACAGTTGGATAAGAAAACTTCTTGTTCCTTTACTTTGGAGACAAATGAGTTTTACTTACCCAGTTGTAGGGATCTATATTTTTAGGGGTGTGCAGAGTGATTTCTGAATATTGATGCAAGACAGCTGCTGAGTGAAGAATAGAGCTTGACCACTCTCTAGGTTGCAGAACTCAGATATATTCTAAGAAAACCTTAGGTTGTACCATTATGATAACCTTGGTCTAATAAGTTCTTCATGTTGTCTGGAGAAGATAGATTTTAGTAAGGCTGAGATCAGAGCAACCATCAGACAGCTGGTCAAGGTAGAGTTTTTTAATTGCAGCACAAGTACCTTCAGTGGGAAACAACTGAATCCCCAGCAGCGAGGAGGTGAATGCATGTAGGTGGTGGAGATAGCCTCTGCTACACACAGAAGGAGAGTAGATAAGCAGAAATATGTGGAATGCCCAGAGGAGAGCGCAGTCTAAAATATGTGGGTTACTCAGAAAGTAATGCCACATTTTATTATGTTGGCCCATGATGCCAGATGTAGATGCTGCTGTTAAGGAAGCAGAGACTGAACCTTTCCATTAATCTTCTGCAACATTTATTTGCCATGAAACGGGTGGCAGCAGAGGGGCAGTCTGACAAAATGATGTCTGACATAGAAGTGTGTCTGAAACAAAGATGTGGAAGTGAATTCCTCTCCGTGAAAAAATGGCATCCATTGACATTCATCGATTCTTGCTGAATGCTCGTGGAGACCAAGCAGCAGCCTTCACTTAGTCAGAAGGTTACAATCTTTTGAGAAAACTCTCATAAAAGATGAAACAGTGAATCTTAGATCTGGTCTGATAATCCTAGATGGCATGTGTAGTAGAGAATTGATTTCTGTTTTGGTTGTACCAGAAGATGAATCCAGGATAAATAAAAGTGTGTTTTTTCATAAGGTTCCCATACCAGTGTGTAGCAGACTACTGAGGTGCCTGGTTGAGGTTCTTTGGGCATGTCAGGGAAAGTTAAGTTCTTTAAGAAATTAAGGCAGCAAACTCAGGTAATCCTTGAACAGAATAGATTTCTTTGTTTTCCAGATGCTTTGTCAGATATGTGCATTCTTATCAAGATTGTTAATGAAACTTTGTAGTTATCTGCTCAGTTCCTGTGGAATGTAAGTCATAAAGCAGCTAGTGATGTTGAACAAGTCATCTGACTTAAATAGATACTGTTGTCGATTTTTTATTTCTTTTTCCACTGATCTCTTTCTGGGAAATGGTTGAACTGTTCCTGCTGATACGTTCAAATAAATTTAATATAGACTTAACCAGAGAGAAAAATGAAAATTTCAGACTTAACTAGTAAAATTTGCTGAAGCTAATAGCAAGGGACAGAATTATAATAGGTACAACTCAAAACAAATGGAAGAAAATGTCAGCTGAAGTGATGCGTATGTTGTTGTAGAGAAAGAGAAGAAGAAAATATATCAAAATCATTGCTTCTATCAGTAGTAAAAATTATGCAGAATCATGATCTTTTGTGATCTTTTACTGCATTGATATCCAACAAGGAATATATAAAATGGCTTTTAAGGAACTACTTGTTAGTCTTCTTTCCATTCAAACTACTGTGGATACAGTCAATGTAATTAGAGTAGTGAGAGAGTTTGGTCAATATGTTAATTTTTATAAGGGATGCTTACAGTCGTATAGGAACTGGTGATACATGCGTGTAGTTTAATTATGAGCATGCAAGAGGCAGGGTATTCACGCTTGGCTAAATTGAAAGGATGTGTGAGGACTGATAAAACAGTGTGAAATACAGTAGAACATGTCAACCTAGAAAAGTTGAACTTCTCAGACTATGATGAAAGATCACAGGAAAAATAAATGGGCACCCATTCAAGTATGTAGAAGGGGGAAGTAAGAACGCGGCTGGAAAATACCTAGGATGTGCCATTCTCATTGCCGTAGGAATATTTCGGTGTCTGATAGTTTTGCATGAGTTACTGATCTTTTTGAATCCTCCTGGAACTTTGGTACAGAGTACAGAAATTTTGGACACTTCTCCAAATTTTCCCTCAATCTGATGATTTGGGATCTAGTAACCTACTTGGTTAGTAATGCATAAGCATTCCATACTGTCTATACAGTGCAGACCTTATCTATCTATCTATCTATCTATCTATTTATTCATTTATTTATTTATGACCATACATTTATGGCAGAAGATGTACTGTACGAAATTTTCTGGAAACTTTAGAATTTCTTCTGTTCCAGAAGATATGAAAGATGGTCTTATCTTTTGAGCTGAAGCTGCATTAACAGTCTGTTATACAGAATATGTATACCACAGGTCCCTGCTTTCTGCAGGGAAGTTCATAGAATCATCATAGAATCATAGAATCACAAGGTTGGAAAGGACCTATAAGAACATCCTGTCCAACCATCCTCCCATTACCACTGCTACCACAAGCACTAAACCATATCTCGCAGCTCCTCATCCAGATGCCTCTTGAACACTGCCAGGGACGGTGACTCCACCACCTCCCACCACCACTTTGCCACCTTGCCATACAGTGCCTGACCACTCTCTGAGAGAAAAAGTTTCTTCTCATGTCTAACCTAAACCTCCTCTGGTACAATTTGCGACCATTTCCCTGGGTCCTGTTTGTTGCCTGGGAGAAGAGGCCAGACCCCTCTTCGCCACAACCTCCCTTCAGGAAGTTGAAGAGTGCAATGAGGTCTCCCCTGAGCCACTGCTTCTCCAGACAAGTTGGATCAGATGACCTCTAAAGGTCCGTTCGATTAGGTGATTCTGACTAATACATCAACAATTTGGTTATTTCTGATTAATGCTTCCACAGCATCAGTTTCATTTTTATCTCTTCAACACCCCACCCCATTTTTTATCTCATAGCCTGCAAACAGGACAAAATGTGGGAGAGAACATGTTTGTGACAGTTGACCCCAAATGACTAAACATACATTCCCTGCCATATAATGTCACTGTCAGAAATAAACAGTGTGGGAAAGGCGGGAAGACAGAGACACTGTGATTACGCGCTTTCTCCTCTCTAGAAACCATTATGCAAGCTGAGATTTTGTTTTCCCAGAAGTGTCTTAACAACTGCCTGCCTATAGGAAATAATAATTTCCTTCTTGCTTTTCCTTGCACCTGTATCTTTTGCCTCATTTATTAAACTGTCTTTGACTCAATCCATAATCTTTTTTTTCTTTTTTTCTCCTTTTCTTCCTTCCCATAGGAGAGGCATGTGAATGAGTGGCCATACAGGTGCTCTTTGGGTAGGTGAATCCAAAACTGTCTTTTTTGTTGCCCAGCATGAGACTCAGGAGGTTCAAGATAGCATCAGATTTTATAGTAATGTTGATTGTATCATGCTGCACTGAAATTACAGCTGTTACAATTGCTTAACTGTTAATTAGCAGCTTCCTGTTATTGCCACAGGCATCATTTGCACTGCTGTATAGTCAAGCCTACAATTTGTCACTTGAGCCTTTATTTCTAATTTTTAATTTCCTTTATTTTTTTTTTCTGTTTGATTTACTGTTTATTATCTTAATCTGCTGTGCCTTGGAAAATATTAATAACACCTTGTGATCATGAACATTTCTATTCCTGTACTGTCATCCTGGACTCAGGAAAGGAGGCTGAAGGTATTCTTGGCTGAAGTAGGCAAAATGTTGCTAGCAGGCCAAGAGGAATGATCCTTCCCCCCTACTCAGCATTGATGAAGCCATATCTGTAATACTGGATCTGGTTCTGGGCTCCCAGAACTAGAGAGACATGGACATACTTGAAGGAGTTCAATATATAGCCACCAAGATCAAAGAACTTTTACCTGAACTTGAGCAAGGCCTTTGACATGGACCCGCACCACATCCTTATCTCCAAATTGGAGGGATGTGGATTTGATGGGTGGACCACTTGATGGATAAGAAACTGGTTGAAAGGCCGCAGACAGAGGGTGGTCATCAATAGCTCTGTGTCCAGGTGGAGGCTGGTAATGAGTCCCCCAGGGGTCTGTGTTGGGACCGGTGCTCTTCAACGTCTTTATCAATGACATCGATGATGGAATCGAGTGCACTTCAGCAGGTTTGCTGATGACACTAAGCTAAGCGGTGGGGTTGACAAGTGGAAAGAAGGGATACCATTCAGAGGGACCTTGAGAGGCTAGAAAGGTGGGCCCAGGTGAACCTGTTGAGGTTCTACACAGCAAAGTGCAGAGATTTGCACTTGGGCCAAAGGAATCCCAGGCATCCATTCGGACTGGAAGGAGCGGTCCTTGAGAGTACCCCTGCAGAGAAGGACCTGGGGGTCTTGCTAGATGAAAAACTTAACATGAGCCAGGAGTGTGCCCTTGCATCTCTGAAAGCAAATGGTATCCTGGGCTCCATCAAGAGGTCCCATCTGGAGTACTGAGTCCAAGTGTGGAGACCCCAGTACAAAAAAGACAGGGAGCGGTTGGAACACCTGCCCTATGAAGACAGGCTGAGGGAGCTGGGCTTGTTCAGCCTGGAGAAAAGAAGGCTGCGGGGTGACCTCATTGCAGCCTTTCAGTACCTAAAGGGAGCCTACAAAGAGGAGGGGAATCAACTCTTTGAAAGGGTAGATATCAGCTGGAGTAGATATCAGCTGGACGAGGAGAAATGGTTTTAAGTTGAGGGAGGGGATATTTAGGTTGGATGTCAGGGGGAAATTCTTTAGAGAAAGAGTGGTGAGGTGCTGGAAGAGGCTGCCCAGAGAGGCTGGGGGTGCCATGGTCATGGAGGTGTTCAAGGCCGGATTGGATGGGGTCCTGGGCAGCTTGGTCTAGCATTAAATGGGGAGTTTGGTGGTCCTGCTTGTGGCAGGGGGGTTGGAGCTTGATGATCCTTGAGGTCCCTTCCAACCCTGGCTATTCTGTGATTCTGTGCAATTCTGTGAACTTCAACAACTTTCCCATTAGAAGAGGCTGAGAGAGCTGAGACTTTTCAACCTGGAGAAGAGGTAGCTTGGGAGAAATCTCATTGTCTAAAAATACCCAAAAAGTATTTTTTTCATGCTTCCTTTGAAGCAGTGAAAAGAGTGGAATCACACTCCTTTCTGTGATGCCAATTGCCAGGACGGGAGGCTATGGGCACAAACAGAAGCAGAAGAGATTATAATGAACTACTAGGAAAACAATTCTTACAGTTGGTGTGAGGAAGAGACTTGGAATGATAAAAGTGCAAGAACTCATGTGTTGAGGCATGTTTATAGGGCAAAGTAAATGCTGCAAGCAAGCAAAGAGAACACAAAGAATTAATTCACTTCTTCCCAATAGCAGGCAGATGTTCATCCAATTCCAGGAAAGCCGGACTCATCACATGTAGTGATTTCTTGGGAAAAGAAATACCTCCACTCAGAACATACCTCCTTATTCCTTCTTAGACCCTGCTTTTAATGCTGAGCATTATGTCCATGGATGTCCCCTTAGTCTTATGTCCAGGCTGTGTACCCCATTCTTGTGTACCCCTTTTAGCTTGCATTCTGACAGCACTGCAGAAGAAGCTGCAAAGTTCTTGGCTTTTTGTAAGCACTGCTCTGCAGCAACATCTGCTCTTACATGACTACTGACTTGCTGCTGAATTGTGTTTCATTTTTTCTGATTTACCTTTTTTCTACTTTCTTTAAGAACAAAGGATTATTTTGTGGCATGTGTTAAAATGTGATATCCATCACTTTTCTACCAAAATATAAAAGTTACTGTTCTGAGTTGATGATTTTTTTTTTTAAAGTTGGTTTCTTAAAAGAAGATTGCTAATTGACAGGGCTTTAAAGAAGTTGTGTTCTACTACCACTGCTAGAATAATCTTTATGTATTAGAATAATAATCTTTATGCAATAATAATCTTTATGTAAAGGAAGACATTGCAATTATTGTCTCATGTAATGAAATACCACTGCTCTGCACATCAAGAAAATTGATGGGTGAAAGCTTAAAAAAATGGATAATGTTGTTTAAATCATCATAAAAACTGCAAATTTTATTAAGTCCAAGGATTGAATCACCACCAATTCCAGAAGTTCATTAAAAGTATGGATGCTGATTATGGGGACGTTATTTACTTTTCTGAAGGAAGGTGGCTAAGCTGCTGAAAAGGTTGTATGATTTGTGAAACAGAATCAAGTCATTTATTGAATCCTAAGGCAAATTAGTATCAGAACATGAAGATTAAAAATGGCTCACAGATTTATCAGTTTTGATGGGTGTGGGCACTCATTTAAATGGGTTAAACATGCATCTTCAAAGTGAAAATCAAAATATCTGCTATTTTCAAATCATAACAGCATTCAAAATAAAGCACAAATAATGGCAAGCTCAAGTGATAATTCTATGCATTTTGTTACATTGGCTAAATAAAGTACTGAGAACAGTGAATAATATGCAGCTGTGCTTTCAATTCTTGATAAAAGTATTTAAGAATGGGTTTTAAGATTGATGAACAATCATCAGCTTTTTGATACATTTACAATTTCATTTTCAGTTGACTTACATACTTTTATATATCTGATATATATAACTTATATATATGATCTGCAGATTTTCAAATGGAAAGTATAGGATTGCCATCAGACATTCTACTAAAAAATCTAACCATGTCTCTCTTCCAGTCTTTTATAAGCCTTCTCTTACCAGAGAAAAATATCCCTTGCTTCACAACCAAGCCCAAGATTCACATCATCGTTTTTGGCAGTATGTACATTTGTGAACAAATATTTTTAAGGATGAATAATAGGAAGAGTATTGTTTCATCCAAAATCTCTGGTGAACACCTTTAGACCTCACTAAGATACGCATCCACTTTCATCAAAGTAAACTGATGCAGCAGTTTCACAAAATTAAGGTCAAATATCCCAGTAGCTTTATGTTCATGTTACTTTTCTTTTTAAACATTTTAATGAGAATATACATATAAAAATAAACATATAAAAATGTATTACTTATACATATTAGCTATACTATGTTTTGTATGTGGCCCAAAACAGTTCTTCACTCATTTTGGCACAGGTAAGCCAAATGTTTGGGCACGCATGGCCTGGTGTACCATGTTAAACTCACATAAATGATGTCAAGATTCAGCTGTTCAGATTTGTATTAAAAAACAAAAAGTAATAAAGAAATAAAGAGGAAAGTACTAACTTCTGGGCATGAGGTAATCTTTTGTTTCATGCTTTAGCAAATAGTGTTGTACTGCTATAGTTTTTAACCAAACCGTGGAGTGGAAAGGTCAGGTTTATAGATTATCTATTTCAAATGTGAAAGAGGGAAATTAAGTAGTACATGAAAATAAAAAAGTTTTTGCTGGTTGAAAAACTGATTGCATGTCAAAGTACTGATTTACTTACAACTATGAATTTCAACTAGAATTTGGAATGTTAGATAATGCCAGAACCCATCTTCCATTGCATAGATGTGAATTTAATTGAAATCAGCTAATTACCCTTTCACATTTTTTTCATTTCAGCTAAGATATCTTTTCATGTGCAATGTTCTGTCAGCTGATGACAACAACAGGAAAATAATAGAGTATATAATCAAGCTCTTAACTGATTAGTCTTTACAGATCAGCAAATGATCTGAGCTCGTAATTTGGGAAATGTGTTTTATACAACAACATCCTTGTCAGATTGTATGTACAAATATTTGTATATGTCAAAAATCTGACTGCTTAGGCTTCATGGTTTCCATGTCTTTCAATATTTAAAACAGAAATAGAGACAAGTAACTATTTTCTTCTATTTGATCCAGATTTAAAATTTGACCTCTTAATCTTGGGCACCCTTTCATACAGATTTTATTTATTTATTTTTGACGTGTGCATTCCTTTGGATCTCACTAGATTCATAGTAGCTTTGCCATGACCTTATTTGGCCTTAAGTGCAATTACAGAGAACCTGCATTTGAAATTCAATAGTAGTTGACATGTTGACAAGTTCTTCGTCTGTGAAAGAGTATTGAAAGTACCACACTGCCATAGTTTTATGATTTTTTGTTATTGGTATTCCACATCATAAGATCATGTAGTGCACTGGGAGTTAAAGAGTTAATGCTCCAGTTCTGGGTACCTGTCCAGAAGAGAAGAAGGACTACATACCTTAGAGGACTTTGTGTTCAGAAAGGAGACGCAACCCATGTCAAGGTCATGAGACCTTCCCTTTTTTCAGCTCTCCTCCCTGCTGTTTGACCTGACTGTGTGTCTTACCTCAAGAATTATGGTGAGACCTTTTTACCTTTCAGATACTCTCTCTCATTATGTTTGATTTATTAGCTTCAATTCTAATTATATTGTATTACAGTGTGTTATTTTGCATTCCAATACCATATCTAGTAAATTAGTTAGTTTCTCCTCAAAATAATAATAATAAAAAGACCTTGCCTGCAACTGGAGCATTATATTTACTCTTTAACTCCCAGTGCACTACATGATGTTATGATGTGGAATACCAATAACCAAAAATCATAAAACCATAACACACATCTATCCACAATATGTTAGAAAAATTGTTCAGTGTAGAAGGCTATTTTTTTTTAAATAATCAACTTAAATTGATTAATGATAGTACTTACCAATTAGAAAGAAGTTTTCCTCTTCAAGATGCTTCAGTCATTAATTAAGTTTTAATTAATTAAGCACCTTGCCATCCTGCACCATTCACCTCTCCACCCACCTCTGGTACTTTACCTTTCTCTACTTTTTCATTTAAGGTTATATAGCTCCGTTACTCTTTGCACACTTTCATTTGGTGGTTGCCTTTGAGCTTCTTGTGATTCTTCAGTATATGTTTTAATACAAATTCATCTTTCACAGAATCACAGAATCACAGAATTGTAGGGGTTGAAAGGGACCTCCAGAGATCATCGAATCCAACCCCCCTGCCAAAGCAGGTTCCCTACAGCAGGTCGCACAGGTAGGCATCCAGGCAGGTCTTGAACATCTCCAGAGAAGGAGACTCCACCACCTCCCTGGGCAGCCTGTTCCAGTGCTCCGTCACCTCACTGTAAAGAAGTTCTTGCGCACATTTGTGCAGAACTTCCTATGCTGCAGTTTCCGGCCGTTTCCCCTTGTCCTGTCTCCACTCACCACTGAAAACAGTCTGTCCTTGCCATTCTGCCCCCCCACAGCATAGATACTTATAGACCTGGATCAGGTCCCCTCTCAGTCGTCTTTTCTCAAGGCTGAACAGACCCAGTTCACTCAGCCTTTCTTCATAGGAGAGATGCTCCAGGCCCTTCACCATCTTTGTGCCCCTCTGCTGGACTCTTTCCAAGAGATCCTTGTCTTTTTTGTACTGGGGAGCCCAGAACTGGACACAATACTCCAGATGAGGCCATACCAGGGCAGAGTAGAGGGGAGGATCACCTCCCTCGACCTGCTGGCCATGCTCTTTTTAATGCACCCCAGGATGCCATTGGCCCTCTTGGCCACAAGGGCACACTGCTGGCTCATGGCCAACCTGTCGTCCACCAGGACACCCAGGTCCCTTTCCGCAGAGCTCCCCTCCACCAGCTCATCCCCCAACCTGTACTGGTACATGCAATTATTCCTCCCCAGATGCAAGACTCTACACTTGCTTTTGTTAAACCTCATCCGGTTTTTTTTTGCCCAGCTCTCCAGCCTGTCCAGGTCTTGCTGAATGGCAGCACAGCCTTCAGGCGTGTCAGCCAATCCTCCCAACTTCGTATCATCAGCAAACTTGCTGAGGGTGGCCATTATCCCCTCATCAAGGTCATTGATGAAGACGTTGAACAAGACCGGACCCAGCACCAACCCCTAAGGAACACCGCTGCTTACAGGCCTCCAACCGGACTCTGTACTGCCAACAACAACCCTCTGTGCTCTGCCAGTCAGCCAGTTCTCAACCCACCTCACTGTCCACTCATCTATCCCACACTTCCTCAGCTTTGTTATAAGGATGTCATGGGAGACAGTATCAAATGCCTTGCTGAAATCAAGGTAGACTACATCCACTGCTCTCACCCCATCCACCCAGCCAGTGACAACATCATAGAAGGCTACCAGGTTGGTCAAGCATGACCTCCCCCTGGTGAACCCGTGCTGACTACTCCTGATAACCTCCTTTTCTTCCAGTTGTCTGGAGATGACATCCAGCACCAGCTGTTCCATCACCTTTCCAGGGACAGAGGTGAGGCTGACTGGCCTATGGTCAGTGCTCTTTAGGCATAGACCTATCGAATATTTAATGTAATGTATTTGACCGTGCATCACATTTGCCAAATTCGACATAAATTTATCTGAAGATTTTTCAGTTGGTAGTAGATTTAGAATTGCTGATTTATTAAGAAGGTGCCATGTATAAAAATTAGCACTAAATAAACAGACAACGATGGCTTCAGTGCCATAAATAAACACATACAATTAATTCTGTCTTCAACTTTACAACTTCAGATTATGTAAATATTAATAAAAGTACTATGAAGCTTACAGCTTGCATCTGTAATGTGATTTTTGATTACCTAGATGTGATCTATAATTACCTAGAACTGAAGCAGAATGGAAGCAGCCTTATTATGGATATAGGCCCTCCCACAAGTGTAGCAATGGGCTCTTTTCCTCTTTTCTGTTGTGTTCTGTAGTACAATAAATCCAAAGCTGTAAGAATTTGCAAGATTCTGTAAGACTTGGAGGAGAAGAAGGCTGGTGTGAGTGAACAGGGAATATTTTCTGAGTCTCCAGGAGGAAAAGCGAATCTGCCTCCAGTCAAAGAAGGGATGAGCAACTTGGGAAAAGTAGAGAGATAGTGTTATATGCAGGATATGCAGGGAGAAAATTAGAAAGGCAAAAGTCCAGCTTGGACTCAACTTGGCCATTGGTATAAAAGGGAACAAAAGTCTTTTTAACAAATGTATCAACAGTAAGAGGAGGGCTAATGAGAATCTCCATCCTTTACTGAATGCAACAGGGAACACGACAACTGAGAATAAGGAAAAGGCTGATTTTCTCAGTGCCCTCTTTACATTGACGCTTAAAGTCAGACCAATTATCCTTGGAGTACTCTACCTCCTGACATGGAAGTCTTGGATGGAGAGCAGAATAAGCCCTCCCTCCCACGTCTCGATTCAGTTAGGAACAGTAAGAGACTTACTACTCCACCTGGACAATCACAAGACTATAGGGCCAGATGGGATACACCGAGGATGCTGAGGGAGCTGGTGGAGGTGATTGCCAAGCTGCTTTCCACTACTTATCAGCATTCCTGGTCAACCAGAGAGGTCCCAGAGAATTGAAGGCTTGCCATTCTGACTCTCATTTACAAGAAATGCCATATGGAGGAACCAGGAAACTACAGGTCCATCAACCTGACCTCAGTACCAGAAAAGGTTAAGGAGCAGATCATCTTGAGGGAGATCACATGGCATGTGCAGGACAGCTTGGGGATCAGGCCTAGCCAGCACGAGTTCATGAAAGAGAGGTCCTGCTTGACCAACCTGATATCCTTCTATGATCAAGTGACCTGCCCAGTGGATGAGGGGAACGCTGTTGGCATAATTGATCTAGACATCAGCAAAGCCTTAGATGTTGTCTTGTATTTGGTTTGGACAGGTACAGTCTTTTCTAGGTAAAGAAACAGCTGGATGGACAGATGCAGAGAGAGGTAGTAAATGAGGTCACATCCAGATGGTGACCAGTCACGAGTAGTTTTCGCCAGGAGGCTGGAATTAGGGCCTGTCTTGATCAGTATTTATTGATTATCTGGAGGATGTGATTGAGAACTCTCAGTAAGTTTGCAGATTGCACCTAGCTGGAAGGAATGTGTAGATCTGTCTGGGATTAGGAAGACTATAGAGAGGGATCTGGATGGGCTGGACTGCTGGGCTGAGGCCAATGGGATGAAGTTCACAAGACCAAGTGCACAGTCCTGCACTTTGGCAAAAACAGCCTTAGGCTACACTACAGGCTTGGGGCAGAGTGGCTGGAAGACTGTGTGGAATAAATGGAACTGGGAGTGTCTGTCAACTCTTGGCTGAACATGAGCCAGCAGTGTGCCCAGACGGCCAAGAAGGCCAATGGCATCCTGGCTTCTATCACAAACAGTTTTGTAAACAGGAGCAGAGAAGTGATCATCCTTCTTTACTCAGAATTGGTGAGATAGCACATTGAGTACTGTGTTCAGTTTTGGGCCCCCAATCCAAGAAATACACTGAGGCTCTGAAGCATATCCAGAGCAGAGCAAGGAAGCTTGATGAGGGGTCTGGAGCAGAAGTCTCATGAGGAGCTGCTGAGGGAGCTGGGATTATTTAATCTGGGGAAGAGGAGGCTCAGTATTTCTCTTAGAACTTCCTGACAGGAGGTTTTAGAGAGATGGGGTTAACCTCTTGTCCCACAAAACTAGTGATAGGAGTAGAGGAATGGCCTCAAGTTGCGCCAAGATGTTAGGAAAAATTTCTTCTCTGAAACAATGGTTAGGCACAGGAATGGTGCTGCCCAGGGAAGTGGTAGAATCACCATCTCTGGAAGTGTTAAAGAAACGATGTTGTACTGAAGGACATGGTTTAGTGAGGAAATATTGGTGGTAGGTGAACAATTGGACTGGATGATCTTGGAGGTCTTTTCCAACCTTAGTGCTCCTGCGACTGTGAGAATCCTTTGTTTTTTGGCTCAAAGCTTGCTTCCTGAGGTGTTTCTTGTTATAAAACTCTGATTTATTGAGGAGGGAGGTGATGGGTGCTACCACGTCACAATTGACATAACTTTGTGGACATTTGAAAGCACGTTCCTCTAGAGCTGCTTGCCTCTGGAAGAGAGTGCTCAGGAGTTTTCACTGGTGGAAGATCTGGCTTGTGACTAAATAGCCTGGTATGGGAAAACTGGGGAATGATACCATCATGTCCTGCTAAAAACAGGATGCATGTGGACATCCCTGCTCCCCCTTACCTGCTGGCAGTGCCCGGAAGATGGGAACAAAGGAATTTCTGCTGAGATTCCAGAGTCAGAAGCTGCCACTCCAAGGAGAGCTGACTCAACCACATTGGATTTGAGCTGTCACTCCAAAGACAGCTGACTCGGCCACTTCGGATTTATAAATAAGTTGGTACTACCACTGAAAAGAGACCATTATCACCATGGTCAACAGAACAACAATGCCTGACGACTCACCACTACTGAAGATCAGTGACTGAACTATGAACCATGCTGGATCCATGGTGGTGATTATCTCACTCTTGCTTCCTATAAAGACTTCTTGCTTCTTCTCTTCTGCCTTTTCTATTGTTCTCCTTCCTTTCCCCATTACACTAATTCATTATAGTGTCCATTCTCCCCTTCCCCATCTCCCCGATTAAGATCTGTAATAAACTTTTTGGACCAACATTTGAACCATTGTTTCTTAATCTCACGCTGGGTATACACATATTAAAAAGAACCTCCTCTCCCTCCTTATATATTGGAGCAAGACAGTGATTCTAGGATTTTGTTAATAATTTAAATCAGCATGAGAAGCAATGTAATGAATCTTGTTAAAAACAAACAGCTGTTCTTCATTATCCTGTGATTTCACATCTTACAGAAGTTTTGTAATTTCCTAAACTGAAGTAGTCTTGTTGTTATTTGCCTTCATCACAACTAAAATGTAATAGAATGATGAATATCATGTATCTAATATTCTCTCAGTTCCCAACATGTATAGCAGCTGCGGCAGTGCTGTCTAAAACAGGACTTTAAATCTAAAATAACAGTTAAAAAGTAAGTGAATGGTGCTTCATTAACTCACTGTACTAACATGAGGGAAAAAGAATGGTTGCGCTGGATACTTACATTATCTATCTATCTATCTATCTATCTATCTATCTATCTAACATGTGGCAGGCTTATCTGTTTTTATCCAGTGTGCGGCAGTTATACACTGCATGTAGAGACGTTGTGTGTTACTTTAAGTTTTTTGAGGCATTTCTGCATGTGTATATTGGAATTAAATTCCCAGTGATTATTTAAGTTGACTGCTTAACTCTGATCTCGAGTTCAAAGAGTTCTGCAATTCCTATCTACCTATATTTATCTAATCTAGATTAAGTTAGGTCCATTATCTTTCATCTGCTTTGCAAGGTGTTGGTCTACAAAATATTGTTTACATTAATAATAAAAATGATAATTGGCTAGTCTTTTCGTCTTTGAACTTTTTCTTTGCTACCTTAGTAGTAAGCCTTTTATGCATGTATTTGTATTTTCTGTTCTACATTCTGTCAGTTTTTCCATCTCTTTGCAGCAGTAAGATGGCTTCAATGTATCTTCAGACTGGAAGTCCATAAAGGTAAGCGGTCATCTCATTTGTGCTTTTAAAAACCATACAAAAATATTAATTGGTCACATAAATAATTTCTTTTAGTGCTTTATAGATACACCACATCAACAGAACTAAAACAATTATTACTACTAATAGAGATTTCTGTAATAAAATCTTTTTATTATGCTACCAAACATAAAACGCCTGTTAGCCTTTCCTTAGATTGAAACAGGAAGCTAACCCAAATTTTCTCAAATATTACCTTTCTTTTATTTCCACTATAAAACTTCTGATTCTTCAGAATGTTTTTCCCGCTGAGCTGAAGGAACACCTTGCTGTTAACTGAAGCCTTTATGTTACAAAGCAGCTGTTTTGTGTCACCAACTGGCTGCTGTTTCAAATGTTTGCTACTACTTTGTAAGAGGAAAATTAACCTTCATAGAAAAGAAAATGCAGAGCACAAAAAAATTTTGGAATTACTCAAGTTGATGTTGTTTTACGTTTAGAACTCTTAGCATAGTCAATATAGTTCAATTGTTTAAAAACAACAAATGAGGAGGGGATATTCCTTTTGCATTTCTAGTGTGAAAAATCAGTGCCATTCTATGTTTCTCTTTCAATAAATAAATAAAATTGAGTGCTCTAATGTTTTATTTCCTGGGCCATGGAATGCTGTTCAGCATACATAATGATTACTTTTTAATTGTCCTACCTTAAGAAAATTATGATTAAACTATGATTGAGGAGTTCTTAATTGCAAAACTTTCTGGGTAAATCATACAAAAACGTAGCAGATTGGATAATGCTGATCTAAAGTTAAGTGGTGACATTAGATGGATTGTGACATACATGAAAACCAGAAAATGGCTATAGCAAAACCATTGTCCCAGAACTGACTGGGGAAAATGAGATTAGTTTTCTGCCTGAACACAGTTTGACTGGAGAGAAAGTACTGACAGAAACTGGTGGATGCAATTCTAATTTAATTCTAAACAGAAAAGGCATTTACCAGCAGGGCTATGATATTCTGATAGACTTAGTGATAAGAAATGTTCCTACTAATTTAAGTGTAAGGAAGGACAATTTGGGGGGTTATACTTATAAAGGAATTTATAAGTTATAATATAATATATAATATTATATATTATTATATAATATATATTATAATATATATATAATAATATAATATAATATAATATAATATAATA